>NC_081570.1:28317051-28350548 GCF_022355385.1 Mustela nigripes | reverse complement strand
TTAAATGAATAGACTTTATTTTTAGAGAAGTTTTAGGTTTATAGGAGAATTGATCGGAAAGCATAGAGATTTCCCCCTATATCCCCTCCTCACTTTTCCTTATTGTGTACATCTTGTGATGGTGTGATACCTTTGTTATAATAGATGAACCAAAGTTGAAAGGTTATTATTAACTGAAGTCCTCAGTTTATATTAGGGTTCACTCTTTGTGCTATACTTTCTGTGGGTTTTGACAAATGACACCATTACAGTATCCTACAAGGGTAGTTCCAGTGCCCTAAAAATCTCTGTGCTCCTCTTATTCATCCCTCCCTCCTCCTGAATGCCTGGCAACCACTGTCTCCATAGTTCTGCCCTTTCCAGAATGCCAGATAGTTGGATCATACGGTACATAGCCTTTTCAGATTGGCTTCTTTCACTCAGTGATTTGCATTTAAGGTCCCTCCATGTCTTTCTGCGGCTTGATAGCTCATTTCTCTTTATCACTGAATAACGCCATTGGGTGGATGTGTCACACTTTACTTCTCCATTCCCCTGCTCTACTGAAGGACATCTCGGGGGCTCCAAGTTTGGGCATTACTAATTTTATTACCCTCTCCGGGGTGTGTGTGTGTGTGTGTGTGTGTGAATGAGTGTCATGGATTGAGGGCGGGCAATTTAGTGTCAGACTCAATGGCTCCAGACTCTGCCGCTCTCTAGGTGATCTTAGAAAGTTATTTCAACTCTTCCGTCTTCCTCCTCGGAGGACTGAGGATCTGGAAGGTCAGAGCGCGCCCCACAGACCCATCTACACGGTGGTGGCTAAAAACGAGTGGCAATTTCACTCAGGTAATGGCACAGGTGGGTGGGCTCCAGGTCAGCAGAGGGCGCTGCCACACTGGGTAAATTCAGGGACCCCCCCAACCCACCACTTCAACGCCAGGCTTCTACAGTCGCTCTGGTGGCCCTGGTCTCAGTCCGAGGCCGCAGGTGGAGAGAGGGTGGGGGGCTCCACTTAACTGCCTTCGCCGCCCGGGCGGGCAATGGCGCAGTCGCCTCTGCGCACGTGCTATTGGACAGAGCCTGGTCACGTGGCTCTACCTCGCTGTAAAGGACGCTGGGAAATGTAGTTTGGCTGTGTGTTTGGCCTCAGTTGTCATTAGATGGGGGAGAAGAGAGTTTGGTGGGCAGCGGGCAGTCTCTGCCAGGTAATAGAACCCATTTCGTAGGTTTCTGATGAGAATTAAATGAGAAGATTTGTGTGAAGCCCGTAGCTTAGTGCCTGGGGCATAGTTAGTGCTCAATAGGTGTTAGTGTGTTCTGTGATTATTCACTAGGGATCAAAGGGTATTTTCTGAACCAGAAGCTTTGCAAAGGGATCTAGTTCAGTGGGTTTCATAGTGTGTTCAGAGATCTGGGGCCAGGGGGTGGGGTCGGGTGGGCACGGCACATAAAAAGACCAGCAGAGAGTCTGCCCACCCCACCTCCAAACCCGGCTTCTTACCTAGTTTCTTGTACTGGTTTCTAGATAAGATTCAATCCTGGAGAAGGGGCTTCTAAAAAATAACTTACTTAGGGCAATTCCCTGAAGTCACACAGTGGGCTCCTCCACATCCCCAAGAGTCCCAACCGTATCTCAGCCTGTCATTTGGTTGGGGTTTTTCAGGGCTGGGCTTCAGCTTCATCCAGACCCCCAGAGGAGACATGAGCAGGGATGACCATGGGGACAAAAGAGCCAGGGAGTCCCCACAAGCATGGGCTGAAGTCAGCCTGGAGCTCATCCCATCAGCCACTGTCTCCCAGCTCCAATGGGACACAGGCCTGGCTTCTGGGTGTGCACATCTCAGCAGGGTGTGCAATCCCAGGCAGGACACACACTTCCCACCTGTCCTGGGGCAGGGCTTTACTCCCAAGTCCAGGATTTCACATCTGTGCCTGATACATTCCATCCTGGCACACTGGCTCCGTGCCCAGGGCAACAGGCTCTCCAGATGGTTTGAGTGTGGCTCTGCTGTCCTGAGTCTGTGCTTTGTCTCCGACTTCAGGGCCTCTGTGAAAGTGATGAACTCCTCTCCTTGTCACGTGTGCTCCCAGGAGGCTACGGAGTGGGTGTCAGGAGTATGGGCTTGGGATCAGCAGACCCAGGTTCAAATTCTGGCACATTTGTCTCTGTGCATGTGTGACCTTCAGCATTGCTTGTTCTCTCTGGCCTTCAGTTTCTCATCTGGGAGATGGGGATAATTGTAACTTTCTCCAAGGGCTAGTGTGAGGATGAGCACAATCATGTTCATGAGTCCGTGATAAATGTCAGCTGTTGTGAATTATTTGTGATACTAGCCAAGAGAGAAAGTTTAAAATACTAACAATGTATTATAATAGTAATACAGACTTGTTATAAAACACCCTGAAGGATGTAAATGAAAGTCTCTTCCTTCTCTGGTCTTCTCTTCCCCATACCCCCATCTCTCTCTCTAAAGGTTCTGCTTCCTACTACCATCTTTAATGAGCCATAAACCCCTGGGTTACAGTAAAGAAGCCTTGTTACACATGGCCTTATAAACTCCTCACTTGGTGACCCTACCAACATTTCCTCTTTCACCTTTTGCCAATCCTGTCTCCTCCCCTGCCCCCTCCTTCAAGTTCCAGCCACACTGAACTGCAGGTCCAGATGCCATATCTTTGCCTGTGCTGTTGGCTCCACTTGAAGTGCCTGTCTTCCCTTTCTTTCTACCAAACTCCTACTCACTCTTCAAAACCCAGTCCATGCATCTCTTCCTCATGGTAAAACCAATCTTTGATTCCCCATCTCCCTTATGGTCCACACCATCCTATCTCTTGATCCCTATACAGCTCCTATAGGGTAGGGAGATGGGTCTTGCCTCTCCTCCTCCCTGGAGCCCAACATGGGGCCTGTCCAGGAGCCGGTGATCAAGGAATCTTTGAAGGATGAATTTTTTGTAGTTTACATTTACTTAATAACCAAGACCCTTTTCTGGAGTCCAGCCTTTTGATTCTAATTTCCCTTTTGTCCAAGGGATAACAGAACTGGGGCCAGCCCCAGGTCTGTGGTACTGATAGAGTCAGTTCCCTCTGCGCTGGTGAATTTAATGAAGTTAATGGCTAAGGAGATGTAAAGGGGTTTGTCCTCAGAACAACCACAGTGTGGACTTAGTCTTTGGGAGGGCTCCCTTAAGGGGAGCCATTAAGAGAGAAGGACAATGTTGGCATTTCTCCTTCCTTTGCAGTGTTTCTCTGGAGAGACCCAATTGGAGGGGCTCAAGCTCCTAAGGGTTTCCCCCCAGGGCCTCTCAGACTGGGATCAGTGCTGTGGCTTGAGTTTGGCCGCAGTAAGAGCAAGTACAAAGGTCTAGAACCTTCTGTAGATACCCAGTGGTTCAGTTGCAGCCTAAGTCTCTACAGAACTTTCTGCAGCAACTTGGACAGAGGGGTGGAGACATGTGCCAGGTTGGCCTGGGTGCCTCAGCTGTGCGCCTGTGCTCTGTCTACCTGTGTCATCTTGACTAGTCTTTGGTCCTGGGACAGTTAACATGCCTTCTGTTGTGCTCGTCCCTCCCCATGCCCGTCCTGCTGTTTCTGCACATCCCAACCCAGCTCATATTTCAAGGCTCACTTCAAACACTGGCTCCTCCATGAAGCCTCCCTTGATTCTCCTCACCTTTCTCCAAGCTAGGATGAATTGTCCCTCTTTCAATTTCCAGGACACTTTTGGCATTGATGACCTCATATTATTATTCATTTAATTTTTAAGTTATAAAAGGAATGTCTATTTATTTTAAAAGTCAAACAAAAAAGAGATTTATTAAAAAAAACAAAATAAAAAATCAAAGTAATTAAAAAAATCCTATCTTTCCTATCTATCTAAACCTATTTCCTTTAGCCAGTAACCCTTGTTAAGGGTTTGGGGTGTTCTTTGATAACTTTCTTCATGATTCATGCTCTCTTTCTCTCTCTCACACACACATGCACATGCATCCACATGTGTGAACTGTGGTAGACAGCTTCTGACATGACTCTTCATGACTTTCACCTCCTATCTTCATGCCGTGTGTATTCTCCCCACCTTGAATGCAAGCTGGACCTAGTGACTTGCTTCTCCTGAATAGAATATAGCAAAATTAATAGGATTCACTCCTATAATTGGTTGCAAAAAATACCAACATCTGCCTTCTTGATATTTTCTCTTTGGGTAGTCTCATGTGTTTGCTCTCACAGACAAGGCCACCTGGCAAAGAACTGAAGATGGCCTTCTGGTCCACCACTGGTGAGGAACTTAGGACTTCTGACCAAAAGCCCTGAATCAGCTGAATTCTGCCAACAACCCTATAAGTGAGCTTGGAAACAGATCCATCCACAGTCAAGCCTTCAAATGACCACAACCCTGGTGGGCAACTTGCGAGGAACCCAGAGCCAGAATACCCAGTGCCCAGATTCCTGACCCACAGAAACTGTGAGATAATATATGTGTGTTGTGTCAAGCCCCTAAGTTTTGGGGGCAAGTTGTTACATAGCAACAGACAGCTACCCCAGCTTATATGCTGGTGCTTTTATTTCTATAGGATAAATTCTCAGTAGTGATATTGAATAGTCAACGGGTATACACATCCTAATTGTTAGCACATGGAAATATTGTTCTTTCCAAATGATTGTAGCAATACATGGGCCCCCACCAGCCCATGCCCTTCCATCTCCATTAGAACCAAATATTATCAATCTTTCACAATTTTTGCATCTCCAGTAGGTAAAAATGGCACTTTGTTTTTATTGTAATTTGCATTACTCTTGCTACTAGGGAGGTTGAGCACTTTTTCTTCTATTTATTGTCCATTTGTATTTTTTTACACATTTATTGAACCCCTACTGTGTGCCAGGTACTTTATATTGTTAAGGGGTTCATAGGACATGGATCTTGCCTTCAAAAAGCTCACAGCTTTGTTGGGGGGGAAGATGAACATAAAAATACATGAAGCGGTATCATAGGTGCTAGAATAAACATTTGCATCCACTGTTCTGGGAACACAGAAATAAGAGACCAAGAGTTTTGGGGGCTGCTTGAGAAGATGGGTGGGGGAGAGGACACTCGAATAGGATGTCAAAGGAGGGGCAGAAGTTTGTCAAAAAGAAAGGAGTAGAGCATGGGCAAAGACCCCAAGGCATCAACAGACTGGTGCTCAGCAAGGCCAAAGTAGGGGAGGCCGAGTGGTGGAGAGGAGGAGGAATGGGGCTGGATATGACATGGAGCGGATCTATTATGACTGATCGTGAGAGGTTTCAGAAGCAATGCTCAAGCATTCAGATACTGTCATGTAGGCACTAAGGATCCCTAGAAGATTTTTCAGCTGAAACATGACATGATGGGTTGACATGATTTGGGCTTAGTTGTGCACCTGCCATATCTCATTGACTAAAAGACATGGTCCCAAGGGTCTACAACAGCTTGATCCACATAGACCTGTGGACTGAATGAAAAAACAGGTTCTCACCTCTGGATGGGCCTGGCCATGGTAGGCTGGAGACATCTGTGTGGTTGAGTTGAGAGCCATAGGCTGGGACATATGGGATTCAGGAGGCAAGAGGAGAGGTTCTGGTACCAAAAGATGATCCAGGACCATGTCCTGGGCCCACATGGGGCCCCTGCACCTGACTCCTGGCTGGAGCATTCTTGGTGCTTAGCACACACCATCTTCTTTCCCCTGCAGCTCCTGAGCAACATCCCGAGGCATTGCCCGTGCCCCCCCACTCCCGCAGATAGATGGTTTCCTTTCTTCCCTCCTTTTCCTTGGCATCTCCTGCTTTCCAACTAGCCATGATGAAGGTGGCAACCATGCTCCTCATTATATTTTTAATAAGGCTAGATGTTCTCAAGGAGGAAAGAGGATGAGCTGAATGGAGCCATTCATATTTCTTCTGTGCAAAAATCGTCCCCTGACAAATGTAGTTATTTCTTCCGTGCATGAACCCCAATTGATTTTCCCTCCGTCAGAGTCCCTCAGGCGTTGCCAGCCTCCTAATGGTAACCGATGAGGACACATCGGGCTCCCATTGTTAGCGGGACTGCCAGTGGCCTCGGCATGTCTATGACCTACCCAGTGCAGGATGAGGACAGTTCTGCTAACAGTAATGAAAGCTGTCATCTGTTGAATGCCACTGCGTGCTGGGTACCACACTAAGTACTGTCCATGTGTAGTCTGGTTCAGCCTTCTCACTCCTCCTGTGATGCCTGTGTTATTACCACGCCCACTTCTAGGTGGGGAAACCAAGGTGTAGGGGGGTTAACTAACCAGAGCAGTGCAATGCGGACACTAGAGCAGGGCGAGGGGCCGGGATCCTCAGCCTCTGTAGGGAACCCCAGAGCCCTGCAGATTTGTGTCCACGTTTTAATCAATTTGAACCCTCCATCCTGGGTTCTCATCGTATGCCCTACAGGAATGTGTCTTCAGATGGTGCCGAGCTGGCCATCAATGCAGTGTCTCTGCATGAGTCCCCCATCATGGGTACCAGTGCAAGGGGTTGGGTTCCTGCCCTGGTGTTTTGTTCAGAGTCAGATAAACAAGGAAGCTGGTCTGAGCCAACAGTCTCGATGAGCTCCCTGAGCCATCAGCATCATCCTGGGGGGTGGGGCTGAGTGTTAATGTTGCTGGAACAGGGGTCCTAGAGGAGTAGGCGGGAGGCGGGAGATTAGGGTCTGTGGTGAGTGCTGGAGTCAAGACCTGGGAATCTTCCCTGGGCCTGGGGTCCTCATGTGGATTGGGAGGAGAAGCTTGAAGGGTCTTCTGGGGGCAGTTACATTTGTGTTCATCCATTTCTGATTTAGCTCTTCTTCCTTTCCTCTCCCCTCTGCCCTCTTCCTCCAATATGAAGACAACATTATTGTTTTTCTGAACAGAAAAGTTTATGCTCTTTGTAAAAAAAAGTATAAAAGTTTGAAGACGAACATAAAAATGATCCATAATCTCCCCCCATCCACAAATAGACCCCTTGACATTTTGGTGTATAGCCATTCGGAGCCTTCCATGTTTGCCAGAATGGACTCAGGTCATGCACACTTGATCCCCTAGGAACCTCTCTCTCCCCCTTTACAGCGAACCATGGAAATAGCCATAACCCAGAAATAGCCATGTTGTCACGGGCTTTCATGTAGTGTGGGCTTTCATTGTTGGCTGGATCTTCACTTAGGTAGATCTTACTGGTTGTATATCTTTCCTAAAACATGGATGTTTGAATCTCAGGAACCAGTTCTGGTAACTTCTCATGTCCCCCTGCCACAGGTTTTTCATCTTGTTCCTCTCTGGCCTTCCCCTGGACCCAGGGACTTGGGGTTCAAGGTGGACGGAGAAAAGGAGATAGAAGCTGTGTCCTCACAAACCAGAGAGGGAGAGAGGGAGCCTTCCAGGCATCAAGCTGGCATGAAGCCCAGACGTGGGTGAAGGGGACATTGGGGGGCATTGCCTGTGCAGGCAGTGCTGCTCTGGGTGATGGACAGAGCTTTCTTGGGTAACTTGACAATCTAGACGAGAACAAATCCCTGGCCCATGAGGGAATGAGATGTCAAACTTCCATTCATCCATCAAATATGCATCTACATCCATTCTGTGTGTCAGGCTGCGTGCCAGGCACTGAAGATTCAGAAACGAATAAATCATGGTCTGTACAAAGTGTTGTAAAAAGATTCATGGGAACAGAGAGGAGGGAAGGACAGCGACCTCTCTGGGGTGCTTGGGAGGAAGGCCTTGGAACCAGGTGAGGGAGGGGAGGGGAGTGGAGAGGAGGAGGGAGCTGGAAATTCCAGTCTGGAAGAAGAGCCTAGGGGGCAGTTCAGTGGAAAAGCAGAATGCCCAGCTGACATGGAGGTGGGAGTGAGAAGGAGGAGGGAGGTGGATGGAAATGTGTTAAGACGGCCTAGCATCCGATCCTAAAGCGTGTTGAATATCAGATGTCATGCTTAGGGACTTACCCCGTGGGCCTTTGAAGGGTTTGGAGCATGCAAAAAATCTGGTCCGACAAAGATCCCTCCAGCCATTTCATGGAAGACACTGGGGCCAGGGGACTAGGCGGAAGGCTCTGCATGGCTGGCGGGAGAGGTAGAGAGGGATAGAGCCCAGGCACACCTCTTGGGGGCGAAGTAATGAGACGGAGGGGACTGGGTTTGATGCTGAGCAGATGTGAGGGCAGGGAAGGTGGGGGGAAGGTAAAGATGAGGGGCAGATCTCTGATTGTCCAGGATGGGAGCCTCCAGTATCTCCAAAACCAGGGATGCGGAGGATCAGGGAGAGAACGGGACACAGTCAAGGCACCCTTGTTGCGTGCTGCCTGGGGTGGGAGGAATCAGCCATTGAGCACTTTGTGTTTGGCTTAATGATTCTCACAGACCCCGAGGCTTACTGTCAAGAGGGACATCAGCCCATCCACCTCCTCACTTTATGGATGAGGGCACTCCGACTCAGAGTGGGGACCTTTGGGTCCAAGGTCACACAGGAAGTCACTGGAAAAGCTGAGGCCGCATCCCAGGCGCTGTGATCCCAGGACAGCCTGGTCCCACCACCAGGTGCCGTGACCAGGTGCAGAGCAGCCGTGGGGGCTGTGTGGCCTGTCACACCTGGCCGGACTCTGGCCCCTGCTTGTGGCCGGCAGCCTTGGGCGGGTCCATCATGGCTTCTGAGTGTGACTGTAGAACTAATAGTCCTTGTCCCACAGAGCAGCCATGAGGTCTGAGTGAGATTTGGGAGAAAGATGCCTTGTCTTGTCCTTCTACCGTGTGACTCCTCTGTCCCTCTTCCTCTCTCCAAATCTTGGCCTCACTGTTTCTAGCCTCCAGTCTCCTGTTCTCAACTGGGAGCTCACACATTTCCTGAATTGGCCAGGATTCATATGAATGCAAACTTCCTCACTTTAGCAAGTTTCTTAACTTCTCTGGGACTCAGTGTTCTCATCTGTAAAATGGGAAGGATAATCCCTAACTTCCCAGGATTTGGGGGGGGGGTGTGAAGGAGACCCTGAAAAGGCGCCTCCCACGACGGCCAGCCTGCGACACCTGCCCCATGTCACCTCAGCCATCTCTGGCCTGTGACCCCCCCTGAACTCCTAGGAGGCGTCAGAGAAGCTGTGGCTGTCCTCATGGGGGATATGCCAGCATCAGAAATCCTGGCAAGCTTGAGACTGGCATCTCCCCGGGCCCTCCGGGGTGCCTGAAGCATTCTAAAAGGCTTAATTAGGAGAAGCATTCTCTTCTTTGCTGTGTCTCTTTTTAACTTATTTTGCTTTGATTTTTTCATTTGCTACTAACCATGTATGAGTTACCTGCTGCTGTGATCTGTACGTTAAATACGGCTAACTGTTCAGCGTGAGGAGGAGGCCGTGTTCATTTGTGCAGTTTTTTTTTTCCCCCTTTCTATTAATGAAGACAGAGCTTTGAACATGCACTGGGCTCTTAGGTAGTCTTTTGGGCTTTTTTCTGTCTCAATAGGACGGGAAGAAACTAGGATGGTGAGTGATCTTGGACAAGGTGGGTCAATGCTCTGGACTCCTGGATTGAATTTACTAGACATGATTCACATCTGTTTCTCGAAAGAGCAAACTGCCTTCTCACACTGAGAATAAAACCAAACCCCTTAGCCTGTTTCATTCTCAAGGACTTTGCCCTTGCTGTCTCCTCTCCCGAGAATGTTCTTTAGATAATCCCATAAACTTGTCTCTTTATTTTCGAATAAATACTGTTTATAATATTACAATGTTATAAATATTACTTTAAAGGGTCTGATGTGTTTGTATTGATTGGAATTGTCTGCAGTTATGATCTTTCGAGACATGTACTATGCAGGAACATTTAAATATCTGATAATAAAATAAGGTACCAATAATTCTAATACTGAACATAGAATAGTTCTATCTCAATTAATGGTAAAAACCAAAAACACTGGGTGCCTGGGTGGCTCAGTGGGTTAAGTATCTGCCTTCGGCTCAGGTCACGATCCTAGGGTCTGGGGATCGAGTTCCACGTTAGGCTCCTTGCTCAGCGGGGAGCCTGCTTCTCCCTCTCCCTCCTCCCCACTCATGTGCTTTCTCTCTCTCTCTCTCTCTCTCTCTCTCTCTCTCTCGCTCAGATAAATAAAAATCTTTAAAACAAACAAACAAACCACTAAGTTTATCTTGGAAAATTTGAATTCAAGCCATTATTTCACAATTTGGAAAGTGAGTGATCCAGCTTTAAGATGATTTTCTCATTGCTGAAGCTGGTTCTGAGACTTCTCTTATCTCGTGCATATGACATGCCTTGGAGTCAGCACCAGGCAATTGTCTGGACCCACCTAGCCATCCCAGCTTCCTATTTTCAACCTGAGTTTCCTCGTGGAAAATCGCCTCTGGCATCTTTCCGAAGGTGGATACCCACTGATATCAGGTTGTCCCCTTCAGCTATGCTCGCACTCTCCTCCTCTTCCTTGCAGGCTGTTGGGGTCACTTGGGTGGCCGTCACGCCAGCGGTTTCCCCAGCCAGGGAAACAGCGGTGCTCAGAAGCTTTGAGTGGCCAAATAGTATTAGTCAATGGTTTACCATCAGTCGATGGTAAGCTTGCTCATTTACTAGGTCTTCCCGAAGTACCATATATCTAATCTCCTTCCCCGCTGCTGTCCCTTTCCTCTGGTTTGGTTTCCCTCATTGAACTGACCACCCCTGTCATTGCACTGTGGGTTGATTGTCTCTCTTCTAGACCCACAGGGACTGTGTCTGGCTTCGCTCTCCATGGAGGCATCCCCCATGCCCCAGGCAGTGTCTGGCCCAGAAAAGATGCTCAGTAAGTGGTTGTTGAGCAGACACCAGCAAAGGCACCTGGGGGTGGGGGGGTGGCTAGCGATTTCTCATAAGAGCTTTTCCCACCTGAGCCCTGCACCCCAGAAAGACTTTGCCACCCATGGCGAACAAACCACGGGGCAGCTTTTGAGTCTGATGCAGCAGGAGTGGGAAGAAGGGGCAGGCTGTGTGGTTCCCCCCTCTCTCCCTGCCCCCCCACCAATCAGGCACACTGATGCTAGGGCGGGGGTCCTTGGGGTCTCCACTTGACCCTCGTTACCCTCATTTGTATACATCTCACGTATACTGAGTGCTGCTCAGTACAAGGCCCTCTTCTAAGGGCCTTGCCCGAATCAGCTCACTCAGTCCTCCTAGCAATCCCGTGAGCCAGGCCTGGATTGTGTGCTCACTTACAGAAGAGGAACTGAGGCTTGAGCGTGGGAAGGGACACACCAGGGCCACCCAGCTGGTAGATGGAAACCTGGGATTGGAACCCAGAGCCCTGGCTCTGGGACCCTGGAAGTTCGAGGGATCTTGTTGTTCTAGGACCAGAGTGGGGAAGACACCTGCCCCACCACACAGCTCCTGGGGGAGAAGCTGGGCTGGCACTCCAGCCTCCTGACTCCAGGGCGGGATCCCTTTCATAGCCTCACACGGTGTGGCACTGGGGACTGAGGAAGAGGCCAGGCCCCCCCCTTGTCCCTGTATGTCTGCCTCTTGCCCTTCGAGTCTTACCAGCAAGAATGAGGGGGTACAATACAGCCCTAGCTTTCCTGCCCTCAGCCTCTGTGGCTGGGGATCCAGGGTTGATGGTGGGTTTTGCGGGTGACGTCAGAATTACAGCTGCCTGGGTTTAAGCTCTACAGGCTTGAAGCACGTGTTTGCCTATGTGTTTTGAAGGATGCTGTAGACTTGGAAATCACCAGTCCTGGCTGGGTGACTTGGGGGCAAGTTACTCAGCCTCCCTGAGTCCCTATCCCTGCTTCTCTAAGACTGCCTCACTTTTTTCAAGGGCTGTTGTGAGGATTTTATATGATAAAGTGAGTCAGAGCTTCTCCAACTTTTCCACCAAAGCAAAACCTAAGGGCAAAAGTGAGTAAACAGGTACCCTGGGGCTTTGAGGGCGGAACTTGAAGCAGCCTGCTGCTAGCTCACAAGGTATTTGAAGTTATGCTGCTGCTTAAAATTTGATGTGCCGTTTGCACTCTGTTGCATCCAAGATCCGTGTTGTTTCTGGTAACACAAAGAGCGCTCTAAGTTCCTTACCACTGGGTAATTTTAATGCAGGCAAGGTGGGCCATGCTTGTCACGTGGCTCTGTAAACTCCCTGGCCCGTGGACAGGAGCCCCGAGGGTGTGTGCCCCCCAGTTTAAGAAGCGTTCATGTGAGAAAAAGTGCTCTCAAAGAGCAAAAAATGCTACGTAAAGGTCAGAGAGTTTTAATGTGACTGTTGGCGGTCGCGGGAAGAGGAAGGCGAGCAAGATGGAGCAAGACGGATGTCGGGAGCGGAAAGGGAAGGGCGGGTGGAGGTCAAAGAGAGGGAATAGGGCACGGGTGGGGGCCAGGCGCCGGAACCAGACCTTGCCCATCGTTTCCTGGGTTTCCCTGGGCACCTCTGCTGGACCCCAAAGAGGGAGAGGTCTGAGCCTCTATGGTCTATGATTCCAGGGGATTTCTGTAGAGACTGGGAGGTTGGGGGAGCCCCATCCCTGGGAGCTGGTCAGCAGGCACAGGAGCTAAACCTCGTCCTGCAATAGTGGGACGGTCCATCCTGGCTGCTGGCTGACCAGGGCTCCCAGTGCCCCACGGAGGCTGCTGGCAGGTCACTGTCACAGTGAGCTGTATACTCATGGACTCCCTTGTCATAGGGTGGCTTTCCTGCACCCACCATCCTCCCCAGGGTGTCCTCACACTCACCCCAGCACCAGGGATTGGGTCTCCATTCTCCTTTCATGGCTGTGGGTGTAGTGTGTGAAATCCTTCTAGCAACCACCCTAAATCCTCCCTGCTGGCTCTTTATGTAAATTCTCCCAGGATAGCAGGGGGTGGGGGGGGGGTTGGGAGTGGGTGGTGGGGTTGTTCCAGAATTCCCCAGGTGGGCATGCAGATTAGGCTCTGCTGTGACCTGGGGTACAGGGGTACAGACGCAGACCTCCTTAGCCTCCCTTCTGCTCCTTTTGGTATCTTTTTTAAAATTGCAAAGCTCCCATGCAGAAATACGCACACTTCGCAATATTACAAAATGTCTGAAAGCAAATATTTCCGAAGAATTGTGGGAACACAAGCAAACACCTTCCTTTCTTCCTCAGTTATTTCTGGGCAAAAGCAGATAATGAGTTACCCTTTTCACAATCAATGTTCAGTGGATTTTTGGCTACATTATTCGGAGCAAATATAAACAGGGTAAGTTAAAGGCATGGATTATTGCAAAATAAAATTGGGATACATGAAGCTTAAAACTCTTAATTTTAAAATACTCCTCACAATAGGCTAGAACTTGATCCTCTGTAATTCTTTGCAAACAGCTTTTGCATTTTATTATCGAATGTGTTTTATAGTGGCGTAGGATGAGATTTGGCTCGTGTTTTTGCATAAATATAATAAAAGGAGGCTTCCCAGTGAACACAGATTTGGGAAATAGTGTTTACTTATTTCTCTCAATTCAAAAGAGTGTGAACTGGAAATTTTTTGTTTCAGTAATTTTTTTTTCTTTAAACACAAAGGCTGTGTATTGTTTCTTTCCACAAAGAACACAAGCTAATCTGGGGACAATTATGGTTTTGTATTTTTCTCTGGAGCGCAGGCCCATAGTGTGAACTTGCCAATCAGCAAACGAGGCTCCACGCTGCCCAGAAGGGCTGTGGACTCAGCATGGCAGAGACGGGGGACTGGGGCACCCGGCTCAGGACGGGACAGGTAGGGCCCAGGGGAACCTCTGGAGGGTGAGGGCAGGTGGGGTGAGGGGGACCATTGAGGTGTGAGGCAGGTGAGGCTAACACTTCTCTGTATTTTTATCTCTCCCTTCCAGAGACCTGCTGCAGCTACTGGAAGAGGACATGCTTATTTCAGGGGGTGGGGTGTTGGGGGGAAGCCTGGAATCTCAAAGGGGTCACTTTGGGTCTAGAGCTGGTAGGAGCCTTCAACAAAATGGCAGAGTCTGGAGTCAGCCCGGCCTGACTCAGGTCTGAGTCCTTTCTCTATCGTGCACTAGCTCTTTGACCATGGGCACGAGACTTTACCTCCTTGAGCCTCAAGTTCCTGATCTGCAGAATGGGGTAATAATAGGGCTTATTCCAAAAGATTTTTGTAAAGATTTACTGGAGGAGTAATGTATACAATTGTTGAATCACTATAGTGTCCACATGAACCTAGTATAACACCGTATATTAACTATATTGGAATTAATATAAAAAACACAATAGTAATAATAAGAGATTTCCTGGGAAAAAATACCAAGTAAAGCATTTTGCTTGATGTCTGGCCTATATTGCAGATATTGTGGTTAGTTCAACTTAACCTGCAACACCCACACTCAGAGGACTGATTTGACAGGTCTGAACTTGGGCCTCAGTCTTCCTAGAATTAGTTATTTATGTCAGTCTTGATTATGGTTAAGAATTCCTAGAGGGTTGAGGCGCCCTTAACTGACTCAGGTACCTCAAAAACTCAGTCATTGTAGTTTGAAGTACACTTAATTTAATTTCTCTTTTAAACTAGCCATTTATGCCCTACTTTGTTCCTTCCTTTTGCCAAGGTTTTTTTTCTGCCTGGGAGTGGGAGGGTTCCCCGTTCTTGAACCTTCTTTGTGGCTTTTGGCAGGATTTTCTTTAGAACACTCTTCCTGCAATATGTACACCTCACCACCAGGTGGCAGTAGAGTCCCTGGCAGTCGGCACCAGGACACCGCGACCATGATTTCCATCCTTGGGAGATATTTAAAAATGGATTTCTATTTATTAAATCAGTTCAATGAGATTAACCTACTCACCACCCCCAACGTTAAGCATGGCAAGCATCACAGCAGCTAATGAGACAAAATACAAAGTGTTTGGTACACTCAATTATCTTTTCTCAGCTAATCCCTAAAAAAGCGTATAATCTGGTGCTCCCGTTCCTTCAGAGAAGGCTTTTTCTTCTCCTAACACCCAGGTTTGCTTCAGTTGGTCTCACCACCCCACTGCGGCTTCCTTCTGCTCTGGCTTCTTTTCACCTATTCAGCCAATACTTAGCATTCTTCCGCTCTGTGCCAGGCCCCGTGCAGTGTATGTTCGGTCCTGAACAAGCTCAGGGTCTAGCGGGGGCAGGCTTGATGCAGACAGAGCAGGAGGTCCCAACTCCAAATGCTACAGTGTCTGGGTGGGGCACAGAGATGAGTGCCGCAGGTCTGGGGTGAGAAGGGTAGGCACCTGGGGGGTCTCGGCCATCTGGAGCCTTGGGACCCAGCTACTGGGGGACACTGGCCACTCAACTCCACCTGATTCTGTTGTCAAGTGAAAAGATGTCTTTGTATTGCCAGATTATCCTCTTCTTCAAGAGAAATTAATATACTGATTTTTTTTTTTAATATATAAGATCACTTACTTTCAATCTATTCCCAGGCCAGATTCGGCCCTCGGGTTGTGAGTTTGAGACTGTGAAAGGGAGGCCAGTGGCTGGGCATGAAGGGGCAGTGAAGAGCTATGTCCAGGGGACTGTAGGAGCCTGAGGAGGGGAGCCCCAGCTCTGCCCTGAGCATGCACGCATTCATCCATTCAGCAAGTGTTCATTGTCTTCCTATTGTGTGCAGAGTTCTATGCTGAATACGGGGGGTTCCTAGGTGCCGTCCGCCCTTCACGGAGCACACAGCCCAGTAGGGGAGACACATACCCAATGTCGCATTCCGCCAGCTGTGGTTTGGTTGTAAATTGTGTCTCAGGGGCCGGTGTACTGTGCAGTGAGAACCTGGGGATGGGTCAGGGAAGGCTTCCCGAAGGAAGTGACATTTGGTCTGAGCTCTGAAGAATAAATCGGGGTTTATCTGATCCATTTCCCAGGCCAGCTGCTCCCTCCTTCTGAGTTCTGTTTTTCTCTCTGCAAGTTCCTGCCTTTCGCTGTCCTCACATTCACCAACTCAGAGTTTGTCCCCTTTCCCCACCCCTAAGCCCTCAAGGTCACATGGAACATCTTCAAGGTCAAAGGACCCACTCATGCCTGCCCCTCCTGTCCATCCTCAGCCTCCCCTGGGTTTGTCCTGACCACTCCTTTTGCACATATCTTTCTTTGAACACTAAACGTTCAACAGAAAACACAACCATACATTTTCTGGTGTGTCCTCTTTGAAATGAGAACAAGGTCATGCCGGTCCCCAGCTGGGGCTCTCCGGGATCTCCGGGAGAGAGGCCCGCATCCTGGCTCCACCATCACAGGCTGTGTGACCTTGGGCGGGAGACCCTTTACAGATGGTACTTTGTATTTCGTGGACTGGTTTGTGACCGGGAGGTTTTCCTTGGCACTTTGCTATTGCTTCCCGCCGAAGTGCTTCCACTCGAGCTGTTTCCCCCAATCCGATTGCTGAATGAATTCAGCGTGGTTTCCGTCAGTGAACCAGTGCACAGCGAAGCTTTGCCTTCAGCTGGGCCGGCATGAGGCTCCAGGGTGAGAGGAGGGGGAAACGTGATGTCTTTGCTGGAAACCTCCCGGACGGGGCTCCTTAGAGGTGGACCCCAGTTCAGGGCCAGGTCCTCTGCTTGTCCGCTCTGGGACTGGCTGCCCTTAGCTGCCCGCCCTGACCCTCACCTTCCTCGGTGAGGTCTCGATGTTATCATTGATGACATGTGGGAAGTTCGCATCAGGGATTCAAGACGCCATTGTTCTCCCTATGAATCGATATTTACAAATGCAAGCACGTGCATGAAACCCATGCACTTACCTGATGTGGATTAGCTATTCGTAATAATCAGGCTCACAGTCATTATAAATACCGTGCAGACATGTTTGCGGCTGGGGGCGTTGGTTCTGAGTCCGTCCTTGGGAAAGGTGGTTTGGGACGTCCAGGGGGATTCAGATTGTAAACCGGTGTCCCAGGGCCTGCTGAGGGGTGGGGCACAAGCACGGAACGGGCATGGGGGGAAGCTGCCCCTTCTCCCCACCGTCGGTGCTCCCTGTGGTCCCACTCCTACTCCTCCTGGTCCAGGCTGGATGGGCGGCTCCAACACCGCCAGCAGCCTCTCTGGGCTGCTCTTCCCAGCCCATGGCCATCCTCGGACAGACGGGGCTCTCGTCGTGTATGGCTTCAACCTGGATCTGAGTGCAACTTCTCAGTCCCCATCCTGAGCGCCACCCTGACTCTACTATACCCAGAATCTAGGTAGGAGGAGGGCACTCTGGCCTCTGAACCCTCCTCCCCCCCCCCCCGTCCCCAATCCCCAACTGAGTGCGAATCCTCAGCCAGGCAGTTCCCAGGTGTTGGGACAAAGCCTGGTTGAGCTATGAGGACCGAGGGGCCTGTGCTCAATGCTCCCCCGGCCCCATCCTCCCAGGAGGCCTGGGAGAGCTGGGTATACTGTGAAGTCCCACTCTGCCTGCTTCGGGTGTACACCTGAATGCTCACATGCGTGTACCACACATACACTTACAGTCCATCATGTGCACATACAGAGGTCTCTACCCGGACAGCCCTACCTATCCCCAGGCCCTTGTGTGGGCCTTATGCTGTAGCACACTCATGCATATGCGCACACACGCATGCATACACACATGGAGCTACTGTTGGATGCTGTTGCACACCAGTGGAGGCTCCTGATATCCTGACACGCGCATCTGAACACACACCTCCAGACTCTCCCCTTTCCTCTCACACGGTACACATCACACCACCTCCTGCCCTCACTCACGGACACACATTTGCAGGCCCCCCCACACACACAAAGGACGCGCACCCTTGCAGGGACGCTCCCTGCCCTTCCCAGGCAGAGACACACAAAGGCATGTCCCACACACCTGTGAGAACCTCCCACTTGCCGCAGACCCTCACACCCTGGCCCACCCCCTCCTCTAAAACGTGGCTCCGGGCCCCCCAGGGCCCCCCACAAGTACTCAGACAGCCGGCACGCGCACTGCCCCCCTCATTCAGGGGCCCTCCAAGAGCGCACTTATGAAAACATTCTTCCCCGTGATGGACTGCTTCCTTTGGGCCTCTTCGGCTCGTAACAGATTAAAGGCGAACAGGCATTTGTCACAGGGAAGTGTACCCAGTTGTGCTGGAAAATGGACTTTCTGCCGAGCGTGAGAGCTTGAACCTGTCACAGAGGGGAGAGCCCGTGTTATTGCAAGCCGCCGGCTGCGGGAGCCGCGGCAGGCGTTATCGGCTGTGGCAGGCGTCACCTCCGACTGAAAGGATCCCATTACGGTAAGTAATGGCTTCATCATAGCCAGTTTGTAATGGAGATGACCTCTCCCGTGTCCCCCTGGCCTCCCGGATGGATGGCACCTCTCCATGCCGTGACTAACAGCACTCAGTTCTGCTCTCCAGTGGAAGGGCCACCGCACCCAGCTGGGACACGGAATCAGGTGGTGACGGGAAGAGGCTGCAGGCGGGGAGAGCGAGGGCAAGGGCGGGGTGAGGTGGAAGGCACCAGAAACTCCTGGGTGGGACTCTGGGTCCTGGTGGGGAAACAGACCCGGGGCTGCCGGCCCCAGCCCCTGTCCTGACTTGACTTCACTCCCTGCCTTGTCTCAGAGCATCACATTTACAGCAGAATGTGAGTGACAGTGAGTTTCTATTTCTTGGACTCTAGGGTCTGTTTGGTGTTTCCCATGCTTGATCTCTCTGCAGCCCCGGGAGGCAGAGCTGTTGTCTCCACTTCACAGAGGAGGAGGCTGAGGCTCGGGAAGAAGACAAGACTAGCCTAAGGTCTGGGAGCAAGTGAATGGCAGGACTGAGACTCGACCTCAGGCTGTGTGCCTCTGAAGCCAGTGTCCTTGGCTGTTACGTTCAGAGAGATTCCCATCAGCCTTTGGGGCTCCTTGTGTTTTTCTGCCTGGCAACTGTGTATGCTAGGTGTTTGACCTTCATTCCACAGCCAGCCATGGTGGGGGCCTGAAGGTCACCTTAGCCGCAGCCCAAAGTCAGGGTCTTCTGCAAGCCCGGACTGTGTATCCCGGGGGCTGCCTGGAGGGAGCCGTAGGGCTTGGGATCCTGGGACACCATCCCCCCTTGCTCCATGCTGTTCTCGCTCAAGCCAGTGGGACAGTTACCCAGCAGGGTCCAGGATCGAACATCTGGAGACTCAAGTGGGAGAACTAAAGGTCTTCAGGATCACAGTGAGTGCCTGGGGAAGAGGCTGGAGCTTAGGAGCATTTGGGGTGGAGTCCTGGTTCCACCACCTGCGGACAGGATGAGCCTGGGGCTGGATGAAGCGTAGAAAGTGCCAAGTGGTCTCTGGCACCTATCAATGGGAAACGCTTGCTGTCATTTTTATTCTGCTGTAAATGGGAGCCTCTGACAAGGCGGGGAGTGAAAGAACATCAAGACAGGGTCTGTGTGTGGGGAAACCTCTGGGGGCCTCAGTTTCCCCACCTGGGCAATACCGAAGCCTCCCTCATGGAGGTGCGAAGATTAGATGGTGCTGTATGTTTGGAGAATCCCCAGGCCAGCCTGCTTAGCTGGTTGGGACTGGCTAAGTTGAGAAATACCTTCTACAAAGCTTCCTGGAGAGAGGCCAGGTGGGGGCTGCGTTGGGTCCCAAGAGTGTGGTCCGTGGGTCGTCGTGATTGGAATCCACCATAGGATGGTGATAAGGATGGGAGGTAATGTCTGTTGAGCTCTGACTGTGACAGGCACGAGTGACACCCATGGATTTCTTAGGTAATTCTCCCCAAACTCGAGGCCATCGATAATCCATTTCTGTTCCCATTTTACAGATGAGGCTAGTGAGGTTAGCCACGTTGTCAGCATTGCCTAGCTGGAAGACCGAGCTCCTGGATACAGACTCAGGCCATGTGGCCGAGAGTCTGTGCCTTCATCCGTTCTATTGCGTTTGGGACATTTGGGAAGACCTCAAGCCTCTTCTCTTTGCCTTTGGATTACCATGTGATCACCCTCCCCCACCCTGGCCCCATTGCCTTTGGACACCAGTGTGATCAACATTTCGGTTCAGGGCAAGGATGGGGCCCATGGGCAGCAGGAGGGACAAGGCCCGAAGGCTCTGGGGTTACAGACAGGAGGGGGCCTCGGTGGGAGGCCCTGCCTCTGAGTAGCTAGCCTCAGAGTCTGCAGAGAGAGCCAGGTCAGGAGATTCCAAAAATGGGGCCTACAGAGGATGGTCATCTCTGCCACAATGCTGTCTGCAAGGCTGCGTGAGACAAGCCTGCTGTCACGTGACAGGAAGGACCCAGCCACTGGGTCTCATTTGCTGAGCATCACCATTCAAGGAAGGTCTAGCGAGTGCCTACTGTGTACCAGCAGTACACAGGGTGTACTGGTCCAAGCAGCCATAGGGTGTCATTCGTTTTGTAATATTTATTCAATAAGCATTTATTAAGTGCCCAGTGTGTACTGGCCTGGTGCTGGGATTCAGTGGTGAGCAAGACAGACATGATTCCTTCCTTCGTGGAGGCAAGCCAGACAAGGAGCTACAAAGAAGGCCCAGCTCAGCACCCTCCAAGTGTTCACAGAGGACGTCCTCGGCCAGGGGCAGGGACATCCCCTCCTCTTGTCCTCCTCCCAGCTCCAGGAAGAGGTTGTAGCAGAGTGCTGCTCTGGTTCTCAAATGAGGCAAGCGAGTCTCAGAGAGCTTAGGTGACTTGCCCAAGGTTGCACAGCTGCCGTGTGCTGGAGCTGAGCCTCAAGCCCAGATCTGCGGAAAGCCTGTGCTCCGAGCACCTATGCGCGTGGCTCTGTGCTCCCGTCTCCCGGTGATGTCCCTGGGCATCCCGGGGCCACCCTGCCAAGTGGACTGGGTGGTGGGGGCAGCCCGGCCCTCTCCCTCTGGAGGGCGCTTTCTCCTCTCAACCCCGCTTCTCCCCCCAGCCAGACTCCCACAGCCTTGCCTTCTCTGAGGTTGGGGAGAGCTTATTCTCATGCTAATTGCAAAACTAATTGTTCTTATTGCAAAATCCATTATATAGTATATTTATATTGCAGATAATGAGCTGTTTGGATTAAATAGCTCACTAAAAGTCAATAAAAAGAAATTTGCTTTACTGTTCCTCCCCTCGTTTTTCACGGGCTCCGTTAGCACAGCCGTCCTTCTCCCTGAAGGCTAGAATTCATTAAAACGCCTGGAGCAGCGAGGGGGTGTCGCCATGCATTTCCTCCCCCTTCCTTTGAAGGCGCTTTGGAAGGAGAAGGTGGGAAGACAAGAAGCAGGTTCTTTCCTCGTTTTAGTGACGCACGGTGACTAACCAAGAACAGTGCATCTTAATTTCTGGCAGCGTCGAAGAGCATGGCAGCTTTAGACAGCAGAACCTGGGACTCGAGGGGGTGGGGTGGAGCTGGGTGTGGGTGGGGACAGGGTCAGGAGCTGAGGGGCTGCTGTCAGTCCCCTCCAGGAGACCTCATGCTGCTGGGCTCAGCAGGAGGACGCATACTCTTTCCGAGGCCTGGCTTGGGGACAGGAAGGAGAGGGCAAGAGGATAGCTCTCGGGTCACGCTCTGGGTCACGCTCTGGGACAGCGGATATCAGGTTTGAAGTCAAGGGTCTGGACTTCCAGGTTCTGGCCCCTTCTGGTGCCGCAGCACCTCTGGTGGCTTCCAGAACTTTCCTGGTCTTTCTAGAACTTTCTCTGTCCTTGATTCTAAAGCTGAAGGTAGCTTGTTTAAGCTGAGCACCACCGGCAGGAGGCCTGGGGCGTGAAGCTGTGGGGTTACTAGCTCAGGCCCTTTGGTATCACTGAATTTCCCCGCAGTGAGGTGTGGATTTCCCAGGAAGGGCTGCGCTCAGGACTTGAACCCACATCCACGCCCTCAGCTGTCAGTGGCACTGCTCTGGGCCATCCAGGAAGGGCTGAGAAGAAGGGCCTGTTGCTGATTTCTTTCCCCAGGAGCCAAACTCACATGTGGTCTGCTGGAATGGCAGGATGTGAGCTCGCCGTGGCCTGGCCGAGGGCTGCTCGCTCCCTTAAACTCAAAACCACCGCTTCCTTCATTCACTCGGTAAGCAAGGTCCGAGTGCCTGTGATGGTCAAGACAGGGTGTTAGGCCTTGGTGACGGCTCTGAGTAAAAGCACACCAAGTCTTTATTCTCATGGAACTTAGTGGGGCAGCAGATTCCGATCACACAGGCCCAGGGATGAGTGATCCCTCATACCCAGGGAGAGGGCGGGAGCACGGAATCCCGGAGGACCGAGCCTGCATGCTGGGGCTGGAGACTTCCAGGGTCTGTACCATGGGATGGGGTGGACGGGAGTGGAGGGCAGGCTCAGGCCTGCCCCAGGGAGGGGGCAAGGGGCTGTGGTGGGACAGCAAAGAGGCCAGTGGGACACACGGGTCCCATGAGTGGCCCCGTGTGTCAAGACGTTAAGGGGTTTAACCTTCAGTGTGGGAACCCTGCGAAGCCATTGTGAGCCATTGCGAGGTTTACTCCGTGGGGGGAAGTGACCTGTGATTTGCAAAGCTCACTCTCACAGGGCGGGACATAACAGCAGGGAAGGTGGTGGAGGGGGCAGAAAGAACAGAGAGAGAACAGTTGGATGGAAGACACAAACTTGGGGAGGATGGGGGAGAGGCAGTTTGCCCGAAGGGAATCAGCGCCGCATTAGCAGGGAACAGGGATGCTGGCTGTCTTCCCACTCCGTGCAGTGCCGAGCCGACCATCACGCGGGGGCGCTGATCTGAGACTTGCAGACGACGGTGGTGTGGGACCTGGCTCCAACACCACAAAGAGTTCACCACACCATTGCTAGGAGCATTGGGACCTCGATGGCATCCCCAGGGATGCTCGGCTCAATGTCTGCAGAGCTGTCTCCTGGGAGCACAGCAAACGAAGGTGCTGGATCAGTTCTGCACAAATGCCCCAGCCTTGTGGTCCGGAGAAGCCCTGGCATTGGCCAACCTGGAGCAGGGTCTTCGGGGGACCCCCAGACAGAGCAAATAGCCTAAGAGCAAAGGGAAGACAGCCGGAGAAGGTCCTGCCCCAGGCAGCTGAAACTGCAGTAATCTATCATCATCTCTACACAGCAACTTCAAAGGGAGATGGGAAGGGAAAGGCGGCTGGGTGTCAGAGTGACTGGAGTGTGGCTGAGATCAAAGACAATGCAATGGGCCACCACCTGCCCCTCCCAGCCTCAGCACCACCCCCCGCCACCGACATTCTGGCATGGAAGTGTTCTCCGGGGGGAAACTGAGTCCAGATGAAGGGGCATGAGAAGCCCCTTGCAGGGCAGCTCAGCCCAGCCCCTCCATAGGGTTGGTGGAGTTCAGGGTCCCCGAGTTCTGATGTCCCCCCAGATACCCCTGGCAGATGATCAGGGACCCGCAGGAGAAAACAACACTCTCTTTGAGTCTCCATGGCACCCGCTGTGTGACTTTGTGTGTGTCCGAGGTTCTCATCCAGTCCTTGGGGAAGCTGAGACACTGGTGTGGCAGTGGGATGTGGTGGAGAAGCACGACCCGATGGACGTGCTCCAGGAGAGGCTGGTTCTTTCTGATGCATCTCTGAGGTTGATTAAGAGTTGGAGACTGCCCTCCCCTTGCCTGGCCGGTCTGAGACCTGCCATGCTTGGGAGCAGGGGCATGGGCGAGTTGGTCCTTTGGTTTCGAGCTCTTCTTATGTCTCCATGGGACCCTGGATCGGGCAGGGTCATTGTCTGTTGACTTGTAGCCAGCAGTGTCCTGGTCCCGCTCTGAGGCCCCTCTCTGCCCTGGGATTTGGTGCTTCTGTGAGTGTCTGGGTCTCAGCAGATGGCAAGCTCCCTGGGGGCAGTACCCTAGTACTGTCCATCCTTTTGGATGTAACTCAAAGTGAGCAATAATATGTGTTTGCTTAGTGAACAAATGAGGGACCATGGGACTGAATAACTATGGACGTTCTTAGTGGTCTGTGGTCAGAGTAATGAAGAGATAGCCTTCGCTGGGAGCCAGCAAGGACCGGGGGGGCCAGGGTCCCTAGGCTTTGGGGAGGGTTTAGTTTCCAATAAGCGGAAGTCAGGATGGGGACTTGGAGGAAGACCATGGGCCATGTTCCTGAGGGTCCAAGGTAAAGGCTCAGTGCTAATATAGGTGACCGGAAGAGGGAGTGTGGGGAACCAGTGGGTTAGGAGGGCCTTGGAGAGTAACCGGCGTATGCTGGAAGTCTTTGAGTGTTACAGAGACAGAAGGAGCCCCGGGAGGAGCCCATGGGCTGCAGGGAACACAGAGCTCTCACATGGCTGGTGGGTCTGGAGACTGGAGGTGTGTGTACATGTGTGTGTGTGTGTGTGTGTGTCCTGGGGCTCTACAGTTTGGAGAGATCTGGGAAGATTCTGGATCTGGGACTACAGGAGGCATTTGGGGGTTCCTCCGTGAGGTGCTGGAGTAAAGGGTGTGGTCCTGAGAGGTGGGGCAGCCTTGGGGCTCCTGGGATGCCAGACAGGGCCTCTGAGGGGGCTGGTGCAGGGTCTGTGGAATGTTGGGGGGGGGGGGTTGTTCCGTTGACCCACATCTGCCCAAGCATTAAGCAGAGTGGCTGGCCAGGGAGTGGCTGGGGCAGCGGGCTCCTTCCCCTTCAGCTGGGATGAAAGAATTTCTGTTCCTTTCCAGTTCCCTCCTTAGCAACTTTGCCTAAGGCAGGAATTGACCTGTGGGGCACACATGGGATCATCTGACCCAGCTGGCACAGCAGGTGGAGGGAACCAGGGGGCTTTGCCTTGAGCCCACTCAGCTTTCCCCTCTGCCCTTTATCTATGAAGGAGGAATTGGACACAGAAAATATAGGTTCCTCTCTGTGTGTGTGTCAGAGTAAGTGTGCACACATGTATGTGGGGGACAGAGTATGTGTCTGAATTTGTGTGTTTGGGGGGGTTTGTGATGGGTAAACTTGCATGAAACGTCTCTGCGTGTGTTTGTGTTGCTCTGTGTGTGTGTGTGTGTGTGTGCGCGCGCACCCCTACTGCACGGTCCAAGGGCAGTAAGCGTTGTGCTTCCCCAGGGCAGGAGGGGCACCCGGGAGGGAAGGAGTGTGTGTGCGTGAGCGTGCCGAGCAGCAGGAATGACAAATGATTAATCTATAGAAATCTATATTCTATTCTTCCATGCGTCCACTCCGCCCTTCTCACGCTCCCATGCATCACCTCCGGAAATCCATCACCCGACTCCCAGCCAAGGACAGGCTGTGAGGAGCGAGTGCTTGCCTTATTGATGGACTTGCCTGTGCGTTTTACACATTTGGATATGCGGAGAAGGAGCACTTACTCGGGTCTCCTCGTTCATTCCCTCATTCACTTATTCCTTCCTTGGATCCCTGGTCCAGCAAACCATTCCTATATGCCTACTGTGTGCCGGCTACGGAGCCAGATGCTCCGGGCACAATAAGGAAGAAAGGAGAGAGAGTCCTCACCTTACGGGCCAGGGAGGCTTCCGGACAATATGGGGGCAATTTTGGTAGAACGTGATGCAGGAGGTATGGGGGGCTCTGGAAGAATAGAGTGGGTGGGGAATTAACTTGGTTTCGGGGTTGCAGAGGCTCCTGAAGGAGGTGACACCTCCGGGGAGCCCTGAAGGGTTGACAGAACCAAATGAGAGGGAGAGGAGAGGGTGCACCAGCCCGAGAGAACAGCATGTGCAAAAGGACAGAAGCAAAGAGAACGTGCCCCCTGGGGGACACTAAGACTGGTTCAGTTGGCTGGGTCTGGAATGTGGCGAAGAAGAGGCGAGGGATGAGGGTACAGAGGTTGGGGACACCAGCGTGAGCCTTAAGAGCTCCGTTAGGGAGGTTGGATTTCACCTCAAGGGCAGTGGGGAGCCATGGAAATATTCAGGTCGGGGTGGCATGACATTGTGTTTTATCAGGCAATCTCTGGTTGATGGTGGGGAGACCGGAGGCCACGGCAGCCGTTCCAGGAAGGGAAGGTGGTGACTTGGGTCAGGGTGGTGGTGGGTACGGAGGGGAGGGGGCTGAGTCCAGAGGTATTTTGGAGGAGGGGCGAGGGAGGGGCATGCATAACCCCACATTCCTGGGCGGGTTATTCTACCCCTCTCGGCCTCAATTTCCCCACCCCTGGGGGCGGGGCCGTGTGACTCCGTCTGACTCAGTCTCCATTTCTGATCACCACTGGAGTCCTTTATGTCTGTGCTTCCTCTCCCACAGCTCTTTTCTAGAAGGTTTTGGGCGGATTCACCCCCAGGTGGGTGTTCCCAACCTGGGGGCAATCCCAATTGCGGGGGGGGGGGTTAGCTCCAGAGGTCATCCAGGCCCGCCACCGGTCCACAGAGGGACCAACAGTCTCTCAGAGCCTGTTGTCCACCCCTGCTGGTATCCCAGAGCTCACAGACATGTCCTCAGGCAGGCGGACTTTCTGAAGTCACTATGTCCCCACCCTCTGTCTTCAGGCCCCAGGATCTCTGCTTTGCAGATGACTTTCTGTTCCTAGAGGTTATCAGGGAGACTGGGAACTTCCGGGCCATCCTGGGGCAGAAGGGCCGCCAGAGGGGCCCCTCAGAGGCTCTGAGGGCTGCTGCAGTTTCAACCGGCCCCTGTGTGGTGTGAGGAAACCCCCAGAGACAACCTCCCGCTCTGATTCCTCCCTAGGGCGGCCCCTCACTCCTCATCTAAGAAATCTTGCTTCAGCGGATGGCTTCTGCGTATTTGGATAATGTTCCGTTTTGCAAAACAACCAGTCCTTTTATATGCAGGCAGGGTTGACGCTTATCACAGCAAAAACATCTTTTTTTTCCCCCCTCTTTCCTCCCTCTCCCTCCCCTGTGTGCTTTGGACTAACACTGTAAGGCTTCGGAGCAAAGGCCTCTCCTCTGGGGAGTGGCAGCGAGAGACAGCTGCGCCCCATGGCGGCGGCTGTGTACGGTCCCGGGAGCCTGGAGGGCATCCTGGCTGGCATTTTTGTCCGGATCTTGGAGGCATTGCTGCATTTGGGGGGGACATGGGGGCTGTGGGCAAAAGGGGCCCAGGCTCTTTTCAGGAAGGGCTGAAAAGTGCCAAGAGGAAAGCCCTGCACACTTAGAATATTTTCAAATTAAGTGACAGCAGGTGCAACAGGATGAGAGAGACGGCTTGTGTTTCTTTGGAGCCCTCCCTCCCAATTTATCACCACCTAATTTTTTTTCCCTTGGGTTTTCTCTCTCACACATTTTTTATCCCCATCTGACAGCGAAAGGAGGAATCGCATGCCTAGGTTATCTGTTTTGTTCGGGAATTAATCCCGTCGTCAAACATGGACTGAGGGTGAGCGGAGCTGGGCTGCCCCACCCTGGGCAGCCTCGGGGTCAGCACGGCCCTTCCAGCTGCAGCTCCCGGAGCACCTGCTTGGAGAGGGCGGCCTGCAAGGAGAAACACAAGTTTTCTGATTTTCTCTGCCTGTCCCTGAGCCCCGGCCACGGCACCTTGGACAGAAAAACCCTTTAGGGATGGCTTTGCCCCAATCCTTGGTCAAGTTCATGGTGACGTTGGACATGAAGTCAGTGATTGGAGGTCATGCTGCCCCTCCGTCTGCCTCTGGTGGCTTTGAGAAGGGAGGCACGATCGCTGACCTCTCGGAAGGAGTTAATTCAGTGACAGTTGCCCTCTTGGGAAACCCTCCAATACTTAACTCTTTCCCCCACCACTGTGTTCCTGACGGCTGTCTCCCACCTTGCAAGTGCCCGGGGGGCAGCTTGAACTGCAGGCAGAAGCAGAGGAAAGCAGAGGGCTTCTGGGGTGCATTTGGGTTTTCAAAAGTGACCACGTGTCTTCCCTTTGTCTTATTCTTTTTTCCTCCTTACCTCATTTCTCTCCTTGCTCCCTTCCTTTTCCCTCTCCGGTGCTTCTTCCCGTGCTCCCTGCCTTCCTGTGCTCCTCTTCCCGCAGTTTTTGTGACAGTGATGAGTAAGATCCAATGGCAAATAAGACAGACCTGGTCTTTGCAATTTAGTAATCGCATATGGGGTGAGTTCTTGGATGGGGAGGCACAGGGCAGTCCCAGGCTGTGGTTGGAGGGGAAGCTGCGGGAGCAAGGAGATGGACAGGGCGAGGCTCGGGACGGAAAGAGTACATGGGGCAGGGGGGTGGGAGCATGCGGTCCCCAGACCCTTGGCTCCATTTGCAGACACACCTCCTAGCATGTCACGGCTTGACTGATGGTAGCCTCGCCCATAAAGCCACCCAAGTGTGCGTGAGACTGGGACCGTGCCTGGCTTTGTTCATCCACGCCACCCAGCTGTGAGCCCAGAGCAGGTGGAGGTGATCATAGGTGTTCCTGTTAGGTACGAGTCCATGAAGGGGTAGAGGAGAGAGGTGGGGGGCCGTGAGTGGAGGCGTGGGTCCAGCCCACCGTCCCCAGGTTCCCCCATTGCTGGCAATTCCCTGCCAGTAACTGGCGCTTCTCAAATATTCTCATCTATCAATGTCACCTTGAATGGCCCCCAAACTTGTGCCGGGGAGGGGACACCACTGCGTAAGGGAGAGAGGGAGGGGTGCAGCCCACCCACTTAGGGCGAAACCCCACAGCCACGCTTCCTGGCTCAAATCCAGGGTCTGCTGCTTCCTGTTTAAGAGACTGCTGAGCCTCTGTTCCCTTCTCTGCGAAATGTGGATGGCATGTGGATGATGGGAACGGGTTCTGCCTTCTAGAGACGCCTCGGAGACCCCTCAGAGACGCCGTGAGGATGAGATCAGACGACGAGGAGCTGGGGCCTGGCACCTCACCACCTACCCACTTACGGCAGCTCCAGCCCCATTTTAGCGGAACCTGAGGAACCTGGCCAGCCCTTCCCTCTCCTGCTCCAGCCCCCAGAGTGTTCTTGCCCTTGTCCTTCTCTGGCCAGCACGGTGACCTACAGATCCACGTGCCCCCACCTTCCCTTCATCCTGGCTAGGTGGGGATGCTGGTGAGGAAGCAGATGGCAGCTGGGGCTGAATGTGACAGTGATTATGCTGTGGAAGGGTGATAATTTATTCTGCTCAGCCTTGACTCCGAGTTGGAAGGAGAAATCTATTACTTCTGGAAGGCAAGGTTGAGGGCGACCTCCACTCTCTGACCTCTAACAGGGGCTGGCCCTTGTTCCTCTGGCTCCTTATCTGGGGGAAGGTAGGGAGCAGGTCTGGAAGGACCCCGGGGAGCTTCCCTGGGTGGGGACCTCCAGCAGGTGTTGGGGGCAGGGGGTGGGCTGCAAGGCTGGCCCCAGAGGCAGGAAGCTGGCAGGACCCCAGCCCCTTGTAGGGGGATGGCAGGCCCCGAAGTGTTCCCTTGGCCTCTCTGGCATGGCCGGGGGGCACCAGGCCCAGCTCACACTTGGGCCTTTCCCTCATTAATCTGCTCATCTTCCTCGTGAGTGGCGGCTGCCTTCTATGCAGCGAGGAGAAAGATGTAAAGCTAATCCCCACTCTAATAAAAACAGCCTCCCGATTAAATATGTATGAACACATATTGATTTGGGGATTACGCGGAAAATAATATTGAGCCTGTAATTGAGCCGGGGAACATGGACGGGGTGAGACTTGGGATGTACTTCTCCAAACACACCTGCTGGGGGTGGGCCTAGGCCCGGGGCTGCCTGGGGCAGGGGTGTGGGGAGCCATAGGTGATACTCAGCAGCACCCCAGGTGCTCCTCAGTAGGTGGGAGCGCCTGAGGAAATGAAGAAGCTGAGCCAGGGTTCAGCCTACAGCCTTCTGGCTCCAAGTCCGAGGTTGTGCTCCCTGCTGGCCAGACCTGGGCCGTCTCATGACCCCAGAGCTTGCAGAGTCGCAGAATTCTGCATGCTCCAGGCTGGAAGGGCTTTTGGCCTTGAATCCAGCCTCCTGTGGGAAATGTATCACCTTCCTCCACTGACACAAGGTCATTTGACTTTTCCTTGGATGTGTCCAGGGGTGGGGAGCTCACCCTCTATCAAGGGGGAGAGGAGAGATCTTAGAACTAGAGCCTGTCTTCCTACCATATCTGCTCACTGGGTTGAAAAAAAGGAGGACAGGGGAGACTGAATTGGTGATTGTTGAGCTCCTATTGTGTGCCAGGCCCTGTGCTTGGCAGCTTACATGGACTATGACCTTTAGCTCCCCAAGGACACTGTGACATAAATCTGGTTATTTCTACTCCGTAGCCTAGAAAACAGACAGGGAGATTTTTAGTAATCTGATCATCATCGCTGTGATCATAATGGGACCCATTTACCAAACACCTATTGGATGTCAGGCACGTCCCATATGTGCCACTCCTCCCGTAGCCCTGCAAAGTAGATCTATTTTCTCAGTGGTACAGAGAGGAGCCCGAGACTCAGAGGCTAGTGACGAGGCCAGTGCTGTGCACAGCCCTGCCCCAGCCCGCCCCAGCCCGGCTGATTCTCGCTCTGCCCTGAACAGGTGCAGTCTCCTGGTCCCTGGCTGCTGGCTGCTAACCCCTCTGGGTGGTCCAAGCAGGACACCCCCTCTCTCCCTGAGCCTGGCCCCCACTCCTCCTGCTCACAGGTCCTGCAGGACTCCTCTCCCCCAGAATCTGCTGGGGCTCCTTCATCCATTTCCAGCTCAGGTCCCCTGCTTTGCCCTTCTCTGCCGCTTCCCAGCCCCACCCTGACATCTGCGGGGAGGCTGCCTTTCCCCTGAAGCTTGAGGCGGCCACATCCTCAAGGTACCTCTCACTCTGCAGGGCACAGAGCAATTCTGCTTTCTTACCTCCTCCGAGGTCAGCAGTGGCCTGACGCCCCCTGTGACTGATGAGGCACTTGAGGCATAGCGAGTGGGGCAGTTGGCCCCACGTCACAGAGCCAGAGAGTGACGTCGCCAGCTGTGTCTGCCTAGGTGTTGCTGCGCCTGTCCCAGGGCCCACACGGGACACACTGAGGCCACGTGATGGAGTGGAAGGAGTACATGGACTTGGGTTCAAGCCCCTGTGCTTCCTCTAGCTGGCTGTGTGACCCTGGGAAAATTGTGTAAGCTTCCTGGATTATAACTTTTTTTAGGATTAGCTTGAAAGTTTTGCGGCTTGAGTCAGAACTTACACGGGCATCTGCTTTAGAGGTACCCCCAGGACTCGGGGCTTGCCCACACAGCGAATGGTCAGAGAGGTACCTGCAGGGACAGTTCCCCCCTTGGCATGGCCCTGGGAGAGAGGAGGGAGAACGGTCTCAGACCGGGGCGTGGTGGGACAGGACCACCCCAGGGCCCCGGGGCAGGCAGTGCCTCACGCATCAGATCCTCGGAAATGGCGGAAAGCCCGCAGGCCTCCAGCTGCAGCTGCCTCCGCCCCATGGATATTAAAGCAATGACTTAACTTTAATATGAGTGTGAAGAGTTCTTCTGGAAGCTGCTGCTACCACTTCATCCCTGATTAAAGGAATGAATCAGGCAGGATCCAGCTCCTACCTAGTGAGGCGGGGAACAGGAGCATCAGGCTGGGCTCTTTATAGAGACTCCAGCATCTATAGAGGGAGCCCAGGCTTCAGGACCCTGTCCCTAAGGATGGGGGTGCTGGTAAGACGGAGCCTGGGGCTCCCTCCTGGCTCCATCTGCTCAGCTGCAGGAGTAGGAGTGAGGGACTCAGTCCCTCTGAGCCCATTTCTTCTGCTGTGAAATAAGTGTGAGAATACCTAGCTCGGACTCTTGGTACCATGATATAAAGGGGGAAGTCGGGGACACATGCAGAGCCGGTGCCTGGCTCACGGGCAGGTGGCCCGCGAGCCCGTGAAGCACTACCCCAAACATTAGAGTCTTCTCTCTCTTCCGCACTGTCTCTTGCACCTGTGATGTGCAGGCTAGGATTCAAACCCTGGGTTTCTGAGTCCAAGTCGAGGTGATTTATTTCCTTTGTCTCGTATCGCCATCACTTGGGCAGAGAGGGGGCCCGGCGCACTCCCTCCCTTCTTCTGCATCCCTGCCTTAACCTTCATGATGGCTGGAGAAAGAGGCACGTGGGCAGGCTCCCAGGGGCGGCACCCCCATTTCACAGCCTGGCAAAGCCGGGTCTGGGAAGGGCTTCTGCCTCCTGCTCAGGCTTCCTCGGTCGTTCTGCAGGAGGCTCTGGAGGAAAGCCTTGGGCATTCTCTGATTTCTTAGGGAGACCAAATTCTGTCCTGTTCAGGACGCTCTCCTGTGTTTGTCCCCCCACAGGCTGGGGTCCCTGGGGTTCTTCCGCTCATTTGTCTGCTACAGGCCTGCCCGGGGGTGAAGGGTTGGGGGGGGGCTTGGTTCCAGGACATTATCTCAACTTTCTTCTTCCTCCCAACCCCCAATGCAAAGTGCTTCTGGGAGACGTTTGGTCCAGACTGCCAAGGGCAGAGCCCGTTCCATTGCCTCCCTGTGGATGGAGGCGAAGGATCCTAGTGATATTTTATTGCTCTTATCCTTGGTATTTTTCCACTGTGCTTAGCCTGAAATCCAAATCTTTTACTGTGATTTTCCAGGTCCTCCATGATGAGAGGGCTGGACATTTTCCATTTGTCTCCTAAGATCCAGGCTTCTCTCTTCTCCAGGCTGTTCCGGATCTCAGGAGGAGGACCTGTGGGCATGTTGTCCGGGTCTCGGGTAGCAGGGGCCAGCGGCTGTCAGCAGCAGCAGAGCGGGGACAAGGAAGAGACTGGGTGTGGGTTTCACTGGAATGTTCCCCGTGTGGTCACTGTGGCTGTGTCTGGGCTTCCTTCAAGGCAATCCTCTGTCTACATAATTCTGTCTGCTTCTGGTGGCTGCTGTGTCTTCTCGCCCTCTCGCCTGGGGTTGCTGTACTCCTAGAGATCTCCACCGGCCAGCGATTTCCCTGCACACACGTGCATCAAAGTCCCTTGTTTTCACAAGACCCAGCTGCTGGGCGCCACTGTGGTTCTGCTGGGCCCCCGCTGATGCACCTCTACCCATGGGTCTGGTCCCCCAGCACACTTATCCGCCAGGGGCAAAAGTCCTTTATAGCTAGGGGTTCCTTCTCTCTGAGCGGTGGTTGTGCTCAGCCAGCTGTTAACTATTTCGAATCTCCGACTTCATCTTCCCTCCTTCTCTCCCTCACTTAGCACATACTGACTATCTTTCTGTGTCTTGAACAACTGAGGCTTGATCCTGCTATCTTGCCTACCCTGTCTCCCAGCACTTTCAGCAGCATCCGCCTGTATCAGTCAGGGGCCCGGGAGGAAAGGCAGGGCATGCTTAGCTGGGAATGTGAAGAGGTATGATGAGGACAAGGGAACACAGCATCCAGCAACTATGGGAGGCTGTCAGCACCCAGGGTCAGGTGACAAGGCACAGGGGAGCAGAAGAGAAATCCCCAGACCTCTCTTCCCTGGGGCTTTCATTCCTGCCAGGTTTCCCGTTGTCTGAGCCCAGCTAGAAGCAGGTGGGATGAAAACCCAGGGATGCATCACAGGGCTCAGCCCCTCGGAGCCCAGAGAATTCTGGGGGTGGCGGGAAGGGGAGAGGAATGGAGTTGAGGTCAGAAGACCCAGCACAGGGGCACCTGGGTGGCTCAGTGGGTTAAAGCCTCTGCCTTCGGCTCAGGTCATGATCCCAGGAACCTGGGATCGAGTCCCACATCGGGCTCTCAGCTCAGCAGGGAGCCTGCTTCCTCCTCTCTCTCTGCCTGACTCTGCCTACTTGTGATCTCTGTCAAATAAATAAATAAAATCTTAAAAA
>NC_081570.1:28262278-28316951 GCF_022355385.1 Mustela nigripes | reverse complement strand
GTTCAGTGGGTTAAAGCCTCTGCCTTCGGCTCAGGTCATGATCCCAGGAACCTGGGATCGAGTCCCACATCGGGCTCTCAGCTCAGCAGGGAGCCTGCTTCCTCCTCTCTCTCTGCCTGACTCTGCCTACTTGTGATCTCTGTCAAATAAATAAATAAAATCTTAAAAAAAAAAAAAAAAAGAAGACCCAGCACACCTTTGAGTCACCTTTTTTGTGCTTATAACACCATCTGAAATAGTCTTATTTCTTTGGTTGGCTCATTGTTTACTGGCTTTCTTTTCTATAAGAATGTCAGCCCCTCAAGGGCAGGGACCTTTCCGCTTGGCCACGACGGCACTGTTGGTGCTGAGCAAGGTGGCTGGCACAGGGTAGGTCATCGATGCCTGCACTGAATGAAAGAATCAGGAAAGAAGGAGGCTCTGCATTAGGCTGCACTGTTGCTTGGGGCTCCCTAAGCCATCTTGGTCCATCCTGGGTTTAGGCCACCCAGGGGAGGGCCACCCAGGACAGGGAGGGGATGCGTGTGCATCCTGCCAGACTGGAGCCTGACATTGGCCCAGCGGGCTCCATGGCCATTGTAATGATGCAGGAGTTAGGCCAGGTGTGGGGGATGGGGGACAAGGGTCAGGCTTGGGGGAGCCCAAAGCTCCACTTTCCCTGTCCTCGGTGCTGAGCTGCTGGCTCAGCTTTGGAAGGAGAGTGGAGGGTAGACAGCTTCCACCCCGGGAAGGTCTTGCTTGGTGGGCGGGTCTCTGCAGGGATGAGGGGGACAAAGGTCCAGCCATAGTGTGAGGGATGCCTCCGGGCGGGCACCCTGTGTGATGAGCATAGGGACCACGGGAGGGTGCATGGAGTAACATACTTTGTTTCTCTTTGTTTTCTTTCTAGGCACAAGCCAGAGACTGAGGAAGAGAGAGCGAGAATGAGAGAGGGAGCAAGAGTGCAAGGGGAGATAGAGTTGGTTCCTTAGATGACCTGCTTCCATTGTATCTGTGGCCCCGAATCTGGGGCAGGCCCTGGGAGCTGTGCTGGGAGAAGCCCTCTTCAATGGTGGGTGCTGTCACCTAGGGTACCTGGGCGCAGTGCTGTTCACTGGGCTCATCCATCTGTTTGCCTAGCAACGATTTGTTGAACACCTACTATGTGCCAAGCCCCAGAGATAACCACGAACAAGGCTCAGACCTACTTTATCTGTACATTGCCCACGTTTCCAGGGCCCCCTAACAGCGGTGCCCCTCGTATCCCCCACCCTTCCGACACAGCGATGTACTTGCTGAAATCCCATCTGACAGAACAGTGGACCCAGTTGTGGGCGTTTCTCCACATTAGCAAATCACGGCAGCACCACGTGGAAACCTGACCCTGGCAGTCTCTGCCTTCCTCAGCAAATCCCTCCTCGGCCATTGCTTATGTTACTCTGTGCACCCTCCAGTGGTCCTCACGCTCATCTCTGAGGGTGCCCTTCCCGACGCATCCCTCACACTATGGCGGGACTTTTGCCAGGCACATCTCCCAGGACCTGGATCACATACGGTCTTTATGTTATGGAGCCCATAATGAACTGAGTCATTTCTACCTGAACCTCCCAAACCTGCAGGAAAATATTGTCCCCAGCTGTTGGTGGCCGTGGAAGGGGACAGAATAAACGGCAGAAGCTGGATCAGAAGAGGCAGGAGCCAAATGCTCTTGGAGCAGGAAGGGACTTTAAAGAGGGTAGCAGCTCCTTGCAAATGATGAATGAAATGCAGAGCATATGCTGTGAGTGGTCGTGGGCAGGAGCTTGGCTTGGCTTCCCAGACTCTCCCAGCAGAGCTGTTTGCTGCGGCCCCACCTACTCAGCCCCTACCACACTGGGGGCCCTCTGTGGGTGAGTGCCAGGACCCTCGGCAGACTGCGGCAAGCCCACAGCCCTTCCTCTCTCTGGTCTCTTCCCTGGAGAAGGTGCTACGTACACTATGTCTTCAACCCAGGCGACAGACTCTTTCTGCCTACCCTGGTCCCCCAAAGTCCAAAGAGGAGGAATGAGAGTCATAAGGAACTGAGGAGATCGTCAAGCCCAAGCTGGACATTTCCCAGATGGAGACCATGAGCACGGAGCTGGAGGGGAGCTCCCTCAAGGTCACATGGGGAGTGAGTGGCCCAGTGAGGGCTGGAACCTGACTCCTCACCTCTAGCTCCAGAGTCATGATGACACCCATGGGTGAAGGGCTTTGTTTCTCCTGGTGGCTCCCAAATCTTTATTTTTGAGTGCATTTTTTTTTTAAAGATTTTATTTATTTATTTGACAGAGAGAAAGATCACAGGTAGGCAGAGAGGCAGGCAGAGAGAGGGGGAGGCAGGCTCCCTGCTGAGCAGAGAGCCCGATGCGGGGCTCGATCCCAGGACCCTGAGATCATGACCTGAAGGCAGAGGCTTAACCCACTGAGCCACCCAGGCGCCCCTGAGTGCATGGTTTTGGTCAAGCCCTGTAACTTCCCTGAGCCTCTGTTTCCTCATTCGTAAAATGGAGACAGGTGTTCTAACCTGATAGAGTTTTTTACACAGTGAGCTGGGCTCAGGGCTTGGCTCACTGAAGGCACACGGAAAATGTTACTGATTTCCCTCCAGCCCTGAGCTCTCTGCAGAGCTCCAGCAGCTGGTGCCTAAAATTTAAGACGTTAAGGATGAAAAGTCATACCCTCGGTGGAGCCTGTATGTCCCATGAATGAGGCTGCCATACTCCTAAGCACCTGGGGTGGAAACCCCAGAGTCCTTTCTCCCCCTCCTTCCCACTCCCCACCCAGCTATCTGTCATCTGTTAGTCTCTGTATTCATCAAGATTTTTTTTTTTTTTTTTTTTTTTTTTAGTGATAAAATTCCTGCTCAAATGGGCTTAAGCATAAAAAACAATTTCTTGAGGGGAAGGCTGGGTGGCTAAGTGGGTTAAACATTAGCTCTTGATTTCGGCTCAGGTCATGATCTCAGGGTCGTGGGATCGAGCCCTACCTCCAGCTCTACACTGAGCGTGAAGCCTGCTTCAGATTCTCTCTCTCCCTCTGCCCCTCTCCCTACCATGCACATGTGTGCACTCACATGCAATCTCTCTCTCTCAGATCTCTCTCTCAACATCTCCCCTCCCCCAAGCCAGTTTATTGGTTCGTGGCAACCGCATTCTTCCTGTTGTTCAGGCCAAAGTTCCTGACACCACCCTTGACTCTTCTCTCTCTTACCCCACATCGGATCCATTAGCAAACCCCACTGGCAGCATCTTCAGAGACCATACTCTGGGTCCTGCCTCACTGCCGCTCCTCTAGTCCCAGGCACCCCCCTCTCTCACCCAGACTGCTGCAGTAGCTTGTTAACCGCCCTCCCTGCTCCTTCCCTCGTTCCCCCGCACTTGATCACCATATAGCCTGGAGCTGTCCTTTTAGGACCCACATCAGATCCTGCCCCTCCTCTGCCCATGACCCTCTGAAAACTGTCCATTTCCCTTATGTCCTCCAGTGGACCCTCGCTCCCATATCCAGGAACAGGCCAAGCATCTACCAGTCTCAGGCCGTCTGCACTTACTTCGCCTATGACAGAGAATGCTATTCCTTTAAGTACTGGTGTAGCTCATCCAGGCTCCACTCAAGCGTCTGAAAGAACATTCCTGAAGATCGGATGTAAACCTAGCACAGCCTGCTCTGGTTTTCTTTTCTCTCTCATCACCACCTGATATGTGGTAGTTTATTTTATGTGTCCCTCCCCTAGAGTGAATCCTGCATGCTATAGGCACCTGGCACATAGTAGGTACTCATTTAAAATGTTTGCATGGGGGACGCCTGGGTGGCTCAGTCGGTTAAGCCGCTGCCTTCTGCTCAGGTCATGATCTCAGAGTCCTGGGATTGAGTTCCGCATCAGGCTCCTCGTCCAGCAGGGAGCCTGTTTTCTCTCTCTGCCTCTGCCTATGACTCTGCCTGCTTGTGCTCTCTCTCTGACAATAAATAAAAAATCTTAAAAAAAAAAATGTTTGCATGGATTGATGAATTGATGCCAGGTAATTGCTAGATGCTGGGGAATATGATAGAAAACAAGGATAGAAGGGTCTTGGACCTTTAGAGCTTGATCTCCTGGGGAGGTGATACATATTAAATGATAATAGAAATGATATAATTCTTGAGGAATGTACTATAGGGGAATAGCATAGGCCAATATGTCAGGGAACTAATCAAGGGCCCTGAAGCAGGGAGAGCGGAGGCTGAAGGTCCATCAGGGAAGGCTTCCTTGAGGAGGTGACATTCTGGAGAAGAGCTGAAGGATGGGGAGTTGTCTCTTTAAGCAGGGACCGGGAAAGCATTCCAGTGTGAAAGGAGAGAATGTTCAAAGTCTCTGACTGGGGAAAAATTCAGTGCTTTTATGGAGTAATAGGAAGTCAGGGCAGCCAGAGCAGAGTGGAGGGGCAGGTGGTTGGAGGGAAGAAGGTCAGGATAGGAATGGGGCTATGAGCTCCTGCTTCATATGTCTCCAGGGTAAGCTCCATCCTGGCATGCTGCTGGCCAGGCCAAGAGCACCGGACAAGGAGCACAGCAGATGTGGAATCTACTCCTCACTTGCTGTGCATCCTTGAGCAAGTCCCATTGCTTCTCTGAGCCTATCCGCCTCTCATCTCCTGCCATAAGGACAAATGATAATACTACTGTCCCCCATGTACCTGCTTGGTATCCCGCAGTGCCCAAGTGGCTAGAGAGCTTGCCAGCTACCAGTGCTGCATAGCTGGGGACATTCAGAGCTTAGGAAACGTCCTTTCCTGGACAGCTTCTGGGATAGGAGCTAGGATCCTTGGATAGGGCTGGGGCCTCCCCACCCAGAGACAGAGTCAGAAACCAAACCAAACAGCCCTGGTCTCCAGCCACCCTGATCCATTCTCCTGCTCCATGACTCGGGAAGCCAGGGAGCCGCGTCACCCTTGGTGCCTTCCCATCTCCCCCCTAAGACTCTGCCCGAGTGTGCAGCCTGCTTCGGACACGGTTTGTGTCTCCTGCCAACAGCGTGATGTTTACGGCGAAATGAGATGCTCGCGTCTTGCGGGGCTCGATCATAAAGGAATGGTGATGACAGGCTGGAAGCAATAGGTCATGTTGATATTTTCACATTAGTTTTCTATTCTTATTACATTTTGATGGATGGAGAGAGTGGGGATTTTATCGTAATCTCATTCCTGTCTTAAACTGCTAATTCATGCCTGAGTTCCCTCTTCCATTTTGTTTCTACAAATTCAGTCAAGAGCTGATGGGATGAAGATTTAATACGCAGCTGCAAGACGGAGGCGCGGCCCGCCGGCAGGAAAGCGGGAGCTGGGGAGCGGTGTTTTTGAGAGAACAGTCTAATCAAGTCATTTTGTTACGGAAGTGCCTTGTTACCCTGGGAGGCTCGTCTCCCCGTGTATAAATAGCCAGAACTGCATAACACTGGAATGGGGGCTTCCAATCATAGGGTGCTTCCTATTTTTTGTTTTGTTTTGTTTTGTCTGGAATCCTCCCGACGGCCCCGTGTGTGCGGGAGTGTGCTCTTAGTCCCACTTCACCGATGTAGAAACTGAGACTCAGGGAAGGGATGTGACGTAGACTCGGCACCTCTCAGAGTGGAATGAACCGGCTCGTAGGGGACCGACACCAGCTCGTAGGGGACCACCATTGGTGTGGCTCCTGTGCTGCGATGGGCCTTCCCTGAGGCTTCCTTTTAACGGCGCTCCCCCTGACTATCCACTTTGGCAGCTGAAACCTCCTTCTTCGTCCTTCCCCAGGATCCCAGAGTATTTGCAGGCTCTCCCGCCCCTCCTGGGGTCTCCTGGCGTACCTCATTTTGTCTTGCCCACTGATGCCCCTCTGTCTTTGGTTTCCCTTTCCCCTGGATCGAGCCAGCGGATGCCTCGTCTCAGCCCTGCTGAGAAACCCTCCCTGGTCCCCCATTCTCCCGCTGCCCCTCCACTCAGCACCCCCAGAGCTCTCAGTGGGACCTCGTGCCTACATCTTCACATCTGGGGCTATGTGGGCTGGATCCCCTACTGCAGCGGGCCAGGGAGCAGGGCAATGGGAGGAAGCAGCCCTTCAAATCAGGGGACAGAATATTGAAACAGATGCAGGAATCCTGGAGCCTTGCAGAGCCTTCTGCGCCCACGGCCCTTTCCAGTTACCAAGTGCCTTGGCAGCCCTGCACACTCGACCCTCATAACTGTCCCAGGAGGTCCGTCTTGGGACACCCGAAGAAACTGAGGCTCTGAGAATGTCCATGACCTTGTCTAAGGTCACAAGCCACTCTGGGCACAGCCTTAACTCTAAGCCAGGTCTTCTGACCCCCCAGTCCAACGCTATCAGCAGAAACCCTCAGGGTGGCCTTGAACTACATCTGGGACAGCTCTTTCTGGCAGCATTTATACCTTTCCCCGCATTTTGGGTCGGCAGAGGAAGTCACACTGCAAAGCCTTCCCGGCGGCTCCCTGCCAGCCTGCAGCACGTAGTACGCAGCACTCTGTAAACATTAGCTGGGGACAGGGACCACATTGGCCTGAAACCCTCGCCAGATGCCCCAGCTCTCCCCGCCCCTCTCCAGGCTGCCCGGCTTCTCCTTCCTTTCAATCCCTTTCTCTCGCCTGCTGCTTTCCCTCTTCCTCTTTTCCCCTCTCCTTGTCTCTCTCTCTTTTCGGAGAATAAGAACGACCGGACTTGGCATTATCTGCTGGTTTCCATGGTAATAAAATCTGTTTCCGATAATGGCCCTTCCCTGGCTGTGGTTAGTTTTGGTAATTTTAGCAACACTGTTGCACAGAGGCCACCTGCATTTCAATACCACGCAAGCTGCACACGACTGCCGCTTTCAGGTTGAATAGAACTAAGGGAAAAATGCTGGCTCTAAAATTTCTAGGCTGGATAAATGCTCGAGAAGAAAAAGAAAAGTTATGTAAACCCTGCAGGCTTGAACGTGCGCCTTGCTTAAGACGTGAGTATGATCCTGTTACACTCCTGCTGAAAACCCTCCTCACACCATGACCTCACTGCCTGCAGCCCGAGTCCAGCCTCACCTATGACGCCGGCGTCCGCACAAACCCCGGCCTCCAGCAGCTCGCTTTGCCGTTGTCTCCCGGCCTCATTCTCAGAGGCTCTGTTTCTTCCCTTTGAGTCTTTGTATCCATCGCCCCATCTGCCTGCTGTGTCAGTACTACCTTGGCTGCCCGGTGAGCTCCTCCCCAGTCCTCAACAGTCCCTCCACACTGACCCACATCTCTCTCTCAAGCTCTCCTTTCTCGTGCCTCCCGGTAACAGGTCCATTGTTCTCTGCTGCAAACGTTTCCCACCGTATGGGCATTTTTGTTTACCTGTCTTGCTCTTCCACGTCCTAGCGAGCTCTTCGAGAATAGGGAGGCAGGTTGGCTCCCCCTGCGTGGGTCTGGGGCCAGGCGCACAACGTGGACTCCGCGAACACGAAATGCACCTAGTAGCAGCTGCGGCGCCTGGTTCACGGGCTCTGTGGGCCAGGCGCTTAGCTAAACGCTTTGTGGGCAACTTCTCATGGCTCTTCGCTCACCCTCGGATGTAGGTACCCTCCTGTCCCTCTTTTTACAGATGAGGAAGTCGAGGCCCAGACCGAGACGCTGGCCCCAGATGACCACGTTACTCAATGGGAAGGATAGGAGCTCAATGAACGTGCTCACGGACGGATTGGGGCGGAAAATGTGAATGACTGAGGTTGAGCTTTTTGGAATCTGCAGGAAGATTTTCCAGGAAATCCTTAGGAGGGGCTGTGAGGGCTTGGGCTGCAGGCAGGAGTCTGGCAGGGCTGGGGGAGGGGTGGTGGGAGGGCGGGAAGGAAGGAGGGAAGCCGGGGAGCAACACAGATGTGAGGGAGCCGCACAGGTATTTCACTGATACTGCAAACCTCTGGGCAGTGTCAGGCAAGGCAGGAGGGCTGGACCCTCGAGCTGCCCAGCCTGAAAATGGGCTTGCACCTTGGCCCCCGAGCCGTCCGGGACTGCTTTGGAAGTGCTGGGGAAGGTCTGCTGTGTGTCGAGGGCCTCATGAAAGATCTAAGGCTGGGGAGCCTCTCAAGCCGCTCAGAAGGCAAGAAGAGAAAGCTCAGGAAGAGGCGGAAGACACTCCTTTCTGCTGTCTGGGCCGGCTGCGCTCTGATTCGTGTTGCAAGCCCAGCCCATGGATCCCCCAGGACTCCCTCTGCTGCCTCTGCACTTGGAGTTGAAAGGGTTCCCGGGAAGCACTTAGCTGGGCCCGAGCGTGTGGGGTGCGGGGGGACTCTAGAAGGAAGCTTTGTTTAAGCAGGTCACTGTCCCCCCAGCCCCTCCCAGTCCTGCGGGATTGGAACTTTCATGAGGCCGTGGGGCTGGGAGCTTTCATTCCCTGTCCAGAGTCAGCCAGGAGGGGCCTGTGGTGCTTGTCCGCAGACCGGGGGCTGGGAGGGTTGAGGGCAGTGGGGGCTGCTCTGCCCACCGCTGGCTTCACGAGGGCCAGGGTTGAGCTGAACCTCCTCCCCAGCCTCCTTCACCACACTAGCCGAAGGCATCTGGCATGATCCCCAAATTGGCCTGATGTTGCCTCCTCATTTGCCCTCATGTGAAATTTGGTAAGGTATCCTCAGGGGCTCTGGAACGAGGGCTGCCAGGAGGCAGTTATTGGTAATAATAGCCAACACCAATGGAACACTTACTATATGGAAGTGAAGTCCTTCCTAATGTTATTCCCATTTTACAGTTTAGAAAACTGAGGCCTAGAGAGGCTAATTTGCTCAAGGTCTCACACACTCACACACATGTTGGAGCTAAGATTTGAATTCAGGTACACAGTCTTTACACTACCAGGCAAGGAGTCACTGGTGGAAACACAACCAGAACCTTGAAGAACGTTCCCTCCTTCTTCGGTTCCATCAGTAAATATTTGTGAGGATCTTCCATGGGCTGGTGTGGGCCCCACGGCAGTGGGAGGGGAGAGTTTCAGGGAGGGGAGTCCTGCTGGTCTCCTGTGCCCTTAGGAGATGTTGCAGGCCAATGGGGCTGGGAACCCATTGAGGACCCACAGCTGGGTTTTGGAATCAGAGACCAGGGTTTGACTCCTGGCTTGGCCACTTCCTGTGTGCATGGTTTTGGGCAAGAGATTGGGATGCCTCTTAGCTCTGGTTCTGTGTCTGCCTAATGGGGACCACATATGTCCCAGTGGCTCTCCTGAAGGCTGACTTGTGTTCCCAAGACATGATGGTGTGGTGTGATGCAAATGTAAAGATCTTTTAGAAAATACACATTCTAGAAGGAATAGTCCACTTTACCTCACCATGGGGACCTTGGCCAGGGACCTCTCAAAGGCTCACTCTGTGTTCTAGATGCTTCTCCTTTTCCTCCACTAAGCCCCTTCTTCCTGGCTGGGTGTTGGGAATTGCATCTCTGCTTTGCACATAATGTCAATAACTATTGAATTGAGATGTGATCTTGGAGAGAGGGCAATTGTTAGAGTGGCCTCTGGCAGACAAGGCCAGTCTGGGACTTCTCAGATTCAATTTAGATCGACTTTTAACTCTGGCATGGAGGATGGCTGCATACATTTACGCCTTGTCACTCCCATTTTGCAGAAAGTGAAACTGAGGTACGGCCTGTCCAGCCGGTGATAGATCTGGAAAGTCTGGCTTGCAACATGGGACACACCTTAGTTCCTGCTCAAGATTTTACCTTAAGCCAGGATCTTTCCCTGGGGTGTGTGTGGGTGGCGGGGCATTGACCCATGAATCGCCCCAAGGATTTAGAGGAGCTGGATGCTCCCCCACGTGACTCCTGAGGCGCCTTTTCTCTGAGCTGGGGCTTCCCTCTGTGGGTCCACGATCCCTGCTTGGCAGGTGCTCTGAGATGGCCTGCCTAACGTTCTAGCAAAGTGTCACCTTCCTATCAATAGGTAAGAGTTAGAAGGTCATATTCTCAGGAGAGGGGAAACTGAGGCCCAGAAAGGGGGAGGGGCTTTGCCCAAGGTCACCGTCCAGGTGTCCTTAGTGAGTGCGTGCCCCTTGTCATTTTGCCAAGCCAAGATCCTCATGAAAGGACACAACGCTCATTCCACATTCCCGCTTCCCGTCAGGTAATAAGTGTCTTGCTTAAACTGTCTCTAGGATTAGTCAAACAATCAGAGATCACAGCCAACAGCCACCCTGTTCTCTCATTACCCGGTGCCTATAATTAATATTTATAAACCAAGAGGGTGCTTGTCTTTCTTTGCTGAGAAGGAATTCAGGATTTCCAGCCAGTGCAAACATGCGGCCTCTTGTTACTCATCATGGAGAAAGAGCGGGGCTTCTTCAGCAAACGTGCTTGCCATGTAGCTGGCGGGGAAAAGGCAGCCCTGAGTTGGGGTGCAGGGGGTGGGGCGAGGGGAGGCAGGCTGGGGGAAAGGCACAGAGACCGTGAGAGGGCTAGAGTCCCAGAGACAGGGAACATGACAATCTTGGGCAAGAGGGAGAAGGGCTGCTCACGCTCAGCGAGGAAAGAGATGGAGCCAGAAACCCCAGTGGAGTGATGGTGGCAGAGGGTGACAGAGCTCACGTGGGAGGCAGGGGGGCGGGGGAGGGGCGTGGAGACGCAGACACAGACAGAAAACTTCAGAGGCAGAGAAGAGAAGTAAGTGGGAGGAGAGCAAGTTGGCAGAAGCCCATTGAGAACAAGGGGAGGAAGACAGAACATCCAGAGAGAGACAGAGGGATGGCAGAGTGACTGGCCGGGAGGCGGAGGTGGCGGAGTCCTTGGGCTCTCTGTCATGGAGTAGGTGGCCTCTGGCATAGAACAGGCACATAGTGGGCTCTCAGCCAGCTCATGGCCTGGCCCCCAGGAGCTCACCTAGCCCAGGTCCTGGTATAAGCTCCCCAACACAGGACCTGACATCGAATAGATGCCCCACCCCCCAGCACAGATCTGGCCTATGGCAAGGTCCCCTTGCCTCAGGGTTGCCTAAGTCAGCAAAGAAGTAAATTTATCGGGGCGCCTGGGTGGCTCAGCGGGTTAAAGCCTCTGCTTTCGGTTCAGGTCATGATCCCAGGGTCCTGGGATCGAGCCCCACATCAGGCTCTCTTCTCAGCAGGGAGCCTGCTTCCTCCTCTCTCTGACTGCCTCTCTGCCTACTTGTAATCTCTGTCTGTCAAATAAATAAATAAAATCTTAAAAAAAAAAAAAGAAGTAAATCTATCCCAGCCTCCAACCTCTGCCTGTGAGCTGATCCTCCTCTGACCAGCAGGGGGCAGTGGAAGGAGCACTGAGCTGGAAGTCTGGGAATCTGGTTCCTGACTCTGGCTCGGAATCATTGACTTGGGCTAGTCTGTTTACTTCCTCATGCCTTGGTGTGTTCCCATACCTTAGATGACTTATGCCTCAGTTTCCCCATAGGCTAGATGAAGGTTGGTTCCAGGCAGTCCTAAGACTCCACGACTTGAGGCCCTCCTGTCTCACAGCCAGCTCAGGTGGGCCCCTTATATGGGTAATCCAGCCCAGCCACCCTCCCCGGGCTCACCTGAGCCGTCCTGGCAAGGACAGGGCTCTTCCTGGGGCTGCCTGCGGCTCTCTGATTTGCACATCAGAACCAGGGCGTTGGTGCAGCAGCTGGAGAAGAGGCAGCAGCAGTAAAGAGAGGCTCTCAGGAGCCATGAACTTGGCCTTGGGAAAGTGGATGCCGCATGGTTATTCATGAGGGCTGACACAAGGCAGTGGCGTGTGTCAGAAGGGGAAGAAGACAGAATTGGGAAGCTGGGAGCTGCCATGGTTAAAGAAAAACCAGAGACTTTGGATGGAGATGTTTCAACCAGCCCCAGGAAGCACCTTTATTTTATAGGCAGAGAAGATGGATATAACATGCTACCCCCAGATCACAGTGGCTTACAACCCCAGTTACTTCTGTTCCTGGATCTGGGGGTCAGCTGCCCTGGGTTGGGCTTGCCTGGGGGTGGTTCTCCTCCCCTTTCTGAGACCCATGGGTGAGCCTGGCACATCCTTGCCAGGGTGGCAGCAGATGTGCACAAGGTCTCTTGGGGCCCAAGCTCGGAGAGCCGATGGCCCTTTCCTCCTTATTCTACTGGCTGAAGCGAGCCATGTTGCCAGGTTCAAGTGGAGAGGTGGGGAGATCCATCCCAGCCACAGTGGGAGAGCACTTCGAGGTTCATGGCAAAGAGCACAGGTGCAGGGAGACCAAGGACCCGAGGCCAGTGACGTACTCTGCAGAGCACCCACCCAGCGCCGGGCACTGTGCCCAGAGCCAGGGATTCGCAGTAAACAGGCAGTCGTGGTGACTGTCCTCACAGGCTTACAGAAATCCGTGAACAAATGAATGAAGGCACAGATCATGAAATCACAGGGGGTTGGGATGGGGAGAAACTGAGGTATCACCTGCTCTGATATGATGGGCAGGGACAGCCTCTCTTGAGGAAGAGGGGTTTGGACAGAACCAGAGGGTAAGAATAAAGAGATGGACAAAGGATACAGCATGCGGAGGCTCCAATTTCAGGATTCTCTCCAGGGTGACGCTGCCACCTCTTGGGAGGGGAGCCCTGGGGATCCTAAGGGTACCCCTTTTCTCCATCACCATAGCCACTACCCTGATCACCTCTATCCCGATGACTAATAGCCTCTCCCCTGGGCTCCCACCTCCCGCCTCTCTCCTTCTCATTGGTACACCCCCATTATAATCCCTCTTTGTAAACCATAAGTCCATGTCATAAACCATGAATCCAGGACTCCTGAGGGCCTAAGGGTTGCCATCCAAACCCCTGAGCCTCAGATTTTGGGCTCTGTTCAAACCATCCCAGCTCCCTCTCCAGCTTTATCTTCCTGCCCCAACCCCTTGCTCCTCTGTCTCCCACCAGATCAGATGGACTTCTAAACCCTTTCCTGCGCTCTCTCTCTTCTGCGACTTCTACCTGTGTTGCCTGGCCCTCTTGTCTGTTCAATGAATTCTTGCTTTCCTTCAGGGCCCAATTCAAACCTCAAGCCCTCTGTCAGGTCTTCCCTGACACCCTCCAGGAGTTAGCCACTCCCTCCTGAAGGCCCCCTGCCATGCCCCATTCAGCACCTACGGTGGCTCTGGCCACATGAGCTGACGTCATCTGAGGGCAGTACGATCGGCACTTTTAGGGGTTTGGTGCTCTTCCTAGACACCCAGTAGGTGAGGAACCCAGAGGGGCTTTAGATGACCCTTTGCTCCATCTCCAGCACCATAGTCTATGTCTGCCACTGGACTGTGAGCTTTTCAAAGGCTGGGGCCGCATCTTAGCCATCTTTCTGCTCCTAACCCCAGCTCAAAGACTGCCAGTATTTGGGGTGATGCTCTGAGACATTGGCATGCTTGAGGTCACACCATGGGCTGCCCAGAGGAAATGTTTAAGCCTTTCTTCAGCTGCAGGATAATCCACACTCTGGTTCAGGTGGTGGGCAGGGTCTTGGGGTGTGTGGTGGGGAGAGAGGCCTACCAGCCCCCCACCACCACCCCAAGCAGGCACTGGCTGGGAGAGATCTCTATTTGCCTTCATGTCTAAGGTAGCAGGATTTGGGGCCACGGTCAAGGGTGGGAAAGAAGCTGTGTCTCTACCGGCTTGAGGGAAAAAACTTCCAGGGAGCAGCCCAGGGCCTGGCCCAGAGTGGGGCTCCATGATTTGGTAAATGAACTCTCTGAAGATCTGTGAATACTGCTAAGTGCCTAGAACTTGGTTCTCAGGCCTGACATTAGAGACAGCTGGGGAGATTGAAAACACACCACAACCTTGGCTCTATCCTAGGGAACAAAGTCAGAATCTGAGGCCAGGGCTCAGGCATGTCCCTTTGGTGGCTGCCTATATTAAGGTGGTTGGGTTATGGACACTGGGGAAGGTATGTGCTATGGTGAATGCTGTGAAGTGTGTAAACCTGGTGATTCACAGACCTGTACCCTTGAGGCTAATAAAACATTATATGTTAATAAAAAATAAAAAAATTTAAAAAGTCCTATATTAAGGTAGCCTTAGGGATTCTAACAGACAAACTTTTGAAAATCCTAATGGCCTAGAGTAGGAGAAGGATTTCTTGCTCCTGTAAAGTTCATTCTGTCCAGAGGTTATGCTCGCACAGTCATTCAGGTCCCAGCTGTTGGAGGCTCTGTCATCATCAACTCATGTCTTCCAGGGTCACCTGGCCTTCTACATCTAGTCAGCAGATGGAGGATTGCTTGGGAGGATTTTACGGGCCAGCTCTAGACGCGATGTACATGACTTCTATCCACATTCCATTGGCAAGAGCTCAGTCAATGGTCCCATCTCTATGCAAGGGAAATTGGAAATCTAGTCCTTGCCAGGGAGGCTGCTTCCTAGCCATACTCAGAGGGAATCATAAACCTTGGTGGCCAGATGGCCACTTTGTTACAGCTTCCCAGGTGATCCTAATGTGTGGTGAGGTTGAGAACCACTGGTCCAGAGCTTCCCGGCATGATGAGAATATCATTCCAACTCTTCCCTGCCCAATCTCTAGTGCAATGGAGCTATGGATGAATATCCTCCTGGGTGGCCATGCCTTCTAACACCATGAGAAACCTGGCTGGGAAGCACAGGGAGTCTCAGGAGATAGCCCTCTTCCCTGAGGGAAGTGCACATCAGGGAGTCGTGGAAGATGAGGCTGAAACAGAAGGAGTCAGACCCTGGAGGACCATAATAAAGACCCAATAGCGTTGGTCTCTATTGTGAAGCCATCAATGTTTGGAGGTAGGCAAGTTACAGGATGAGAAGGAGCTTTAGGAGGACTGATACGGTGGAAGGGGATGTGCAGAAGCCTGGAGGAGGTGATGCTGGTCCATTGTGTTTGGATCCAGCTTTCTGTACAGTCCTGCCTGTTCTGGGGTCTCCTCAGTGCCTGGGAGGAAAAGAGAGTGGCTAAATCCAGCCTCACCTCCAATGTCCCCTTCTAGGAGGCCTTCCTTCTACTCTTCCTGATTTGTCAACCTGAGACTATTCAGAGGAATATATTATAGTGTCTGGAAGTAATTCTATAAAAGAAATGTCTAATGTAGTATGCCATGGGAGTTCTATTGTAAGAACTATTTATAGTCTCCCAAGAGGAGGTCTTTGTGGAGAAAACACTCTTTTGTATATGCAGGTCTGGATTGTTTGAAAGGGAAAATCAGTCCTCTTATCATTAAATTCATTCACTTGTTCATCCAACAAATATTTATGGCCCCCATTTCCCGCGGCGGGAGCCGGGGACACAAGAGTGAAGAGGACAGGCATAGAGGTCCCTGACTTCATGAACCTTGTGGTCCTTGTCTCCTTTGCTTAGGATTGGAATTGTGTCCATTTGCAGATGAGCCTTCCTGTTCCTAAATGCCCCATTACCAAGACCCATTTAAGTCTTTTCAAATTCGAGCAGGATACTGGCATCCTTTGATAGAGACCTAATCGGAACACAGACACAAAAGTACCTTTACAGCATGTGGAGTAAACAAAACAATTTTCTCTTGAGAAGGTGTTTGTAAGGTATTCAGGCTGAGAAAATTGTGCCCAAAGATGGTGAAAGTCACAGGAATAGTTTCTGTGCAGGCAATGGTTTGTTCATAATACTCAATTTCAGTCAGACTTAATAGCCTCAGCAGTTAAAAAAAAATAATGTTTATTGTGTTCCTGATTACAAAAGTAGTATGTACTCATTGTAGAACATTGAGAAATAACCAGCACTGACATTTTGGGGGTTTTCCTTCCAGTTTGTCTTTTAATGCTTACATTAGAAAAAAGTCATTATCAAGACGTTATGTTAAAAGCATTTCCTCATTTTATTAACATTCATCATAAGCATCTTTTAAAATGACTGCTTATGGGGCACCTGGGTGGCTCAGTCGTTAAGCGTCTGCCTTTGGCTTGGGTCATGACCCCATGGTCCTGGGATGGAGCCTAGCATCGGGCTCCCTGCTCAGCAGAGAGCCTGCTTCTCCCTCTCCCACTCCCCCTGCTTGTGTTCCCTCTCTTGCTGTGTCTCTCTCTGTCAAATAAATTAAATCTTAAAAAAAAAAAAGATAAATAAAATGACTACTTAGCATTGGGATATATGATTCTATCATGATTTACTTAACTAATTCTCTATGTGAAGCATTTACGTTGTTTCTTTCTTTCTTTTTAAAAAATTTGATATTATAAGCAATGCTGGGATGTATGTTTTCATGCATGAAGTTGCTTCTCTGATTATTTTTCCAATATTGATCCCTCTAGGGCACCTGGGTGACTCTGTTGTTTAAGCATCTGCATTCATCTCAGGTCATTATTCCAGGACCCTGGGATTGAGCACGGCATCAGGCTCCCTGCTCAGAGGGGAGCCTGCTGCTCCCTCTGCCTGCTGCTCCCTCTGCCTGCTGCTCCCACTGCTTGTGTTCTCTCCCTCTCTCTCACTCTGTCAAATAAATAAAATCTTAAAAAAAAAGAAATTAAGTTGTCCATTTAAAAAATGGACAAATAATTTAAAGAAGCACCTCACAAACAAGATATACAGACAGCTATACACACATGAAAAGGCGTTCAGTATTGTTACTCATCATAGAAAGGCACAGTAAAACCACAATGAGATTTCACTCTATACCAAATGGTTAAAAGTCCAAATACTGACAGTGCTAAGTGTTGGCAGAGATAGGAAGCAACTGTAGCTCTCATACGTGGCTGGTGTGGTTGAAAATGGTATAGTCATTTCAGAAAATGGTTTTTACTCAAGTTAAACACATACCTATGCTATGACCCAGAAATTTCACTTCCAGGCACGTACTCCAGAGAAATGAGTGTGTGTCCATAAAAAGACATATCTAAGAATATCCATAGCATCTCTAGTCATCATAGTCCCAAACTAGAAATAATTTAAGTAACCACCAATAGTTAAATGGATTAAATAAGTTGTGTTACTTTCATACAGTGGAATATTATATAGCCACAAAAGGAGAAAACTATAAGCACACATGACCACATGGGTGGATCTCACAGGTATTATAATTGAATGCAAAATTTTTTTTTCATGACCTCATTTATATTATAGGCACAATGAGTTCATGTTTACTGAACCCAGAATAGTTGATCACGTCTGGGGGGAGACACAAACAAACACATGGCATATGATAAAAGCTTACAGGGTGTTAGAAATGTTGCTTATCTTGATCGTGGTGGACATTACATGAGTCTAGAGAACGGGAAAACCCAGTATCAAGCTACACAATGAAAACAACTACACTTCATATCTGTACATTGTGTGGCCTATCCCTCCATCAAAAAAAATACAGAAATTAGGGTGAAATTTCAATGCTGTTACTATTCCCAGGAATTCGGACATGCTGGAGTCCAGCCTTCCCCGGCACGGCTCATCTGCCTTTGAGGATACAGAGAAGCCATAGGGCAGGAATCACAGCAGGACTGGGATTAAGTGCCACTTTGTTCATGACCACGCAAGCACCCACAGTACCAAATTCTGACTCTAGTGCGAGGCCAAGTTGGGGTTCCTATTAGCGGTGGTTCTCTAGAGAAATAGAATCACAAGGGTCTGTATATATGTAAGAAGAGATTTAGTGTAAGGAATTGACTCACATCATTATGGAGGCTGAGAAGCTGCCATCTGCTGTCTGCAGGCTGGAGACCCAGGAAAGCTGGTGGTATGAATCTGTCCTAGTCCGAAAGCCTGAAACCAGGAGTGCAAAGTGCAGGAGAAGATTGATGTCCCAGCTCAAGCAATCAGACAGGAGAGGCTGAATTCCTCTTTCCTCCACCTTTTATTCTATTCAGGTCTTCAGTGGATTGGGTGATGCTTAGCCATGCTGAGGAGGACTAACCATTGACGGAGTCCATGGATTCAAATGTTAATTTCATCCAGAAACACCCCCAAATAACGTTTAGCTAAATCTCTGAGCACCCCACGATCAGTCAAGTTGACACATAAAATTAACCATCCCAGGGTATGGGACTTTGGCTCGAGGATCCCGTGGGGCCAAGTACTCCCCTTCTCCTTGGGTCTAAGTCTTGGGGCCATATCCTCAGGTGTGCTCACTGAGCCCATCGCAAGCATAGGGATCATGCCCCAGAGCACACTGCAGGGACCTGGCTTCAGGGTCCTGCTGCTAATGACCTTGGGCTGACGGATGCCTCTGACCAGTAAGACGGTGACTTCTTCTTTTTGATGGGGTGGAGGGCATGGGAGTTATAAGGGGATTGGGCAAAAAGGGGTGTCTGGCATGCGGGGAGTGGCTGAAGCATGTCTTCCCCCTCCTGATTCCAAGAAGATAAAGGGAACGAACATTCTGAAGGTTTTGTTAAATTGTCCTCCAGAAGGTTGGCATCAATTTACTCCATCACTAAAGCACATAGGAATGTGCATTTCACCACATCTTTGCCAGGAAGGAGTATTATTATTTTGTCAGGTGGGTGATGAAGCCTCGAGGAGCTTGCTTTGGATGCCATCTCCAGGAGACTCTGGAGACTCTCACTTGTGGCCAGGTGGAAAGAAACTAGTCACTCCTGCCACAGTGGGTTAGTGCTGGGGTGGGGGAAGGAGTCTAAACCAGACCAGAACATGGCCCCAGGGAGACCAGAGGGGAGGCCCTTGTTGGGTGGAGTGACCATCAAACCCGCTCTCTGGGTACCATTCAGGCAGGTACAGACAAGCAGAGGAAGGTGGCTCAGCTGTACCCATTTCTTCCTATTTCAGTCAGGCTCTGTGCCCATAGGCTCCAAAAACACTGTTCCCTTGTGACCCATTCCACCCAGGTGTCTTGACGATAAACCCCCAACACCAAAGGAATCTACCCAGGATCTTATCTTTTCCTCAATATCTTCACAGGCAACATAAGCATCTCCCCCCACCCAAAACGTTTTCTAATTTCACCCACAAAAATGGTACTGTGGTTGTTGTCATTGGTATCCGACTTCTCGTGAGTTTGAACCTTCCTTCTTAGGTTTATTGGCTTTCCATTCCGTGGACTCTTCCTGTCCTGTACTCATTTCTCCCTGGAGGGTTTCCTGGAGTTTCGACTGGCCTCCAGAGCATCCTTCCCTTCCTCTGGGTGGGGTGTGGTCTCAGTCAGCACGGGCCTCTTAGATCCCGAGCCCTTATGAGTGTGCTGGATGTATTTTTGTTGGTGGTGGTAACACTTGGCATTTTTGTCTACAAGTACTTTCCCGGGAAGCTGTGTCAGCCCCGCAATTAGCTCCCTCAATCAGGAAAGCAGCTCATCGTGAGATTAGACACATCTCAGTGGCTGATTGCCGGGAATTTGGGAGAGAGCTGGCGGGTGATAATCTCCCGCTTTCTCTCTTTCTCTGTGTCTTTTTTCCTTTTTCCATTTTAAATAACTGCTTGATTGTAAAGAGGGATGATGATTCACCACTCGAGATTTCTTCTGTAACTTATTGGGGAGGTTAAGAGAAAAGAGCAGCCTCACCCTCTTGCCTCTCCCTTCCCTGAGTCCCAGATCCCTTCTGTTCCAGTTGCTCCCTTGGGAAGGAAGGCAGGGAGAGGGAGGCAGGAATGCAGCCCTGCCTGGCCTTCCCCACACTGCCGGGGGTGGGGGGGGAAACCAGATGGCCTCCCTCCCTCTGACCCTCGCTCTGCGAACGCAAAACCTAACTGCAAATCTCCTCCTACCCCTACCCCCACCCTGCACCATCCAGCTCCAGGACCTTACTTATGACTCTCACTGTCAAAAAGTACTTCCTCTATCTAACTCCGAACGCTCTTACTGAAGTTCAGTTTGTTTGATCCTAAAGAGTAATTTATTCCCTAATCTCTCTGACGCCTTCCCTCTCCCCTTCTGCAGGCACTGGCCAGCCTTTTCCTCCCTCCCTCTTTCCTGTCTTCCTGTCCTCCCCGCCTTCCCTTCCCTTTCTCTCCTTCCCTTCCTCCAGCAAATATTTATGGTGCACCTAGCGTGTTGTGCCTTGTTCTAGGCATTGAGTAAATCAGACACAGTCCTTGCCCTCACAGAGTTTACATTCGACTTGGGGAACAAGGCAGTACAAAATATATATACACATACATTTGCATTGTGATGGCAGGTAGTGATCAATGAAAACAGGCAGAACAAGAAGGTCAATAGCCACAAGGGATGCTGTTTTGTGGTGGGCAGTGATAAGCTCTCCAAGGAGGTAACCAGGCAGAGAGCTGAATGAGGTGAGGGAGAGGATCACATGAATATTCCCCGATGAAGGAGCAGCAAGTGCAAAGGTCCTGAGGCAGGAATGTCTGGCATGTTAAGGCAGGAGCACCAGAAATGAAGAACAGAGATTTGGCAGTAAGCCCAGACATGGGCAAGGACCAGATCATGCCGGGTCTAGCAGGTCACGAATAAGACTCAGTCTTTTGTTCTACATAGAAGGAGGAGCGACTAGCAGTTTTCAAGTAGAGGACATGATTTAAGACATGATCTGACTTAAGTTTTTAAAGCCTCCTCTGGCTGCTCTCTGCTGATTAGACTGTAGAGGGGCAGGAGTGGAAGCAGGGAAATAACCCAAATAACCCCTTTTCTCTCAGTGAAATCACCTCCTCCCTCCGGCTGACAGTAGGGGAACAAATTCAGCTGGAAGTGTCACAGGCAGCTCAGCGACTGTTCAGTGAGGCAGAGCCCAGAAGCCACCAAGGTGTAATTTGTCTTTTACAAAGAGAGGAGTTAAAAGGACAGATTATAAAATTCAGCCTAGTGGGGTTTTTTTTTTTTTTTTATAAGCATCCACTGATTTTTTTTCTTTCAGATGTTTTGTTGATCAAATTATATTCTTGACATTTTGGGGACCTTCTATGTTTTCCCAAATGCCGTCTAATGATGCCAGAGTGCAATTAAGACTAATTTGTTGGCAGAAATAATGGGAAGTTGTTCGGTTCCACGAAAGAAGAAACCTCAGCACTCTTATTATTATTATCCTTATTATTGAGGCCATTATTATTGCTCGAAGCATGTGTCAGGCTGAAAGAAGCAGGAGGGAAGATGAAAAACATCTGGGAAGGGAAGAGAAGGTGCCTCGGAGGAAGTCAGAGCACTTGGAGTCAAACTTCCAGAGTTTGGATGTCACCGGCACCATCTGCTCATTGTGCGACCTTGGACGAGTGACTTAACCCCACCGGCCTCAGTCTTCTCATCTATAAATTGGGTGTCTTAATATTGTCTCTATCATTGGATTATTGAGGAGAAACTGAGATAATTGCCAGAGATTTATTGGGGGTTATTCTATCATTCAGGATTAAGTTTGGTTGTGACAAACTCGAAATAATAGTGGCTTAAACAAGTAGATATTTCTTTCTTTCATGTGCAAGTCTTATGCAGGCAATGGAAGGTTGGTGCCAAGTCTACTCCATCAAGCCCTTAGGGACCCAGGTTCTTTCTAGCTCCCTGGTTCAACCCATCATACCTACTGTGCAAGAATCAGTTTGAAAAAGGGAGATGAAGAGGTGGTCAAAGAACATTTGCCAGCTGCCTTTAAGGAAGGCTCCCAGAGCAATCACATGACACTTCCACTTATGTAGCATTCTCTAGAATTCAGTCACGTGGCTGTATCAAGCTGCAAGGGATGCTGGGAAATGTAGTCTTTATCCTGGGAGGTATTTTGTCCAGCCAGAAACTGGGGATTCTAAAACAATGGGAAGAGGGGATATTGGATATTAGGAGATAAGTAGAGGTCTCGCCCACAGGTGGGAGGAAAGAGAAGGTAGGGAGACACCCACAAATACCAGATTTTGTTTCTCCTTCTCCCTCTCTCTTTTCTCTGTAGTCAGTCAACCACCAAACCCTGTTGGCTCTACATTCTAAAATTCTCTTAAACCCACTCTCCTCCTCCACCACCTGTCTCCATGGAAAGAGCCCTAGTTCAGACTTCATCGTTTTCTAGAACCGTTACAAAGGCTCCTCACTCCCCTTCATCCCAATATGTGGGGCCTCCTTTTGACTAGTGAGTTGTCTGTGACTGAGAGCCAATGGGGTGCTCCCTGCCTACGGGATAAACTCCAATCCCCTGAGCTCAGCCTTCAAGGCCCTATAAGACAGGCCCCAGTTTCTCGTTTTTCTGCAGCTCATAAGAAGACTATTTTACTGTTAGCTGAATAAGCCACCTCCTCTGTCTTTTTTTATTTTTTTTTTAAGATTCTATTTAGTTGACAGACAGAGATCACAAGTAGGCAGAGAGGCAGGCAGAGAGAGAGAGAGGAGGAAGCAGGCTCTCCGTGGAGCAGACAGCCTGATTCGGGGCTAGATCCCAGAACCCTGGGATCATGACCTGAGCCAAAGGTAGACGCTTTAACCCACTGAGCCACCCAGGCTCCCATCTTCTGTCTTTGAACTTGGTTTTCCCTCCACCCTTTCTCTCTTTCCGGCTTGGAAAGCTCCTATTCATGTTTTAAAACCCACACCAAATGTCCTATGCCCTATATCCTCTCTCTGCAAAGTTTTTAGGACTGTGCCCCTGATTTGACTGTTTGCCCTCAAATCCATCCCTTGTTCTTTCCCTTTTTTCCTCTACCACAGGGGAAGGGGATGGCTGTCTCCTACTGGTTGTGTTTTCCAGGCTCCTGGCGAGCTGTCTTTTGGCTGGGTTTAGCAGATAAGAGACATTGGCAGGAGACTGGAGGATAGAAGGGAGAAGCTGGGGGCATTTCTCACCTTTTCGCCGCCTGGGATACATCTCTGGCAGCAGCTGCCTCTCCCATTAGACAGTGTACCCTCTGTGGTTCCAGATTCTTTTGGGCAGCCTTCCTGGGTTTAGGGGGTTGTCTAGCTCCCTGCAGGGCAACTCTGGTTTCTAGGATCTACTAAAACCATCTCCTCTCCCTATCGTTCTATTCCTAGGGGTCCTGGTGTCTTCCTGCTGTTGCTAATTTTTTGATCGTGCTAATTTGACCTCTCAACTCCTCCATCACCTGTGTAACCCATATCCTGCATTAAGTTCCCACGGTGTGAAATGCCTAGAATGGTTTCTGTTTTCTTAACCAGACCCTAAATGAGCCAAGTGCTTGGCACAGCACCTGGCAGAGAGTGCCTGTTCAATTAATAGCTGTTGAATGAATACACAAAAGGAGCTTGCCCACCCCATCTAACCATGAGCTTCCCAAGCCCCTAGGTCACTGGATGTGTTTGTTGGCACACCTGTCTCCCCCATGAGACATTGTTGGTAGTTGGGAATGTAGACACAAATATCCAGGCATCCTGACTCCTAAAGATTCTACTTTCTGCATCTGGGAGCTGGGAAGAAAAAGGAAGGGGAATGGAATGGAGGGGGGATGGTGGGGCAGAGTTCTCTCAAGGTCTCCCTGCCTCTCATTTTAAACACAGGGCTTTGCTTCTGGGTTCAGGCAAAGATTTATGAGTGTGTTTAGGCAGTAACACGAGGGGACCTTTGGCGAGAAATGTTCCCTGTCACGCTCTGCCAGCCTAAGGAGGGAGGCAGCAGAAAACATGAGAAAGATTTTTCTTGAGCCGGTAGAGACTCCAACCCAACCACTGCCACACTTCAAATACCACCTGGACACACTTGGGGGAAGAGAGGAGGCTCCTGTTTTTCAGGTGGGATGTGTTTTGTCAGAGAGGGGCACTCAGATGAGTTTTCTCAAATTTCAGTCTGTTTTTCACTGAGGACAGAGCGAGGGAGTTGGAAGGATTGGAATTAGATGCTGGGAGGAGCTGTCATCTCATCCTATATGAAGATGTGAAGATAGACTCAGCGGCAGAACCTCATTATTAGCTCCTGCCAGTCTTCCTGTTCTCTCCACTCCCGCCAAGCTAGTCTTCATTTTGTCCCTTACATGTACCTCAGGGCCTTTGCACTCATTGTCTCTGTCTTCGTTACCCTTCCCCTTCATTATGGGATCCTTCTTATTCAGATCTCAGTTGCCATGCTGCCTCCTTAGGGAAGTGTCCCTTACCCACTCTCTCTAAAGTGACGGCTCACCATCAGTGAATCCCAGACCATTGCCTATTTTTTTTTCTTTATTGCATATTACTCTTTGTAATTACCATAGTTCTTTATTTCCATACCTGTTCTTTTTCCATCTGAGCCTAACTGATTACAGGCTTCCCAAAGGCAGGAATCCTTTCTATTGTTTTTTTTTTTTTTCCCCACTCAATCCCGGACATACAGGACAGTGTCTTCTACCTAGGCACTCACTAATTTTTTGAATGAGTGTGTAAATTAGTTATAATGCCTAAAAAAGAAAACAGAGGTTCAGAAGTGACCTTGGGTGTGCTTAGCTGATGTCATTCTGGGTGGGAATGGGAGCGAACAGGCGTAGAAACTGGACTCTAGATCACCGGTTGATACAGGAATTGGATGACACCGTGTCTGCAGTGCGCTCAACCCAGGGCCTGGCGTTTTATCAAGGGCTCAGTGAGTGTTGGCAGCTGTTAGGCTCAGATGTGCTCCCTGCTGCTCCATGTGGAGCCCCTCCTGAGCGTGGTGGGGTGGGAGGTGTGCTCTCTGGGCTGAAGATCGCTGGGTACCAGGCCTGGGCTTGAGGGTGCCTGAGGTGGCCCTATCATGGAGGCTGCTGGACCTGGGCCCAGGGGACAGCTTGCTCCGGAGAGCTGGAAAAAGACTGCCTACATGGACAGGGAGCCTCTGAGGGCCTCGCAGAGAGGCAACTGGGATTGTGGATTCTGGAGCCAGCTGCTTGGGTTTGAATCCCAGCTCTACTGTTTGCTAGCTTGGCACGTTACTTGACCTCTCTGTACCCCACCTTTCCTATCGGTAGAGTTGGGACAACAGCAATACCCGTCCTGTAGGACCTGCTCAGCTCTGTGAGGATTTCAGGAGACCCTGTAAAGCACCTAGACCAGTGTTGACAGCACCAACAACAGTGTCCCTATTAGTTCTCTGGGGGTTAAGGGCTGAGTTGGGCCTCTGTGTGCCTCCCCACCCCCACTCATTTGTTGAAGCTCTGACCACCCCAGTACCTTAGAAAGTGACTATATTTGAACATAAGGGCTTTAAAGAGCCGATTCAGGGGAAATGAGGCATTGGGGTGGGTCCTCAGCCGGTCTGACTTGTGTCCTTACAAGAAGAGATGAGACACATGTCCACACCAGGAATGCGCCCGTGGAGAAAAGGCCACTACAAGACCCAGAGAGAAGACGACCACGTGTACCCACAGAGGAAGTCCACAGGAGAAACCCAACCTGATGAAACCTTGATCTTGGATTTCCAGCCTCCAGAACTGTGACAAAATGAATAATCTGGTGAAGCCACCCACTCTGTGGTCTTTTGCTATGGCAGCCTGCACAAGTGAACACACGGGGTCAGGAAACTCAGTGGTCTGGAGAACCTGTTGTGTCCTCAGGCTCTGGGACCTCCCGGGTGTGGGGACAGCCTTGGAACAGTCCAGGCTTTCCTCTGCCTGGACCTTCCTGACTCCATCCACAGCCCACCCCAACCCCCCACCTCGGGGTGACAGAAGGGTCCTCCTGGATGGAGTTCATCACTTGTCCTGTCTGTGACTTGCTCTTCCGGTCAGGGCAGTGACAAGGAGGCTGAGGGCATCCTTCCTGAGATCTGTACCCGGTGATAAGAAAGCAAGCTAGCAAGAAGCCCGCCTTCCTGGGCACCTCCGCAAACACACCGTCATGCCCATCAGTCCATGGGTCCCGGACAAGCTCTGCTCTTCCCAACAACCTTACCACTTTTTTGCCTTCCAAACACCCACCGAACTCCGAACTCCGGCCTCTGCCTCGGTCCTTGGAATTTTATATTCCCCCTTCTTCAGCCTGAGCCAATCCCAGGGAAGTAAGTAGGAATGGGACCACATGATTGGAGCAAAAAGTGCCTGGAGGCGGGGCCGAGCGGTTGACTGACCGGAAGGGGAACCCGCAGCAGTGGCCAGAGCTGGGGCTGCCGGGAGAGTCTGGGAACTTGCTGGAGGGCAAGGTGGGCGGAGGCTCTCGGAGCAGCTGGTCAGCCGGGGCCCTTGGCAGGGTCGGGAGCTCTGCTCAGCTGGTGAAGTGATGCTCTCCTCTGATGCAGCTAATTATGTTGATTGAATTTCCTCCTTCTCTCTCCAGTGCCTCCTTCTGCCTCCTCCACTCCCCTGTCTCTCCCCTCCCCTCTCTCCCTTTAGAGAGAAAGGGAAAGGTTTCCTTAATGTGACTGGTAATTGTTATGCACACAGTGTCAGATGTTAATGTGAGCTGTGATTGACAGCTAATCAGCCCATCAGCTGTACAAAAAGAGTGAATAACTCGGTAATTTGATTTCCCCTGATTCCCCTGCGTGGGATGGCAGGAAAGTCTAAATTAGCAATCAGGGAGCCCGTGGCAGATCCTGGAGGGCGGTGATGAGGAGCGAGGGGCTGAGGGTGCAGCTGTAGCCTTGCTGGTCCCAATACCTAGGGTGAGACAGCTTCTACATGCCTGGACCTGGTGTCAGAGGAGCTTTGTGAGCTGCACAGGCTAAGTGTAGAGAGACTGGGGCAGTGGGTCAAGTCCTTGCCGGTGAGCTGCCCCTTCCTCCGTGGCAGCGGGGGTGGGGGGTGGGGTGGGTAGGGAGGGAAGCTTCAGGCTGGCCTCCCGGAGAGGGGAGGGGCCAGGGCTGGAGGTGCTCTCCCACTGTTGTCTAGGAGACCACCATGGAGGTAGATGGGATGTGGCAGCCAGGCGCCTCCCATCCCCCATCCTTTTGGAGCTGGTTGCCAGGGTTTCCACCGTCTGACCCAAATTCTTCCAATTCAGGGAAATAGTTGTCCCCTCACTCAGCTTCTGGCAGATTCCATTCAGGTAAAATGGAGCACAGCAGAGGCACATGTGGATTATCTGGTCCCATCGGAAACCATCTCTGGCCCTCTTGGGCAAGCAATAGTAGTTAGACACACGGGGTCCAAGGGACCATGCCAAGTGTTTCATCTACATCCATTGTAAAGAGGAAGGAAGACTGAGTACCTGGCTCGAAGTCCCACAGTGAGAAACTGGTAGAGCTGGGATTCGAACCCAAGGCAGCACTGGCTTCTCGGCTGTGGAAGCAGAGGCAGCATGAGCTAGAGTGTCCACTTTGGCCTGGCCTCAGGTGGCCTCTTACTCCTTAGAAGGCCTGCCCATTCCCTGTGAGGTCTTAACCCCCAGACTCTCCAGCCAGAGAAATGCCCATGAGTATCTCTAGGCATATGTGAATGTTTGTCCTTTTATAGACTGGGAAACTGAGGCCCAGGGAAGACAGGGACGGGCTGGAGGGCACATAAAGAGCTACTGACCCAGCTAGCGCTGAAACCCAGCTCTCCTGCCCCATCCTACCTGTGTCCACGCCAGACTTCCCCTGTCTTAGCGCTCCTTCCACTCCTAGCCATCCTCTTCCCAAATCCCCGCCAAATGTGGGAGCGAGCCTGGAGCTGGGGGTGGGGCTGACAGCCAGCAGAGATGCCCAGGGATGACTCTAGGTGGCGCAGCATGTTGCTGGGTAGGACCAGCCCTCAGCAGCTCCACTTGCTGCCAGAGAGGCTCTGGGGAGGGTAGGGAGTGTGGGATGGGTTCTGAGAACGCGGTGGCTGGCCCTGAGGGCCAAAAAGGCTGACTGTCCCTCCCATCCAAACTGCCTGGCCCACCTCCAGCCTTGAAGCCCTCAGTCCTTAATTCCTTTTCCTGGGTGCAGCTTGGGTATGGTGGGGGTTGGGACACTCCCTGATGTGGTTCCCTGAGTTCCATTGTCAGGCAGTGGGCACCCATTCCAGTCCGCACTTCATGCGTGTGCACATTTAGCAAACCGGTGTGCATATACAGCCATGTGGGTGTGCGTGAATGCTTGTCCTTGCCTCGGTGCTCACGGACCAGTCTGTACAAGTGGGTTCCTGTGTGCACACACTGAAGCATACCTTACCCATGCTCATGCGGCATGTTGCAGCCCATGTATGGGGATCAGGACCCCTTCACGGGGCCTGGAGGGGTTGGGGAAGCTGGGCCTTCTTAGATCAGCCACTTGGATGCCCAGAGAGGGATAAAGGGTCTGGGAAGAGACATGAGGCAAGAGCCACAATCTTGGTCCTCAGGGATGCTTGGAAGGCTCAGTTTAGAGGGAAGCAACAGCTAGATGCTGCAGGAGTTGGTGTGAAAGCCATGGATCATGTCCTTGACCTTTACAGGGTCAAGGGTGGGGAAATGGCCTTGGGAGGGGCTGTGGTCAGATCTGAGTCAGAAAGAGGTGACGTCCAGTAGGGGTGGCATTTAGAAGACACATCCCTGGGGACAGTTGCAGAGCCTTTTTTCCCCCCAGCCTCTGTGCTGGCTACTGAGAGGTGTTACCTCCATGTACAGAGGAAGGAATAGGCTCAGAGGGGGACGAAAAGAAGTTGCTCAAGGTGACACACCTAGGAAGAAGAAAGTCGAGATTCTGCTTTATGCTGAAGCCCACCCTTGCTTCCCTGTAGGACCCAGCAGAGGCTGGCGGAGGCAGGGAGAGGAGGGGGAGGAGGAGGAAGCCAGAGTAGCCATCCGTCAGGAGCCAGAGCTTCCAGCAGCGCAGGAGGGCAGAGTGGAGTTGGATCCTCCCAGCTACTGAACTCAAATATTTACATGTCTTTCAGCCAACAAGTGTTGACTGGCAAAGTGCTGTGTGTAAGGCACCACCTCTGTGAACCACGCAGCTTACAGCCTGCTCTTGTGGGGCTACGGTCTTTCGATGGCCTGTGCACGTACATGTGTGCCCTTGCATGTGCCCTGGTGTGTGTCCGTGCACGTGCACATGGTGGGGGGAAGTGGGCGGTGCTAGTCACAGCACCAGCAGGAGTGATCATAGCTCACATAGATTGAGCTCTTATTAGTTCCTTCAGTCCTCTCTATCACTGTGGTGTTGCTCTGTTCTTCCCATTCCACAGGTGAGACAACAGAGGCACTGGGAAGGTAAGCAGCTTGCACTGGTTTGCATAGCTAAGAGGTCATAGGGCTGACTTCTGAACCTGGGCTGTTTGGCTTCAGGGACACCACTTTTACTCTTCATACAATAAATACTTACCAGCAAGTCAGATGGATGCAGTGGAAAAGGACAAAGGGGAGTCTGACGATGCAGTGTATCTGCAGGGTCTTAGTGTGCACAGAGCGCCCTAGAATTTGCAAAGTTCTTGCTGTTCGTCATGGCCTTTCGTTGCCGCAGTAGCCCGGAAGGCTGGGTTAGGACCCCATTTATCAGATGGGGCTGGTGCAACTCACAAGAGGCAAGTCACATGCCTGATGTCATGCTCCCTGGGAGGCCTGGAGCTGACCACCTGAGCTCCCACTTCCAACCTGTGGGCCGGCTTCCAGGCTATTGAGGCGAGCAGGCTTTGTGCTCACCCTCCACACTCTGCAATCCCTGCCTATAGTCAACCTTGATGTTTCCTAGCGACATTTCTGTGGTCTGGCTGCTTTGGGTTGCGAGCTGTCCCCTGGGGCAGCCTGTTACACCTAAAGTGAAGGCTGACAGGGCCTCAGCTGTGAGAGGCATTTTGATTTTGCCCCTGAACTTTCCCCTTTCACTTCCTCCCCTCAATGCCAGCTGCTGCCCCCACCCTCTATTACTCTAGAAGCTGGCGGGGTCTGAGGCTGCTGCCCTGCGTCTCCTGGGGGCCGGGGCTCTGGGATCCTAGACCCATGGGCTCTATCTCTGGACTCCTGCTCAGCTCCTCTTTGTGACCTTGGCAACCCCACAAGGACCAACTCTCCAGGAACACTGGGCATTTCCAGGGCGACCTCACCCTCTCCTGACCCAGTCTGACCCTAAAGGTTTATGTTCTCCTTGGGTGGTGTCAGGAAAGACCCTCCTGGCCTACTGACACTGTGCCTTTCCCTGGAAGTTGGTATCATGTGCCCATTTTTCAGATGAGGGAACTGGTGATTGGAGAGGGTGAGTGCCTTGCCCAAGGTAAGAAGTAGAGCTGACAACCCGGAACCCAGCATCTGTAGCCTAGAGAAAGATGTGCTTTCTCCATGCCTCCTTGTTCACTGCCCCTGTCCCAGAGGTTGGCTGAAAGCCCAGCACAGAGCATCTGTTTGGGTGGAGAGGCCTTCCTAGTAAAGCTCATCTGAGAGGCACGGGGAAGCTCTTGTCTCGAGTCCGAGCCTGGGTGCCTAGTGTGGGGTGAGGTGAGGGAGGGGAGAGGGGATATTTAGGATAAACTGAGTCAGAGGCCAGGCACAATGGTCTAGAGAAAAAAGGGCAGGAGGAGGTAGAATGAATTACAACACTCCATCTGTGCGTCCGTTGGTTCATCCATTCATCCATCCAGTAAGTATTAAGCACTTATACTGGCCAGGCACTGCTGTGAGCACTGGGGAAACAGGAGAGAATAAGATAAGAGAAACTTCTATATTCAGGAACTAACAACATTCAACAGGGGTAACAGACAAGATAACCGAATAAAGACAGAAGGGGAGAAGGCAGGGAGGCAGATGGGGGAAGGAAGCCACTGTAGTTAGAGACAGTGTAGCACACTGACTAAGGATCCATACTCTGAAGCTAGAATACCTGGCTTCGAACCTGAACCATCTCTGTGTGGCCCTTGATGAGCTCCATGCGTCAGTTTGCTGACCCCTAGGTGGTTATAAAGTACCAAGTGCCATGCCTGGCATCTAGTGAGTGCTTCTTATTACGTGGGGTGGTCTAGGAAGCTTTCTTGGAAGACGTGATCTTTAAGGTTGAATAGGAGCCAGACATATACAGATCAGGAGAAAGAAGAACAGCAAATGCAAAGGCCCTGAGGCAGAAAAAAGTTGGACTTGTTTTGGGGAACTGAAAGAAGGCCTGTGTGGTTGGAGCAGGTGCAGGAGGGAGAGGAGATCAGATTCAGGAGGGGCCGGTCAAGTGCTCTGGCATCGAGATCACTGTCGCTGGTCAGATTCCAAACCAAGGCCAATGGGGCATCCATGAAGGGCTCTAAATTTTCAGACTTGAGTGTGCTCTGTATGGAGGGAAGTTTTCAGGGAGCCAGAAGGAGGTGGGCAGCCAACCCTAGGCAGGGCTCTGAGCCAAGGCCATAAACCCAGCGGGGTGGGGGGGGGACTTCTTCCATAAGGTTGGTGGGAGAAGTGCCTCCTGACTGTTTCTGAATCTTCTTAATCCACCAGGGCCTTGAAGGGAGAAACAAGGAGGCCCAGAGGGGAGCTTTTGAAGGATGTTATTTTGCATCTTAATTGCATGCTAAGCAGGCCCGTGGGCAGGGCCAGCTGCAGAGCAGTAACTGCCACCAAACTCTGGTGACTCAGGCCACAGAGCCTTAAAATATTTATTTTTTGCTGCATTTGGAATTCAGTGCCTGCAAGGGAGCCACCCCTGGGAAGCAAGATGGGAAGCGGGTACCTGTTGGCAGCAGCAATCTGGAAACAATGCAGGGCTGCTCGGGTCCTGCCTCCAGAGCAGGGAGCAGTGCGGGCGGACATGCACGCGAGGCCCTCCCCGCGTGTATGGGTGGCAGGTACCTGGCTTCCTCAGCTGGCCAGCCATCCTTGGCACCTCTGGGAGATCGTGGCTCTGTCTATTACAAATTGATTTTTCACTTTATAGCCTGAGCGCCTGTTTTGCAGCCCATCTCACATTCCTTCTGGGTCCATTTGAGGGAAAAAGATCTGACTTTGGGTCCTAGACCCATGAGGCTGGGAGTGGGCATATTCTGGGAGTGTATACATACAGCTGCATTGACATGAGGCCTTGACTGTCCCCAGGGATGCGTGCCAGTGGGCTGGGGCACAGTTAGCAGGGCAGTTCAGATGGTGGAGGAGCTGTAGTTCTCTCCCACTCCTTGTGGGCACTGCAACCTTGGCCAAAGCACCATACCCCACTGCCCTTCATCTGAAAAATGGGGTTAACACCCCTATTTCACATGGCTGTCTTGAGTCTTAGATGAGGTTACTTACTCATGCAAAGCACTTGGCCCTGTGCCCGGCTTGGCTTGGCTGGTTCTGAGGTCTCCATAAATAGTGGGCATTAGTATTGGTGCATTCTGTAGGCTGTGAGCCAGGCTCCCAGGGGCAGGAGACTGTATGACCTATGGGAAAGCTGACCACAGACCCTCGGACACCTGGATCCCCGGTGAAGGGCTCAGGCTGGGGAGGACAGGCAGCATCATTCTCTCCTCCTAGGCATGACTGCTGGGGGGATGGGGTGGTGGGGGAGCTTAAATGTTTGATGACTCAGTTCCAGCTTTTTTATTTCAGAGAGTCTGCTGAGGCGGGGAGCGGGGCTGGATTACCATGAAGTGCTCCTAATTTGCACAGAGAGATAAGGAGCTCATCATAACTGAGAGAGGGGGGACTGTTATTTCCAAGCAGCTGCTGCGAGCTGGTCTAGGTGAGCCAGAATCTCTGTGCTGGGGGTAGGGGGACCAGCATGTGCTCTGCCTCAGTGGCCCTGCGAAGGGTGATCTCCGTCCTGGCCACCATGGCAGGAGGTGGCAGGGGAGGGACAGATGCCTCCAGGCAGAGGTGCTTGGGAGAGAGACTTGCATGCAGAGGAACTTGAACTCATATTCCTGAAAACTGGACAAGTTACTAGGTGTTGTGGATGCCGGTCTTGCCCGAGGGATATAAGGCTATAAACTGGAGCCTGGGCTGCCCTGTATCTATGCCCACCCCCAGGCCCTCCCCAACCCTGAACTTGACTGAGGGTCTGCAGGGCGGATGATCCAGAAGCTTTTATTCATTGGGCTTGCTCAACCTGCAGTCTGGTTCCCACTGCTGAAAGGACAGAAAGCAGATCCTGGGAAGAATTTCTTAAGGAAGCATCAAGAGGGGCCTGTGCAATCTTAGCCTCAGGTGGCCTTTAGGGAGAGGCCTCAGGCTGATGCCTCCTTTCCCGGCTTGGAGCCCCAGCAGACACTGGCTTTGCAGGGGGGTAGGGGGTGGGGGTCGGCTGGGCCTGACAAGGAGAGAGAAGTCACTAAACTTCCTTGGGCTTGGGAGGAGGTGAGGTGGGCAGCGGAGAGGTCTAGTGGACTTCCTTCTGGGGGGAGAATCTCCTCACATCTGAGCATGGGCATTGTAGTCTCAAGAAGTAGGAGTCATCAGCCCCATTCTGCAGAGCAGGAAACTGAGGCAGAAAGGGGCAGTCTCAGGAGGAGTGCTAGGGATGCTGCTGTTCAGGCTTGCAGTGCTGAATGCTGTCCCACAAGGCTGCTCCCTGTGGGGCAACTGCAGAACAGGAGACCTCTCACAGCGGTTGGGCCATCTCCCTGGGCGGCAGGAAGGATGGCTCTGCCAGGTGGGGGTCTTGGAGCCGAGCCATGTGCAGTGAGCAGGCTCATGGAAGGCACCTCTCAGCTGGTGTGTCCTGCTGCCCTGCAGGTGCCTCAGGGTGAGCAGAGTGGGCAGTGACTGCAGAGTAGGAAGAGCACTGGATGGGAATCTAGCCTCCATCCAGTTCATACACATTTATTGAGCACCATGGGATTACCCCCATTCAATTCCACAGCAGCTCTGTGAGGCGGACACTTGTTCTGTGGTTCACTGATTCTGAGATACAGTCTTAGAGGTGGGAAAGGTGTTCTGGCCGGTGGGATTATATTGGAGAGCATTTTTCCTTCTCAGTGGTCTATGCAACAGAGGCGTGTTTGATACCAACGGATAGTTCTATGAAATACAGAATTCTCCCAATTTTGCAAATAAGGAAATAATAAGGAATAATAAGGAAATAGTAACTATAATAACTAAGTGTTAATACACGTTAAAAAATTTTTTTTGAATTTTTTTATTTTTATTTTTTTAAAGATTTTATTTATTTATTTGACAGAGAGAGATCACAAGTAGGTAGAGAGGCAGGCAGAGAGAGAGGAGGAAGCAGGCTCCCTGCTGAGCAGAGAGCTGATGCGGGGCTCAATCCCAGGACCCTGGGATCATGACCCAAGCCAAAGGCAGAGGCCCTAACCCACTGAGCCACCCAGGCGCCCCGTTAATACACTTTTTAAGTGTTGAACACATGCCAGTTACTAGAGTAAGAACTTTATTGTTATGATGATGATGATTTCCATTTTGCAGATGAACAAACTGAGGCTGAAGAGGACTTGAGGCCACACAGAGCATGAAGAGTAGAGCAGGGATTGGAACCAAATCCTGCTGACTCCGGCTCACTGGGTTCTGGATGCACTGGGGAGGCCAGTGAGTCTATCTGCCCTGGGGGAGAGCTGTGAGCAGGGCAGATGTGGTGCTGGCCTGCTCAGACCTTCAGCAATGTGGCACAGGTGAGGTAGCATCACAGGTGAGGTTCCTTGGGGGTCCCTGAGGAACTGCTGATGAGGGTGGGGTGGGAAAGGGGGCAAGTCCAGTATTTCACTTTAAGTGTCTTTGCTGCTAGCATTTCCACCCTATAAGTAATTCGGTATCAAGCAATTTTGCCCTAAAGCATAAAAAAATTACCCATTGACGGGCTGGTTTGACAGTTTGTTTCATCGACTGGTTGGCAGTTTGTTTTCATTTCTCCACTGAACCTATCTTCCCATTTTTATTTTATATCAATCTTAGCCCTCATAATGGTCTGGAGATGCAAAGTTTGAACTCACATTTCCTAGAGGACTTTGGATCGACTGTCAAGGGACATGGGACGATATGCCAAGAACAAACAACAGCGGAGAAGGATTTCACACCTTAATACGAAGTTCATTTATGAACATGTAGCCTAGTTTTGGGAAACAGATACTTCTGAAGGAAGACATTTTAGTAAAAACTGAAGAAGTGTGATGCTGGACAAGAAGTTGAATCCACCAGGAGCCTGGATGGCTCAGTGGGTTAAAGCCTCTGCCTTTGGCTCAGGTCATGGATTCCAGGGTCCTGGGATCGAGCCCCAAGTGGGGCTCTCTGCTCAGCGGGGAGCCTGCTTCCTCCTCTCTCTCTGCCTGCCTCTCTGCCTGCTTGTGATCTCTGTCAAATAAATAAATAAATATCTTTTTTTAAAAAAAGGTCGAATCCACAAGTGAAGAGAAATGTGTAATACTATGGCCAAAAGACTCCAAAGACAGTGTATAGGTACCATCCACTAAATAAAATCAGTTATTTGCACAGCATTGCCAGGAATCTATACATATTTTAAAGGCATTCAAATACTTTGTATTTTGCAATATAGTCTTTCTTTTTAGAAATATTTTATTTATTTATTTGTTTGTTTATTTTAGAAAGAGAGAGTGAGAGAGAGTGGGAGCAGTTGAGGGGTGCAGAGGGAGAGACACACAGAGAATGTCTTAAGTAAACTCTGCAGTGAACATGGACCCCCAAGATGGCCCTCAGTCTCAGACCCTGAGATCATGACCTGAGCCTAAACTAAGAATTGGACAGTTAACTGAGCCACGCAGGTGCCCCTGCAATAAAGCCTTTTATTTTTTATTTTTTAAAAGATTTTATTTATTCATTTGTTAGAGAGAGAGAGAGAACACAAGCAGGCAGAGGGTCAGGTAGAGGCAGAGAGAGAAGCAGGCTCCCTGCTGAGCAAGGAGCCTGATACAGGACTCCATCCCAGGATCCTGGGATCATGACCTGAGCTGAAGGCAGATGCTTAACCCACTGAGCCACCCAGGCATCCCTAAAGTCTTTTAGATTTTGTTCTTCATTGTTTGTGTTTCATTATGTCCCTTTTAGGCTGTGTCCCTCTTGTGGGTTTTTTTTTTTTTTTTTTTTTGTGGTTTTATCTGTGATGGCAAAATTGCCTAAGGGCCAATTAATTTTGTGGTGAAAATATGACAAAAATATGTACAGCAAAGATGTTCATGGCAAAACTACCTAGAACCAGAAGGTGGGTGAAGTGAGTACAACAGAATGCTCAGGAATGAGTGTTGAGGGTGCCTAGGAACGTGACAGGGGTGCTTTACAAAGGACCCGACAATTGGCTCTCCTACCTCCTTGCCATCACTTCCCTCCCTCCCCTATTTCTTTGCCACTGTCTTGTACACCACCACCTTCTCCAGGCAGGGGATGAGGTCATGTGCATATATCCAAGGTGACATCAGAAGTCATGGGATTGCGGGGTCTGGGTGGCTCAGTGGATTAAGCCTCTGCTTTGGCTCAGGTCATGATCCCAGGATCCTGGGATCGAGCCGTGCATTGGGATCTCTGCTCAGCAGGGAGCCTGCTTCCTCCTCTCTCTCTGCCTCTCTGCCTATTTAACAGATCTCTGTCTGTTAAATAAATAAATAAATAAATAAATCTTAAAAAAAAAAAAGTCATGGGATCAATGTGCCTCAACTGACTATCATGAAGAAGTGACTGAAACCTCAAAACCCTACAAAGGCAAATCCCTGAACACGAGAGCCACAGACAGATACATACAGGGGCTGATGATATAACCTCATAACATGTGATGGGAAGGCCAATTAGCTTTGGAGTGTAAGGCCCCAGAGTGGAGGCAGGAATGCATGGTGGGCAAGAACGCAGACATCAAAGTCAGATAAACTTAAGTTCTAATCTGAGCTCCTCCACTTATTCCCTGTGTGAATAAGGGAGACAAGCTTGGTGATTTCTCGGAGTCTTGGTTTCCTCATCTATACAATGGGAATAATAATTTTATTAGTTTCCTATTGTTTTGTAGCAAATAGCCAGCCCTCCCCCAAATTTAGCAGCTGAAAACCATTTACATTTATTATCTCACAGTTTTCATGGAAGGGTTTTTGTTTTTTTTTTATTCTGGAAGTAAAAAATTTGAAGTTTACATTATTGCAAAATAAATAGAACTATGACTTCTCTTTCACAATTGCTGTAGCTCCTTTATGTACTTTTGGCAGTTCTAGCAGGTTACTGACAGTTACAAGATTTTCTCTCCTTCTGGAAAATTGGGGGAAGGAGTCATGTGATACCTTCCCACTCTGAATGTTCTGCTCATTAAAGATGAGGAAACCATCACTCAGAGTGGTTAGGTGATTGGCTCAAGATCACAAAGAGGTGGAATCGGGATTTGAAGCCAGTTCTGTGGTTCCAAGCCCATGCATGGTCTTTATATTACCTTCATTCATTTGTTTATTCAGGAAACATTGTTTAATCTCAGCTATGTGCCAGTCTCTGTGTCAGGCACCGGGAATAGAGAGAGGCACAAATTTTTATTTCTGCTCTAAAATACTCCTAATGCTCCTCTTTTCCCCTACTCCCACTGGATTACAACTTTTCCAAACAGAGTCCTTAGTTATTCAACATCGTTCCTTCCCTGTGTCTATTACATGGTTTTGAATTTGAAGGGGGTTGTATTTAAGGAGGGGCTCTATCAGTCATTGGTTGGGGTGGAAATGTGGCAGGAAATGGCTTTCAGGTCTCAAGAGAGAAGGATCTGAGGGGATACAGATTTGGATGGAAGGTGGTTAGAGGCCCCGGAGAAAAGTAAAGCATGAGATCTACAGATGAAAGCAGCTGCTTGACTTTTAAGAGCAGGCCCTTCTCTATGCCTTGACGGTGCCAGACCTCTCCCCCATCCCCTCTCGCTTCCATGGTCCTCGAGGAGTTAAACCCAAGCTACTGCCTTCCTGCCCAGTGAGCCAGGTGATGGGATTGCAGTTAATGGCAATTCGAACAAGTTTGGTCAACTAGAAATACATAAGGAGATTGAAACATGAAAATGCCCTCAAAATTTATACAATTGATATATTGTAGCTCAGCCAGCTGTTAACTCCATTGTATGAAAGATGGCAGAAATAATTTGTAACCAGCCTCACATTTATTTACTGAACCTTTGCAAAGGAGGACATGGAGGAGTCAGTCATGTCACCAGGAATATCTCCACTCCCCCACCCCCCCATCAGAGCCCCCTAAGAGCAGTCCTTCAGCCAGGCACAAATTGCAGTTCAGTGGGACATTTGTGTGCTGGTTACTCAGCTAGGTACTGGGCATATGGTGGTGAACAACAAGGGAATGGATCCTGCCCTTTGGAGCTCACTAACTAACTAGAGAGAGACTGTAACAGAGGAATATATCAGTAATTAAAGTTAGGCAGTGAGAAGTCCTTTGGAGAATAGAAGGCAGGGTAATGGGGTAGAAAGAGATGGGAGTTGGTGAGGGGGGAGACTAGGAGAGCTTCCAGACACTGGGGCCGAAATAATTCTTAAGATTGTGTAAGTGTAAGCTTCACCTGGCTCACTGCTTTATATCTTCCTGCTCCATTTACTAGCTGTGTATTTTTGGAAAAGTGATTTTACCTCTCTGAGTTTCAGATGACTCATCTGTAAAGTGGGAATAATATGGGTGCCTGGGTGGCTCAGTGGGTTAAGCCTCTGCCTTCGGCTCAGGTCATGATCTCAGAGTCCTGGGATCGAGTCCTGCATCAGGCTCTCTGCCCGGCAGGGAGCCTGCTTCCTCCTCTCTCTCTGCCTGCCTCTCTGCCTACTTGTGATCTCTGTCTGTCAAATAAATAAATCTTTAAAAAAAAATAAAAGTTAAGGTGGGAATAATAATCTCTGTCATGGGATTATTTGAGATAAAATGTATCAAATCTCATTGTTCACTGTTCTCTATATATGAATTGTTAAGACTGCAATTACAATGGGAGGTCATTCATACATTCACCAAATATTTATCATGTGGCTTCTGTGTGCATTAAGGGGCACTCCACTCCTGATCTGCTATTCTGTCCCAAGCATTGGAAGACTTTGGCTTAGTTCAGACTGTACTGGAATATTTAAACAAGACTTTACCGGAGTATTGGGGATGACAACAGGGAGATAAACATGGTATAATTTGAAGGTTGTGTATAAATGAACTTGTTCATATCTCTGTGTCTGTGTGTATGCATGCATATTTGTGTGTGTACGGGGGTGTCTTAGAGGATCATGCTTCATCTCGGGGGCAAAGTGACTTTGTCCCATTTAGAGTCTGTAATATTTCTAAACCTCTTATACCCCATCACCCCATGGCAAGGAACAGCACAGAGGCTGCCATTGCCATTTGGCTGATGATGTTGAGTTTTCTCCGGATCTCTGGTTTAGAGAAACCAGCACCACGTGGCACCGAGCTCCTGCTCATCCTCCATCCCATATCCCCCCCCACAGCACCCTATATGTCCTTCTCCTTCTGCCTTGACTTCTCAGGCCTCCAAAACCCCATAAGTTCTCTCCCCTCTCTTCTGGGGACAAGGGAGGACCAGGCCTGACAGGGGGTTGGTGTGGCTCTTCATGCCCTGACCAACCTGACTCTGGCTTCAGTCCCAGGTGTAGACAGTTGGCAGCATGGTCCTCAGCATGGGGCCACAGAAAGAGCTTTGCAGTCACAAGCTGGGTATGACCAGGCAGGGCATGTAAGCTCTCTGAGCTTCATTTTCACATCTGTATATGAAATATGTTCATCACTTCCCCCAACCAGTACAGTGATCATTAGTAGTAAAGGGATGATGTATATGAAACCCCTGCACAGGGCCTGGCCTCTAGGAGCTGTGCAGGGAATACTCATTCCCTTCTCTCCAAATGCTTCCACTACTCCCATCCAGAGGGGCTTCTGGTTCTGAGTGGTTCCTCCAGGACAGCATCTGAGTACCAACTTTGGTCCAGGAAAGTGGGGCCCTGGCTATTCTGTCGAGTTCCTGCCAGACTCCTCCTTCCTGAGGGCAGGACCATCCTGTCTCCTGTGCACCTGCAACTGACAGGAGCCATGAATATACTCAGTCAAGGCCTCCTTGTCCCATAATGCTCTGACACTTCCATATCGCTCCGGAGTGTTGCTTCTGCCCAGGAACATCTGTCACACCACCCCTTACCCATAGGCCCCCCTGGAAAGTAGGAATCCTGGACACATGGCTGACTCCTCTCTGTTCTTGTTCTTGTTCTTTCTTCCTTCCTTCCTTTCTTTCTTTCTTTCTTCTTTTTTTAAAACAAAGATTCAGTAGACAAATGTGAGGTTGATTGCAAATTATTTCCACCACCTCCACTCTGGTTGTTCTGGCTGTCCTACCTGCTGTGCCTCCATTGCTAACACCTATAGAGGAGCCAGACATTGGCCCCGACAGCTTACACCAGCTCACTCCATTCCCAGCCACTGCTGGTCCACCACCATAGGATTCCAATGTCGTGGGACAGTGTCTTGGGACAAAAACTGCTGGCCTGCCACCACAGGATTCCAAAAAATCCATTCACATGTCTTCTGTTCTCTGGAGCTACACATGGTTAAGTGCTATCCTTCGTACCTGTGACAGCTTTTAGAGCAGTGGTTCTCAAATTTGGCTGTATGTTATAACCACCTGGGCAGATTTTAAAAACTACTAATGCCTGAATCCACTTCAGACCAACTGAATCAGAGTTTCTGGGAAGGAGGTCTGTGCATTGGCATTTTCTAAATGTTTCTCCATATGATTCTAAGAAGTAGCCAGTGCTGAGTATCACTGCCTCCCCCAATCCACATCTCCCAGGAGATACTTGCAACTCTCATAGGATTCAGTTTTCAGACCTCTCCTTATTCTAGCCACTTCACTACTCTGTCACTAGTCAATGTCACTTGGGAAACATGACTTCATATACTGACTGTCTAGGGCAAGACCAAACCTCCTTTGCTCATGATATTATACCTCTATTAATATGATCCTAAGTCAAATACATTCTTTCTGTCTATATCCTCCTACATGGTTTATTTAAACTCACCCAGTCCCTTCCCTTTAGCAGCTCTTCCACTTCTCTACTCTGTTTCTACTAACATAATTCCTGTCCAAGCAGAGTAAAAAGTTAATGCCACAAATACATTTGATTAATTCTAGGAAAATCTGCCAGGACTTGATGCAACCTTCTGTAGGGTTCAGAGTGATTATTAGCTCCTCTGTTTCAACAGGTCCATCCTGAGGTTAGCTCCATCCATTGCTTCTGATTTGAGATGCACATAACAGGTATCTAACTCCCATATATTCGATACCTGCTCTTAAACTTAAATAACAGATTCCATTAAAAGAGCATTAGCATGGCAGTCCCGTAATTAATCTTCTCCGGAGAACTAATAGTTCAGAAGGCACGCAGTGGAGCAAGGGCATCATACATCACTAAGCTCATTTATCCTAATTGATTTATCTAAGAATTGCTGGGGCAGCCAACCTTGTGCCCGATGACCCGTGGTGGGGGCCCCACGGGTGCCTGGAGTTGGGGGGGAAAGAGCAGTGTGCGTGGAACTAGGGCTGGCAGGGGCTGGCTTCATCCTGATCACAAGGCAGCAAAACAACATAATGGGCCAGCCTCAGAGGCAGGCTGGCCCGGGAAGCTTTTAGAGTCTCTCAGCAGCCCTTGTAGCGCACCCAGATTACACATGGAGCTATTTCACATCATTAAAGCCCCCAATTTGGTCCCTGAGTGCTGCCCGCTCTCTGCATCAGGCTGGGCTTCAAAGTAACTACTTTGCCAAAGCAGGTGTAGCCACTGCGGCAGGCTGACCCTGGGGCACAGGGACACACTGGCTGGATGTTTGTTTGTTTGTTTGCTTGCTGGCCTCCCAGCCCTGGAGCTGGGAATGATGTGATGGGGACTTGTATCTGCTCAGCCTGCCTGGTTAAGTTCCTGCTGCTATTGGTGCAGGAGGCTACAGAGTGGGGATTGCTGGGCACCAGAGGCCACTGAGGTAATGACTCCCTGCCCTCCTCATCCCCTTCAACCCCAAACCCATAATTCCTCAGGCTGGCCAACAGCAGGTGGGCATTGGAAATGATCTCTTAGTATAGAACAAGTCTGGGTTCCGTGTAATCTTTTATCTATTTTCCTTAAGAAGCAGGAAATCGGGAGACAACAAGGCAGAATGGAGCCTAAAGAGACAGACCCTTGTGCCAGGTGACACCATCTCTGGTCTCTTGGAGCTCTTCTGCTTAGTGCTCTGTGCCAGTACTGACCCTTTCCCACATTCATCTGGTTTTCTTTCATAACCTTCCATGTGGAGCCCTTCCTGATGTCGAACCCAGAGGGTGTATTTAATTCTCCTTCTGTATCCACTCCCCAGCTACCATCTGCATTCTCCTCCCCTTGCATCCGGGCTCCAGCCCATCCTGAACTCTATTCTTCCAGACTCCATCTTTCCTGGCTTCTCCCTTTACAAACACAAGCTGGGTGAGCCCCCAGACTGCAAACCCCCTGGCCAGCCCCTGTGTTATTGCCTTGGTTTATGTGCCACCTTCTGCATTGATTTCCTGGTTGTGTCTCTCAGGTCCAAGCTGGAAACAGAGTCCTGCCCTGCATACCAGCCCATCTGTCTGGAGCACAAATCACCCAGCCCCCATTCAGATTTTGCTAGCTTTGTCCTCTCCTCAAGGCTGAATCCTGTTCTCTGTATCCCTGGCCAAACCTGACAGGCCACAAGGAGTCATGATGTTGCTATCCTATTGACCCAAGTACCATTTTTGTATCATGCCCACTAGATATGACAGATCCTTGTTCATGTGACCAAGGTCACACCCTTGGAACCTGAAAATTCTGGATCCTATTTTGTCCCACTTTGCCCACTTTCCCTGCTATAGTCCTAGCTTGCATGAAGGCTGCAGAATGAGGGACAACTGCGGACTCAGTGGCTCATGCCTGTGTGACCTTGGGCAATTCCCTTTCTTTAAGCTTCAGTTTCTTTATCTGTGAGATGAGAAGGTTGGAAATAATGATTCCCAGGGGTTCTTTTACCTTTGAAATAAAATGGAAAACAAGAGACCTTGAAGACAAGGAGGGATTAATATGGTGGTCAAATCAAGCTGGTTCTACTCTCCCCTCTGCCTGGGGCTTCCACATCATGCAGAACTTGGCAGTGGATTTACAGAAGACTCAGCACAAGGGCCCTGGGCTTTCACCTTTGGAAAATGGTGCAATTTAATGGTAATGCAATTACAGATGTGCTGAGATTGAAACAGCCCATCTTATCTCAAACTCATCTTCCCCACCAAGTATCAGGGCAGGTGTTGATCCCTAATAGCTGCTGAAATGAATTCACCAGGCAGCTGGGGGCTCCTAGAGAGGATATCTGTGTGCAGAGAAAGAGAGAATGGGAGGGGGAAGAGATATGGGAAGAGGGAGGAAGGGAGCAGGGAGAGAGTGAGAGAAAGGGAGAGGGAGAGAAACAACACACAAAGAAATGGGGTGAGATAGAAGGAGGAATGGAGGGGAAAGGCAAGAAAAGAGGGGGAGAGAGGTGGGCAAAGAGAGAGAAAGAGACAAAGCAGGGAGAGAAGGGGGATCTTGGAAGAGTGAGGGAGGGAAACAGAGAGGAACAAGAAAGTGGTGAGAGAGGAAAAGAGAGGGAAAAAGAGAAAGTGTAATGGAGAGAGATGAGATAGAAAGACTGGGAAGACCATGAGAGAGACAGAAGATGGAGGGCAAAAGGGGGAATAGAGAGATGGAGTAGGCTGGGGTTTCTGAGGACAGAGTGGGAAAGAGAAGGGAAGAGAGGGAGAATGGAGGGAGGGAAAGAGGGATTGAAAGTGTCAAGGAGGAAGGAGGCGTAGAGAAGGAGGAGGCAGGGCAAGGACAGGGACATAGGCAGGAAGGGGAGGAGCAAAGTGGGGGACATAACGATGAGACAGACAGAGAAACTGAGGGAGAGGAAGCTTGAGTAAAGGGAATAGAGATGGGTCTGTGTTTCTAAAACATAAAGCTTCTCAGATCCACCAGAGGCTCTGTGTCATCTTAAGGAAGAGTTCAAACAAGAAAAGAAAGGAAAGAAAAATCATGAAATGACTAGTAGGAACGAGCTCCTCAGGAGGAAGGCAGCCACCAGAGAGAGTGTGCACAAGAGAAGGCACTAGAGGATTGGATCCAGAATTAAGAGAGAGGATTGGGAGCTCTGGAAAGGAGGAAAATGTAATGATCCAAGACCCTAGAATAGGCACAGCTCCCCAGACAATCAGCCAGTCCCTCTAGCCAGTATTCATTTCCACTCACTGGCAATTCTGGGACAGCTTGGGTTCAGCACCACGGACAGCTCCAAGCCTCCCTCGGGGGTGCAAGCTCCATAGACCAGGGTAGCAGCAGACCGAAGCCCCCTCCCACGTTGGCCCCTGGCTTCTCCCGAAAATGGCTCTTTGGGGGCGGTTGGAATGCAGGCCTGTGAGCTGCTGAATAGATCAATTATTTTTCAGAACATGGATTTGATCTCGATGTTACTTCACTGGATCACTGAGTGGAAAGGGCTCGCAGAGAAAATGGCATTTTTTATAACCCTGGCAAAATGCTCCCGCGCTGATGAGATGAGCCACCCAGCGAGCGCGCGCGCGCACATATGATACATAACTAACCAGAAGCATAATCTTCTAAATTGAAAGCCATAATGTTTGCTGTTGGAGCTAAATATTAACAGGGCGTTGTCTCCCAATGACCCTCGGGAGGCAGCTGGCTTAGCGGGAGGCTGTCGTCATATTCAAGCAACTTGATTAAATTCCTTTCTGCCATCAGAATTAAGAAATGAATAGTTTTATGAGAGTCATACCACAAAGGACAGGGAAATGAAATGCTTGGGAAAGAGGGTGGGGCCGGGTGCCTGCCAGTACCTGCCTTCTGCTTCTGGAGGAGAAGCCTTCCGCTTCCTGGGGAAGGCTAAGGACTGCAGGCAGACTGATTGCTGGGTGTGATAGCTGCCCTCTTCTCCCTGCTGACCTGGCTTTGCAGCTTCCTTTTCCCCTGTTCATCTGAGAGCAATATGGATACAATCTTCCTCTGGAGGCCTTTCGATTATTCATACTGGAGGCAGAAAAATGTAGAGGCTTCAATCATGACCTCTGGAGCTAAACTACCAGGGTTCAAATACCAGCTCTTCCCCTTACTGACTATGCAATCTCAGACAAGTTATGTAACCTCTCTGTGTTGAATTTTTTAGGTATAAAATGAATTTATTGGGGTGAATATGAATTTATTCATATAATAATAAATAATGAATTTATTGGGTGGCTCAGTCTGTTGAGTGTCTGACCTTCATTTTGGGTCAGGGTGTGATCTCAGCGTCACGAGATCGAGCCCCACAACTGGCTCCAAGCTCAGCGTGGAGTCTGCTTGTCCCTCCCCCTCTGCTCCTCCCCACTCTCTCAAATAAGTGAATAAATAAAATTTAAAAAATGAATTTGTTGTATAACCTACCCTTAAGAGTTGTAAGGATTTAATGAGTACTAAGATGCTTAGAACAAGGCTCAGTACATAGTAAGTACTGCATAAGCATTTGCTCTTGTTATTACAGGATTTAGATTATTGAACTGTATAAAATTGGTGTTTCGTAGATAACATATCCAATATTGACAACTAAATATAAAGTTTGTACAGCAAGATTTTTCTTCTGGGGCCACTTTTTTTTGCCCCAGAACCCAGACAGAGGCTCAGCAACATTGCAAAGGTCTGTTACTTGAAGACATACTGTCAAGGTGCTATTTTTGTGTTCAAACAAGGTACTTTTTTATTAGAAAAATACAAGTTAACCTTAGGCTCAGAAAGTTGAACCTGCGTTTGTTCTGAGAGGAGGAAGGCAAGGGGATTACTGTTTAGTGGCCACCTTACTACTCTTCATGCACTGTGTGGCTGTATTGCGTGGATTAACTTTGTTTAATTGCCCCAATAATACTGTGTGGACAGGTGAAGAAACTGAGGGGCAGGGAAGTTGAAGGCTTTGTTGAAAACCACATGGCTAAGGCAGCGGAACAAGAAATCAAACCCCCTGCATCATTCTGGAGAACGAGAGTGAGGCGGAATTCACATTTGATGAAACCTGGCTGACCTTCTCCATCCTTTTCTTTGGATTTATCTTCCTACCTTCCTCCCAGAAGACCCCTTGTGTCTGTGTCTCCCACTTGGGCCTCTTTCTTTTCCCTTTTGTGAAGTGATAAATCTATAAGATCATGTGGAGAGCCCTTCTGCCTACCTGGGAAGCCCACTCTGCCCTTTAATAACCTGGTTTTAGGAAGAGCCATGGTGAAATGGGTGGTCCAAAACTTCTAGGAGAGCTGCTCCTGAAAATAAAATCCTTTCCATAGTAAACAGTCCAGGAAAAAAAAAAGTGGGAGCGAGTAGGAATTAACAGAAATGGAATGAGTGGGCTGGTAAGAGGAGGACTTGGAAAAATCCCCTGGAACATCATTTATATTGAAAAAGAAATAGTCATGGGAGAATGGGAGGGGGGTGATATAGGAAATCCCATTTCCCCCTTTTACTCTGAGTCCAGTTTTTAGTTCCAGAGAGAAGCAGGTGGAGAGCATTGTGTTCTGACTGTGCACAGTCTGACCTGGGGAGCTACCTCTAGTGGTTCTTAGGAGGGTTACAGAGAAGGATGAGTGTCCTAGACAAGCTTGGGGTGGGCATGGAGCCAGTGGGAGGGCTGGCTTCTAACTTAGAAGGGAGTTGAGCCCCACGTGTGGCTCCCAGCAGGCGCTCAGCCTCGGAAGGCCCAGGAAGGGCTGTAGGGGCAACTGGGGACTCAGATGTGGGAGGAGGAAGAAGAGGTGATGTCATTCATGCACTCACATCATTTGTGCTCACCCCAACTCTGTGTGATCAGTATTGTTATCTCCATTGCCCAAGGTAACTCTTCATAAATAGCAAAAGTAGCAGTGGGGGTAGTCCTGGTGGCAGCAGAAATAGCCATTGTGACTACTTATGATGCACCTGAGACACTTCTGTAAGCATTTGCAGACTTGAGCGGACATGACCATAGGCTCATGTCCCCTTCCCCTCCCATACCGTAGAGCTGTCATTGGGAAGTGCTCCCCAGCCAGAGACTGTTTCTGTTTCTAATCCTTCTTACACCCAGAGGGGACCCATGACTTTCATCTCAGGAATGGAATGGGAGGGGAGATCATGTATATTTATTCTGGTCCAACGTCAATGGGAATTACCTCTATCTTCTCTAACCTCTCTTTCCTGTTGATTGGCTGGATGCACAGGGCTCATTGCTTCTAAGCGAGGGAAACCCACTACACAGAAGTAGCCTGGGCCCCAAATCATCATGTGAAGGAAAGCCATAAACTAAACAGAAACAATCTTATTCAGCTATTATGGAAATGAAAAATACACTTCTCTTGTGATAAGCTACTGAAATAGCAGGGTGTATTTGTTACTTTAATACACATATGTAGAATTATTTCATTTAATCTTCAAAACAGCCTGTAGAGGGCTGGTATCAAGGACCTATTTTAAAGGTAAAGAAATCTAAACTCAGAGGTGAAGTGCTTTGTTCAAGGCTACACAGTTACTAAGTGATTCAGCCGGGGTTTGAACCTAGATCTCCCCGACTCCAGGTTCAGAGAGTAGAGTTCCTTTACTGTGACCTTAAAGTGAGGGGAAAGCAAAGAACAGATCGTGGGGTGCAACTGGTAAGAAGGCCTACCCTGGCCCCAGAATCAGAACCAGTCCTGAGCATGGATTTCAGAATGACTTTAGGACTAACGAATCCGAAAGAGAACCCTGCAGAGAACACATACTGGGCTTAGGTCCAGGAAAAGGAAAGGCAGGGTAAAGAATGGCATTTTGGGGGACCTTGAACCTGAGCGTCCTGCCCTGGGTAAGGGGGCCTCCATGAGGCTAAAGCGGGGACTTGCTTCCAAGAGCATGAGTGTGATTTTTCCTCTCCAGGGTCCTTCCTCTGAGACATGGAAGACAAGACAAGAAAGACAATCCTAATCATTCTAATAGCAGAGGTAATGGTAGAAGTAGTAGGAAATGGTACTTACGCAGAATTTCCTACATGCTGGGGACTCTTCCAAGCTTTACATACATAAATTTAGTCCCGAAAGCAGCCTTATGAGGTAGGTGTTGAACGATCTCTATTTACAGAGGAGGAAACTGAAACACAGTTTGTCATACAGCTATTAGGAGAAGGAGCTGGGAGGTGAACCCAGGCACATACTCTGCAATCCACGCTCTTCACCTTCGAGGAAGCGTGGAGCTGATTCCTGGTTCCCAACTGGGCCAGCAGTGTTGGAGATCAGAGTCCAGGTCTGGCCTCTGGCAGAGCCACCTTATAAGACCAATGAGAGGATGGAGATCACCTGTGCCTGGCTTGGACGAGGCTGACCTTGGTGCCTGTATAGATTTGCCTGTAAGCCTTCCAAGCTCTTGCTTAGTTTTCTTGGGTGATTGTCCCTGAATTTCTGGCTGAATTCATGTGGGGTCTTCAAGGGGGCAAAGTCAATTGTTACTTTTCTTCCCCACCAGGAATGTAGGTAGGCCTTTTAATTCCTCACCTGGGAATTCTTCACTTTGTGGCAAAATCTCAGCCTCCAAGATGACTTAGCCCAGCTCCTTGCCCACCTCTGGAAGTGGCCTCACTCTTCACCGGTGTGCTCTGGGAATACGAAATCACTTTAATATTGGCTAGAGACAAGCGTAATTAGGAAGGTAAATCTGCTGGAAAAAAAAATCACATTATGCAAATGTGATTAGCAGTGACTTTTGGATTCTTTGTTTTCTGAGAGTTTGTCTTCCTTGGCACAAATGCGGGCAGTTGGCTGGTGTGTTCACTGGGACGACTCTTACCAGGTGCTCAGGAAATGGGAGTTTGTGAACACAGAAGTGGGGAGAGGGGACTGCAGGCCTGGGCAATTGGAAGGGGAATCCCCTGTGAATTACCCTTGGGGGGTGTCTGTGGGTTTCCCGTCAGAGCCAATTCCTGTGGAGGAGCCCTAGGGAGCAGCCCTCACTGCTGGTGAGGGAAAGGGCTCTTTGTTCCAGGCTAGAGCTGAACACACAGCAGAATGAGCTAGAGGTATAGTCCCAGGATGGCTGGTTCCTAGTGGGGCTCCCCTATTAACGGTCTGGTGAGACCACTATGGTTTGACGGTGTGACCTTGGCTGTGCCTATGTGAACCACCAGGAGGTAGTCAAAGTCTGGCATGGCTTCATGCCTGCTGGGGCCGTGTGTATTAATTTGCAGGAAGGATGTTTCTTCCCAGGATTGGAACACACAACGGGTTCTGCCAGATTCAGGCATTCTCTGGAAACTGCTGCGGATGTCACACTCTGTCTTTTAGAGCTTCTTTTATAAAGGTGATAATGTTGGGGACACCTGGGTGGCTCAGTTGGTTGGGCATCTGCCTTCGGCTCAGGTCATGATCCCAGGTCCTGGGATGAGTCCCCCATCAGGACTCTTGCTCCATGAGGATCCTGCTTCTCCCTCTGCCTGCTCATGCTCTCTCTCCCTCTCTCTCTCTGACAAATAAATAAAAATCTTAAAATAAATAAAGATTATAATGTTAAAAAAAGAGACATCTGCTTAGCTTACTAAATACCAGGTACTGGGGGCGCCTGGGTGGCTCAGTGGGTTAAGCCGCTGCCTTCGGCTCAGGTCATGATCTCAGGGTCCTGGGATCGAGCCCCGCATTGGGCTCTCTGCTCAGTGGGGAGCCTGCTTCCTCCTCTCTCTCTGCCTGCCTCTCTGTCTACTGTGATCTCTGTCTGTCAAATAAATAAATATAATCTTTAAAAAAAAATACCAGGTACTGTGCCCACCTCATTTAATTTTTCTAACAATTATATGAGGTGGGCGCCCTTATAATCATCTCTTTATTTAGATTAAGAAACAATAGGAGATGATGGATGTTAACTCAGTTTAACTGTGGTCATCAGGTAACAATACATGTTACATCGTTTTGCTGCATGCTTTATCCAAGGCTATGGGTTAGTTACATCTCAGTACAACTTGGGGGAAGTCACTGAAAACCAAGAAGAGGAAACCAAAGCACAGAATGTTTAAGCAGTTTTCTCCAGGTACCCTCTGTCAGTAACAGAGGCAGGACTTGAACTCAGGCTTAGCTTCATTCTGAAGGCTACACTGCCAACCACGAGGCTGGTCTTTCCTGCGGGGCATCACGTGAGAGTGAGGCGTAAGTAACGCTCCCCTGCTCTCATATTCCTGTCTTGCCTATGCACACCCCTGACCATGCCCAGATGACCCCAGTGAGACTTCCAGAAGTTTCTGGAAGCTGGCAGTCACTGCTCTACCTGGGAGGGTGACTCTGTATCACTCCTGATCATAGCCTGCCTTCTGAGGCTGTTGGACATTTGGGTCTGGAGTGGATTAGATTTTTATCGGTTCCCTAATAACTTGCCCTCTAGCCCAGCCCCTCTCTAGACTTCTGGGAACCCACCATCTCTTTATGTACCCCCATTTCTCTCCTATCCCCTTGGAGCTCCTCACCAGGGGTTCCTAAGTATGGCTCCCTCCCCCACCTCTGGAGGGACCTCAAAGCCTCAGGGATGTTCTCTGAAGACTCACCCCTGCCCCAGATGTGTTTCTGCTGGTGGGTCTTGGAGAGGCCAGCACCATGTCTCAGGGACAAGGCTTGGCCTGGGTGTGGAAAATTGCTGGCCCAGCCCAGCCCAGCTCAGGGCCCCAAGTTCTGTGCAGTCTCTCCCAGGCCTCTCTGGCCAGTAAGCCAGGCACACACAGGCCCTTCTCAGACCTTCATTTCCAGCAACCACTGGGTCACGCTTCTCCCTGGGGCTCTTCGGGCCTCTCAGACATGACATGTCCAGAGTTGGCCTCCTCTTGTCCACAGACCTGGTGTCTGACAGCACTCCAAGTTCAGGGATGGCATCCGTGACCCCTTTCTGTCCCTCACTGGCCACATTGAATGGAGGCCAAATCTCTCCCAGGCATGCTGTTTCCTCCTTCCTCCATCCCTGCTGCTTTGGATTAGCCCACCACTTCTCTCCTGCATTCTTGCAAAGACCCCCAAGGTCGGCACTTGGCGCCAGTCTTATCCTGGTTCACTCTGGCACTGCAGCCACAGTTGTCTTCTAACGCAATCCATCCGTGGCTCTCTGTTGCCTATGAGAGACAGCATCCAAGTCCTGCCATGCCTGGCCTCTCCCTTTCCAGCCCCTGGCCCTGAAGTTCCTCATGGCATGCTCCAGACCAATCTGCTTTTCCTTATCACAGACCCCTGTGTCTGCAATGCCTTCCTTTCTTTCCCCAGGGACAATAGTCTGCATCCCATGCTGCCATGTGAACGTTGGTGGCTCCCAAAGCCAGGGCATACCTTCCTTTCCACCTTTCTCCAGCACTCTGTTCGCTTCCCTATTACAGCCTGGATTACAACCAGTTATTGCTTTGTACACCTGCCTCCCAATTGGCCGACAGCCCCCGGAGGGCAGGAACACAGGCTTATTTATTGCTGAATCCCCAGCCCAGCGGAGGGCCCAGCACATAGTAGGTGCTCAATTAGTGTCAGTTGAATTGAATTTCCTCAGAACTCATGGAATTGATTCAATTTGGAAACAACATTGCATCCGTAGAATTGATTCTTGCCTCCCCTAAGGGCCTGTGATGATACAATTCACCTCCTCATTGGCTTCCCTTTTTTAAAAGTCTTTTTCCAGGAAACAAAACTCCCATTTCTGGACAGAACTGAGCTTGTAGACTGTGTGGGAGGGGCAGGAAGCCTTGAAGTGGAGTGGACCTTGCTTTTCCCAGGGAAAGGTGTTTGGCTGCCAAGGTACCCCATCGTGTCATGGAGATGAAAAAGTGGAAGATGCTATATTACTCTCCACAATTGAGCCAGAGGCTAAAAGTAGCCTTCCTTCCTCCTGGCTGACAAATAGGGGGAATAAATTACCCAGGCACTAAAAGTTGCATTAGGCAAATAAACATTTCGACAAGAATTATATGTGACATTCAAGAGAAAGCAAATAAACCCTAAGTTATGGGGACCTGTCAAAGCTCTAGGAAAATTAAGTAACTAAAAATCGTTAGAAGCTCTTAAACCTTCCCTGCTCCTGCTCCCGCTGTAGGGGCTCAGAGCGACACCACGTGTCACCTGTTGTGTGTCTCCTGAGAAATTCCCAGGTTCCTAGGACCTTAGATCTGGAGCAACCTCAGAAAGCCTCCAGACCAATGTTTTTAAACACTGTTCCATGGGACCATAGGGTCCTGCTGGAGCAGGACCAGCAGACAGGGCTCCCACGCCCTCCACCTAGGGAAGCTTCTCTTCAATCTGGATTCTATGAAAGAGGGATTCCAGGAAGTTCTCTTCTGGTAGAGGGTTCTGGTTCTGTGTGATTTGAAAACCACTGTATGTGTGAGCAAACATACACCTGATAATGAAATCTGTCAGAGCACTTCAGTAAATCATTCTTCAGCCTCTTTTGAGCACCTCCAACGACAGTGGAACTCATTCCAAGACTTTTAGTCAGACCCAGGTCTACCTCCCTCTGCACAGGATTCCCATCCCAGGACTCTGGTGTCAGAGGCTCAAGTTACTCACTATTGAATGCTGGGAAGCTACTGAAGTTCCCCATGTCTCAATTTCCCTATCTATAAAAAGGAGATAGTGTGTATTGTTTTCCTATGGCTGCTGTAACAGGTAACCACCAACCCTGAGGCTTAAAACAACACAAATTTGTTATTGTACAGTTTTGGAGGTCAGAGGTTGAGACTGGGTCTTAAAGAGTTAAATTAAGAGGTCTCAGGCCACATTCCTTCTGGAGGCTCCAGGGAGAACTCTTGCCTTTCTAGAGGCCACCTATATTCCTTGGCTCATGGCCCCTTCCTCTGTCTTCACAACACATCAAACACATCACTCGAATATTGGTCTTCTGTGACCTCGTCTTCTTCTCTGACTCAGACCCTCCTGCCTCCCTCTTATAAGACCCATCCAGATAAGCAAGATAACCTCCTCCACTCAGGATCCCTAACCTAATCACACCAGCAAAGTCTCTTGTGCCATGAAGGTGGCAGATGTGCAGGTCCCAGGGGTGAGGATGTGGACCTCATTGGGGGCTATTGTTCTGCCCACCTCAGAGGACCATGGTGAAGGTTCAGTGAGGAAGCTCACTTCATGAGCACTTTGCATGGAGCCCAGCAAACAGATGGAGCTCAACAGATGTAAGTTAAATATTCATTCTGTAGGTGACTCACCTCCTCCTCCACGCCCTCCTGCAGTTTGAGGACAGAATGTACCAGACCGTGGAATTTAGATAATGGGTGTCTTGTAGGAACTGCTCAGGAGTTTGGACTTAGACCTGTGGCTGTAGGCAGCTCTGGGGGCTTTGAAGGCCAAGGAGGGTCATGATAGATACATTGTTTAGGATGAACTTGTTGACCACAGTGTGGCTTGTAGGAGATGAAGAAGGTGCCAGCGCGATGGGATGGAGGCTGCACCTTGGTCCAAGTGAGATGAGCAAGACTGGACCTGGACTGTGAAGCAGTGTTTCAATTCAAGAACCATTTCAGAGGTGGAGGTGGGAGGCCTTGACTGGTTGGGGTCATGGGGTAAGGAAGAATCCAGGATGACTCCTAGCTTTTGACTTTAGTTGTTGGGGACGTTAGCATCATTGACTGAAGATGGGGAGCAGGGTGGAGGAGCAGATTCCAGGGGGTGGGGAATGGTGAGCTCAGCTCAGGGCCTGCTGTGTTAGAAATGCCAGTGCCAGGGCAGGAACATTCGAGGGAGTCAGATAGATGGGTCTGCCCCTTGGGGGAGAAAATGGGGCCAGGGACAGCTTCTGAGAGCCGAGGTGGGACCTGAAAGCCTGCTGGTGGGTCAGAGCCCCACAGTGGGAAGGAGAGGGATGGAGGATGGCCATCGGGAATCCAAAGTGTTCATGGAACTGAAGAAGAGTGGTCAATGACAGAGGAGCCATAGCCGTGATGGGGGTGGCCCAAGAATGCAGCCCCTCACACTCATCCACAAGCAGCTGGACCTGCCAGAGGACTCTCATCCATGTCTGTACACCTGGAGCCACACTTGGGTGGCATGAAACATCCCTCCCATTTTCGAGGAACTTACAGGTATAACCAATAGCATCACATCGTTGGGTTTAATCTGTAGAATCGACCTGCTCTAGAGGGATTTACCTCTTCTCTTTTAAGATGAAGATGTCGAGGCTCCACAAGGCCCAGACACTTTCTTGAGGCCCATAGCAAGTAGAGGTCTGAGCAAGGGTTTGAATCCATGTCTCCTGACTGCCACGGGTTCTAAAGCCTTTGTGCAGACCCCATGCATGTGGACATTCCAGGCTGCCCAGTCACAGGCCTTCTTCAGCTATGTTTTGAGTGAAGCTGAGACTTGGCTTTGTGCTCAGACTACAGACCCAGGCCCTGGTGTGGAGCATCCCTTGGGAATTCCAGTAACAGGTGGGAAGCCCCAGGGGGCCTCAGGGGTCTTGGGAGCCTGGAGACTTACAGAGATGGGGAAAGAACTTCAGACCCAAGACCCTTTCTTTTCTCAGAGGAAAAGAAGGTCCCACACTCCGCAGTCTCAGGCATCTCATTGACGACCCACCCGTGAGGAGCTGACAGTGGAAGCTGTCTTTGGAACCTCAAGGTGGGATCTCAGGGCAAGGGTCCTAAACAGGGCTGGCCTCCAGCCTTCCAGAATGTCATAGTCATTTATAGTAATAGGGCTTCTAATATGTGCCAGGCTCTATTCTGAGTGCTTAACATAAAGTAACTCAGTGACTCTTGGAACACTGAAAAAATAAAATAAAATTTAAAAAAATTTAAAAAATAATACGTTATTAAAATATAAAACCTTAAAATGTCAAAAAAAGAAAAGAAGAGAAAAGAAAAGAAAAGAAAAGGAAAAGTAACTCATTGACTCCTCAAATGGCCCTGGGAAGTAGGTACTACTGATATTCCCCATTTTAGGTGAGGGCCCAGGTGTAATGGTCACCGGGCCACTTCTGCTCATTCCTACGATGTTAGGGACAGAGAGGTAGGAGGCAGGACAACCCAGCCTAGCTTCTCCTCGAAGAGGAGAAGGTTGGATCCATTTTGGTCTTTCGTTCCCTTGAGGCAATGGGAGGGGAGCGGGGAGGTCACAGGAGGAAGGGCCAGAGTTGGGCAGAGTTCCCTCCAGCAGGGATCAGGACTCTGGGACACCACCTTCTTCTTCTTCTTCTTCTTCTTCTTCTTCTTCTTC
>NC_081570.1:28233540-28262178 GCF_022355385.1 Mustela nigripes | reverse complement strand
GGGGCGCCTGGGTGGCTCAGTGGGTTAAAGCCTCTGCCTTCAGCTCAGGTCATGATCCTCAGGGTCCTGGGATCGAGCCCTGCTTTGGGCTCTCTGCTCAGCAGGGAGCCTGCTTCCCCCTTTCTCTCTGCCTCCCTCTCTGCCTACCTGTGATCTCTGTCTGTCAAATTAAAAAAAATATATATTTATTTAAAAGAGAGCAAGTAAGAGAGAGCATGAGAGGGGAGAAAGTCAGAGGGAGAAGCAGATTCCCCGCGGAGCTGGGAGCCCACGTGGGACTCGATCCGGGGACTCCCAGACCACGACCTGAGCTGAAGGCAGTCGCTCAACAAACTGAACCACCCGAGCCGCCTCTGGGACAGTTTCTGACCCTGAGCAGCGCCACCGCCTCCCCCACCGCCGCTCCCCTGCAAGCCTCTCTGAGCTTTAATTTCCTCATTCACAGAACAAGACAAAGTGCTCCTTCCTCCCATGGGGGGTGGTGGTGGTGGTTGTCCCCTCCCAACTCTCCTTCTCCTTTACCACCGTCCTCTCAGCCAGCAGGGACCATTACCTGCTGGCCAGGACCTGTTCCAGGCGCTTCTCATCATTGCCCCTTTCCCCCCTCCCTGCAGCCCTGCAAAAGAGGCGTTAGGATCCCCGCCCCCCCCACCCCCACACGGACAGAGGAAGACACTGGGGCACAGAAAGGCAAAGTCACTTCCCTGAGGCCCCCCCAGCCTGTAAGTCACAGTCAGGCCTGTACACCAGCCTGAGATGCTCCACCACACGGTCACCCAGGGATCGGGTCTGGCACCCAGCGGGCACACACGGCACACACGGGTTTCCCTTCTCTTCTGCTCAATATTCCCTTGGGAAAGGCCTCCCTCCTCAGAGTCCTCCCTGCCAAAAGCCACAGGCTTTCTGTTGGGAGTTAAAGATCCCCGTAGGCCTGAAAATGGGGCAAGGGGCCCCTGCTTGCCTCCCCCTCCACTCTCCTGCAGCCCCATTGGACACCCCCATCCCAGGGACCCGCCTTCCCCACCAGCATCTTTGCCAGCTCCCCGGAAATTTGGAGCCCCTCTACAGCAGGGAATCTAAATTTAGACCCCGAGCTCTGTTAACTCTGTGAATAATGCTAATTAGCATAACAATTCTTCCTGCAATTAAGTTGGGGAGGGGGTGAGGAGGTGGTGCTTGGCCCAAGAGGAAATTACACAGGGAGGCCTCCCTTATTGCTAGTTTTGGGAGGCCTCACTCTAGGTGTCTACTTGGCGTGGCTCTCTTCTTGGATGGCTGGATCCAGAAAATGCCCATTTGGGGTGGAGGGAGGGAGTGTCTGTCTCTAACCTTATTGTGATGTGTTATTGGTGCGTGTATCAGAGTGCAGCTCGGGGCCCTGCATGGCAGTGAATTAGGTTTTGTAAGCAAGCTGTCACCTGCTCTGAAGGGTGTGAAAAAATTATGAACTGCATTGTCCTGGAAACCACGAAATAGCACCTCCTCCCTGAAGTAAACACATAAGTTTGGGAAAGAAAGTTAAAATGAAGTTATATTTGGAATTTAGATTTATCCATTTCAGGAGATTTGCCAACGCTCTTGTTTGACCCAGCAATGGCAAGTTGCCTAGCCGGGGGTCAGGATCACCCTCCAGTCCAGAAGCCACCAGCCGAGCCCTGAGACTCCACCTGCTGCTTCCATCCTTCCCTGGAGGATGTCAGGAAGTCCGACACCTCCACTAGCTGGGCCAAGGTGTGGCCTTTCCCTGGATTTCTTGAAGACTGTCATGGCCTTTTTTTCTTCCCCAGACTCTACCTCCATTCTCATCTCCTTCTCTGGGCTTTCTGAGTAGCATAGAACAGAGAAGAACTCTCCTCCATTGTTCTGGGGACTATACCTCTATTGATCCAGCCTAACTTAAGGTTACACTTTCATCAGCAGCCATAACTCTCTTGGTTCATTTGGAGCTTGTGGACAGCTAAAACAGCAATGAAAGTCTTCCTTCCTTCCTTCCTTCCTTCCTTCCTTCCTTCCCATGTTTCCTATTTGTGTTAGGTATTTTGCTGTTCTCTGGGAATATGAGTGAAAAATGAATCAGACCTAGTCCCAGCCTTGGTGGAAGGCACAGACTACACGGGGAGAGGGAGAATGGGCATGGGACCCAGTATGAGGGGCATTAGGAGGGAAGCAAGTGTGAAGGGGACCTCTGGGGAAGGCTGCCTCTGGGGGCGTGAGGTGAACTGGACCAGGAAGGATGACAGGACTTCGGCAGCTCGTGTTCACAAGACCTTCTGCCAGTTCAAGTCCTTCCATCTTTTGTGACGGAGACTCTAGTACTTGAAAGTAGGGGCAGGATGTTAGGCAGATCTTCATGAAAAGCTGTCTTGGTGCTGGACCATCCGTGGTGAGCCTGGGACGTGCCATCCAAATAAATGAGCTCTTTGTCTTGTTTTGGGCCATCCACAGAATTGACCCAGGTGCCCTAATATGTTCCATCTGTGCCACTCTGGAACATTATAAAGAAGAAAGGGCCAGTCTGAGAATCTTTGGCAAGTTCGTTCAGTGGCTCAGTTGCACACATTGATTCTTCTGTTCTCACTTGCCCCCCATGGCCTTCTATCCGTTCCCTCACCGGGGGTTAGCCCTGCCCCTCTTCTGCCTGCTGCCCTGACCACTCTCCTCCTTCTGCGTGCTTACCTCGCTATCCCTTGCTGCCCTAGGGTTTCTCGGTGCTGCGCGTTGAGTGCTTTCTCCTTTCTAGGCTCTCTGCTAGGTGCTGGGGACATGGAGTCCTTGGAGGTAGATACCGTTCAGTTTGGTCAGCTTGTTAGCTGGAACCACAGAAGTTTCTATGGCTTAATCCAGGGTTCCCGGGTCGGGAAGTGGGAGAGCTGGGATTTGGTACCGCATCCCATGCACACTTCCCTTTTCCTCAGGGCAGAGCCCTTGGAAAGAGATTCAAGTTCCGTATTCAGTTCAACGGCTGTCATTTCTGGAGCCTGACGAGCGACTGCTAGGTGGTCTGACCCACGTTCTCACTTACAGGCTGCTGAGAGGCCCGGCCCATGACCCACTGTCGCGCGGGACCCTCGGTCTGACCTCTACGTTGGCACACAGTCTAACATGTGGATAGATGAATAAAAAGCTGAAATCCAGCTCAGCCCTGAGCTTTGAGCTGTCCGATCCTCCCTGCTCTCTGGAGCCAAAGCCAGGGCAGAGGCAGGCAGACCGGTCTACCGTGAGAGGCGAGGCCACATTCTTCCTTGTGAAGACAAGGCCCACTGAAGAGAACTGGGCAAATGGGATGACGCTTGGTGTGCATACACGTGCACGCGCGCGCGCACACACACACACACGTGAGGGCTGGTACCCTCTGCATCGCCATGCAGAGCGAGCTGCTGGCTCTCGGGGATGATGGATGCCTCTCCGTGTGTCGCTCAGCTCTGCCTCCCTCCTTATTCTGCACGCAGGGCTCGCTGAGTAAATGGCTCTACCCGGCTGCCTGGCAGGGGTGGTAGATGGAGGGACTGGGGGAGGGAGGGAGGAGGAGAGCCATTTGTCTGGGGCACCGGGAGGGGAGCTGGCCACTTACGGCTGTGATGGATGGCGATTCTGCTCTGCCATCTGTTGGGGCTGGCAGGCTGCTTAGCACAGTTCTGCACACCTGGCTGGGGCGTCCCTGTGGAGTGGGCCCCGCCTTGACTGGGGCCTGGGGACAAGGCTCCTGATGCCCTGGGGCAGGAGGCGGACAGGGAGGAGCTATGCAGTGCTCTCTGAGCCCCAGTGAGGGAAAGATGACACATACCCAGAGGACCTGGGGGGTCAGATCTGCCCATCCCTCACCCACTCACCTGCTTTCTTTACCTGTAGCCCAGGGCCTCCGTGAAGAGAAGCAGGGTCACCCCTCAGCATCCCTGGGCCAGGCAGAGCCCATCAGAACTCAGCGGTCTACTTTCCTTGGTAAGGAAGGTGTGCAAAGCCCTGGCACTGCATTTAGTCCACACGAGCTGAAGAGAAACAAAGCAAGTTGGGCCACACTTCTCACCCAGCCCCCGTGAGCGTGGGGCCATAATGATTCGTTTAAGGTCAGCCGGCTGCTTGCATGGAATGGAAGACAGGAGGGAAGTGTCTTGGCCCTGCCAGCCACACTTTCTCTGGGCTGTGCCTACCCTCGAGGATTCCAGAATGTTCGGGTTGTCAGGGTCCCTGGAGGCCAGTGACTCAAAGTCATTGAATCTACAGGTGGGAAGCCCACATGCAGAGAAGGAGGCTCAGGCCTACAGCAGCCTGTCTTTCCTGTTCTAACTTCCCCTCGCTTCCCAGCTGGCCTTGACCAGGGGCCCAGAACTAGACCGTGGCTGCCAGGCCCTGACTTAGTGCTTGGCCTCCCTTGGTTGCCCCTCCTCGGGGCTCTGCTGCTCCCCCCAAACCTTCATCTGTCGGTCTTACCTCATTCTCTCCTGCAGGTCACACCGTATGGGCTCCAGCCTCTTTCCAAGAGCTACTTCACTGCCCACGTCAGAGTCCAAACCCCATGACCGTGGGGGGCCCCCCTCCTCCAGGACGAGAAGGGCAGCGCTGGGGGAGCTCGTGCAGTGCCTGGCTCAGGCTGATTGGGGAAGGCACGGTGGAGCCTGGAATCTAGTCCTCCAGGCCGGTCGGCAATGAGCTGACCTTCAAGCTCAGCCCTGGGTGGAGTTTAGATCGAAAAAAAGAAAAACAGAAAGTGGGACATTTTCTGTTTCTGCCCTGAATCTTCCGGGGCAAACCCACAGCTGGTCCAGGCGTCGGAGCCTGTCCACTTTACAGTGGAGACAGGGATGCTTCAGGTGGAAGAGACGGGGTGAGCAAAGGCATGCTAGTGAGAGAGTCAACAGAAAGCACAATTTTTGTTCGGTTGAAAGCGAAACAGCAAAGAGCCATCACCTGCTGTCCCTGCCTTCGTGGAACTGCTCCGCTGCAGAGAGGAGAGAAACAATGCAAGGGAGAGAACAAAATGCTCCTAATTCAGAGGGAATTAAGAAAGGAGGACATGATACCGCTGCAACCTAGCAGGGCTTCTTGGAGGAAGTGGCATTTTAACTTCCGGGTCTTGCTGGATCCTCCTTTCCTGTAGGATTTGGGGACAAGAGGCAAGAACACTCTCAGGGACCAGGGATAGCAAATAGAGGGTATCACCCACCTTCTCTCCCAGCTCTGAAAAAGGAAGGGAAATGCTTCTGGCCCCGTGTGTGTCTGCGCTGGGAGGGGCTCATTCCTCCAGAGCGCAGTTTTGGGACAACCTTGGGAGAGGCATTATTATTTCCCCTGCCGCCACAGAAAGGGAGGTTCAGAGAGGTCAAGTGATTTGCCAGAGGTCATGGAGCCTGGAGGTGGCAGATTAGGGATGGCACAGGCCAGGTCTCTGACTCTCTGACTCTAAAGACAGCCTGTGCTTTTCCGGCACCATTAACACCCTGTGGGAGACTCAGCCCTTGGCAGGTAAGTGGAGCTGCCTGCAAGGCAAGGGGTTGGTTCCTCGGGTGGCCCTGGCCACCGGAGATGAGCACTGAAATGCCAATCCTGCTTCTCGAAGTGACAGCTGGGCTTTGTTTGCGGGGCAGCTGTGGGCTGCAGCGCTCTATGAGCTGGGGAAGTCGGGTGCCCCAGAAAAAAGCCGGAGCATAATTTGGCTCCTCTTAATTGATTTGCAAATGTACTGAAGAATGGTGATAATTCCTGTAAATTTTACTCTCATTCAAATTTTGGAGGTAAACATAATGAGAGAGGAAAGTCAGCATCACATAATGGAGGAAGAAAAAGGTCTAGCATTTTATTTTATTTTTACCCTGGGCCCAACGAAGGCAAATTCACTATGAATACCTCATTATTTGAATTTCAAATATTTCTCGCGAGTTGAGCACAAAAGGAAACTTAAAAAAAATATTAACACACACTCACATACTTTTATACCCTGAGCCATTTCTCCTCTTGAATATGTGACTCAGAATGTCCTAGTTTAGGTTATAATAGCACGATTGCAAGAATCAATCAGCACAAGATAGGGGTGTTTACTCAGAAGCGCTTAGAAAGGACACCACTCAGAAGAACATTAATATCTTAAAACATTGAAATTATCTTTACCAAAGGACGTTAGCTAGAAGCATTAATATTTGGGAGTTCTCTTTTGCTTGCAAAGTGTGTACATGCAGATAAGCCCAGAGGTCAGGGTGTAGAGGAAAGCCAGGAGGTATTTTCTTCGAATGAAAGCGAGGCATGCTGGAAAAGAGCTCCAGGACTGGATTCCTGGGGCCCCTGGGTGGCTCAGTCATTAAGCGTCTGCCTTCAGCTCAGGTCATGATCTCAGGGTGCTGGGATAGAGCCCCACATCAGGCTCCCTGTTTCTCGGGAAGCCTGCTTCTCCCTCTTCCACCCCCCACCCCCGCTTGTGTTCGTTCCCTCTCTGGCTGTGTCTCTTCTGTCAAATAAATAAAATCTTAAAAAAAAAAAAATGAACTGGATTCCTTCCTTCCTTCACTCATATGTGCTTACTCAGCAGTGTAGCCTCCAGATTAAACCCCTGGGCTTTGCAGGCAAGCAGACCCAGGTGAAAAGCCCCGCCGAGCCACTTGATTAACCGTGCCACCTGAGTGAGTCACTAAATTGCCCAGGGCCTCAGTTTCTATACCGGTAAAATGGGATTAATAATAGTGTTAGTCCAGGAGTCACCTTTCAACACACTCAGCATGGGACCAGAACAAAGTAAGTCCTCAATAAATAGTCGTGATGTCGTTGCCTTTCCCATCGAGTGTGTGTCAGGGAGGCTGAGTGGGGACAAAGGATAAACGAGATGGCCACGGTATCTCGCCTCCTGGAGTTTCTCATCTAGAAGGGTAAAGGGGCAATTACAGTCATGGTGCTCAAAAGACTGGGCCTGAATGCTGGCTGAACCTAGCCTTTTGCTGTGTGACCTGAGAAAGCCACTTAACCACTCTGGTCCAGACTCCTGTATCTGTGACATGGTCAGGAAGCTCCAACCTGCTACTTAGGGAGGCGTGAAAACCAAGGAGATAAAGCACAAGAGATCTTGGAAACAAGAGTTCTACTGTAGCGAGGCGAGGTCCTAGCTAGGGAAACTCATGTTCTGGTGTGTTTAACCCCTTCTGAACCCAGGACTCAGGACTCAGGAATGAACACTGAATAATTCTCTTTCTTCTGGGTCAGGTTTTCCAGGACTCTCTGGGTATAATTGACTTACCTTATGTGATCATCATACTAGGAGTTCATGTGTTATTCTGAGAAGAGTGCGGCAGGGGTAGGGGGGTGGTGGGTGTCAGTTTAGATGAGATCAGACTGGGTTTAGGAAGACAGTTCTGGGTGTGGATGGAGGGTGAGCCGGAGGAGTGAGCAGGGAGACAGAGGGCTCAGGGAGAGGTGACAGAGACTGGGGCCTTGACCCGCTTTGGTTAGGCTCCTCTGAGCCCTTCTCTGGACTAGCCTTGACCCTGGTTTGCTACGCTTGGTCTCTGAGCCTAGTTTTACCAAGAATCCCGCCAAAGCCACATAAGCAAGACTCCTGCCTCCTTCCGTACCTAACCAAATTTCTCTTAGTCATTTTCCACACCTGCCCCAGCATGCTCTCACCCTGCCCTTTGGTGATAAATCCCCAATTTCTCCTGCCATATTTGGAGTTGAGCTCAGCCCTGTACTGACCTAAGATCTGTCTTGTCATTTTTAGCAAATGTCCGGTGCAATTTGACTTAGACACAGGGCAAATTCCGCACCAAGCAGAAGACGGGCCGGAGGGAGTCAGGGGGGAGAGAGCATGCTTTAAAGGTAGAGGAAGCAAGACTGGTTGCAGGGCAAGGACAGGAAGGCGTCATCGGGACCCACCGTAGGCTCCCCAGGGGAGCCGCGTTGTGGAATTGGCGAGGCCGTGTGGCTTTTGGCAGGAGAATGCTAAGTTCGGTTTGGGATTCTTGGATTTGGTCCGGTTTGCCTTGGGGACCTCCCTTTTGTGCTTCTCCACCTCCTTCCCAAGACGACCACCGAGTTCCATCTGGGCCTGCTACCTCTACCAGTTCCCCTTTCCTCTTCCCAAAACTCATGAGCCTCATTCCCTTGAGAAGCCGCTCTCCCTGGTGTCAGGTGTCTAATTTAAACAGCAAATCTGGGCTAACATGCACAGCTCCTCCGCTCAGCTGAGGTATTTGCATTTTAACAGGGACAGTTAGGAGGTAATTTCTTTACCCCACAGACAATGAAATGAGGTTTCAGAGGACACAGACTAATGGTGGAGGAAAGATTTCCAAAGCAGTGCCAAGGGCTTGGGCTTGGAAATCAGGTAAAACGGAGTTGAAATCCAGGTTCAGAAGAGTTCTTTCTCTAAGGCTGGCTGCTTCGGGCTGTGCCTCTTTCAAGGAGCTGACCTATCATATCTGGGCCTGTCCCTCAACTTTCTGGGTCTCATGGGGCCTCATTTCTCATTTGGAAGGGGGATGGCACATGCCTGAACAGGCACACGTATCTTCCCCATCCTAGTAAGTGCGTACTCATTCCCACCCCGCTCCCCAACACGCACACTGGTACTCTTCCTCATGGGTGGCCACCTGCTCACTCCACTCCTCTCTCCCTTGACCTTTCTGTGTGCCGGGTGTTTGGTCTGAATCTCCAGTGTAGCAGAATTCCAGCTGGAAAGCTTGTTGTTTCTAAAGATGGGTGGGGAGGCCCACCCTTGTTGCACTGCAAGGCAGGAGCAGCGGAAGCCAGGGCTCGCAGAAGGCGGCCCTATAATTAATCCCCCAGCCCTCACCACCATTGTCTCTTCCCTATTGAGATCGGCCAATTAGCAGTTCTGCACTCCTCTGTGTGGCAGCCACTTATTAGCGAAGACAAAGGCAGCATTGATTCCAATTTGTCCTGCATTTGGCTGTCTCTAAAGTTAAAGATTGCATTTGGGTATCAGTGCTCGGGAAGAAAACACAGGGGCAATGCAGTGAGAGTGCCTAAATTTAGTTGAAATAATTTTAGCTCTATTGTGAATGGCTAAACTAAATATAAACAGAAGAGAGAAGAAAAATCTCTGTAATGTTAATTACCATAAGCATTAAGTACCCAAAAATGAGGTGTACAATTTGTTTGGTGACACTCTGATAATTAAATCATTTTCTCCCATTGAGGCTCCTTGCAGGTTTATGCAAAGCCTGGCTCTTCCTGAGTGGTTTACTCTGGCTCCAAGGGGTGCTCAAAATTCTGTTTCCCACGTTTTTGAGCCTGCAGTGTCGCTCCAGTCCAGGTGAGTTGGGCTATGTTACTGCTCACTTGAGTAATCACTCAAGTGGTTACTAGATCTTGGTTGAGCCTGAGCCCATAGAGGATGAGCTGAGTTTGAGGTCTGGGCTGACGTGGACAGGAGGACTGCTCACTGCCCATCCATCCAGCCATCTACCCATCCATCCATGCATCCATCCATCCATCCATCCATCCATCCATCTATTCATCTATCCATCCATCTGTTGGTCTGTCCATCCATCCATCTGTCCATGTTCATGCACCTTTCTGTTGATTCATTCAACCAGCATCTTCTTTTGTGCAAGGCATTGAGGATACAGAGAGAAATAAGATATGGTTCTTTTTCTCAAATCTTCTTGTTGGGGAGGAGGAGGGTGACATTGCATAAAGAACCTCTTATAACACACTGTTAAAAGCCCTATGACAGAAGTATAAAGAAAGTATTTTGAAAGCATCATAGTGAGAAACGTTAATTTTGCCCAAGGAGTCAAGGAAGACTTCTCAGAGGAGGTAACATTAGAACGGGCACTTAAAGGAGGAGTAGGCATTCGTTGAGTGGGAAAGTGGGAGAAGGAACAACCCCACCAGAACAGACAGGGCAGAAACAAAGGCCCACGGTTTGGCAGACTTTAGTGAGGGTGAGAAGGCTGGTTTAGGAGGAGAAGAGGGTGAATGAGGGCGGTGGTTGTAAGAGAAGTGGGAAAAACATCCCTGATAACGATGCATTTATTGAGCGCTTACTATGTACCTAGCACTGTGCCGAATGTCTTACCCCCCTTATCTCATGTCATCCTCCCCTCTCGAGATGATTGTCTCCTCCTTATATAAGGAATTCTGGGACTCAGAATCTACAAAGCTGGGAAGACTGATGACTCACAACTGTGTTCTTAGCCATGACACATCCTGTCAGACTGTGGGCCAGACAGAGAAGGGCTTTGAAGCTAAGGAGCTAGGCTTCCTTCTGCAGCTGCTGTGGACATGTGTCCAGGAGAAGACACTGACCTGGAGCTATCCACCTCATCCAGTTAAGGAAAGAAGGGTCCATCCATTGTGGACGTAGGTGGGGTGGTTTTGCTGCCTGCTTAGTCCTCCTCTTGGCTCTCTTCTTGATTTTTTTTGTGCCATGTACTTGTCCTTGGTGTCCATGGCCCCACAAAGGCACCGATCCAGGCAAGGAGAAGGTGATTGTGCACAAGTCACTCTCCATGAAGCCCCTTTTATACGTGATCCCTTCTTGCAAAATGGGTCTTATCATCCCATTAATACTGGGAAGGCTCAGCGCTTAGAGAAGTCACATGACTTGGCCAGAATGTCATGGTCCTGGACTCTTACTGGCTCGAAAGCAAAAGTGACTCACTCTTCCATCCTTGCTTCCTTCCTGTTTCTCACCCATCCTGTATCTTTGTGGAAATGACACTCTATGGAGGGAAGAGGGCTTAGAGAATTCTTTCCAATTTCTCAGTGTCCCAGTGGGATGTGGGGCCTGGAACCCAAAGGAAGCATGATCTGAAGGTGGCCTGACCAGGACTGAACCAGGTTGAGTGTGGAGGGTCCACTGCCTCTGAGGTGACACCGTGCCCCTGCCAGCTACCACCCCATTTGCTTTGGTCTCCTGTGTGTCAAAACTTCCTGAAAGGCTTTCTTTGATTGTGGACTCTAATCCGTCACCCCCCGCCCCCATTCTCTGCTTTGCCCTCTCCAATCAGGCTCTGGCCCCATCACTCCATGGTCAATCAATTTCATTAGGCTCATTAAGGACCTCATGGCCATCTCCCCCTCCTGTTGCTCCTCATCTCAAGGGACTCTGCTGTGGTGTACCCCGTCTCTCTGGCTCCACTCTTGCCTGCTTTCCTCCCTGTGCTCAGATCGCTTCTTCTGGGCTGGATCTTTTTCTCTTCCAGAACTCTGTTTCTTGCTTTGCTCCTTCACTCACTGTGCTCCAGACCCTGGTTCTTCTTTTTTTCTCCTCTCCTCTCACAGTAGGTTCCTTTTTCTTTTTTTTTTTTAACCACAATTCATAGTAAAAAAAGTCATTTTATGTTCCATCACATTAACCACTCCTATATACCACTGAAACAAAGCATTACAAAACCACATATTAATCCTTACTAGGTGCAAGGCATGCTGGTATTTTCATTCTGTTCTCCTCTATTTTATTTCATTGGAAAAAATTCTGGATCTTGACCCACTAAACCAATTTTGCAACCCACCAATAGGTTTTCGCCCATCATTTGGAAAATATGGCTCCAACATATCAAACATGTTGCACCTCAGGCCCTTTGCACTTGCCATTCCCACTACCTAGAATGTTCTTTCTCCGGAGAGTCTCATAGCTGCCTCCTTCTTTTCTTTCAAGTTTCAGCTCAAACATCTTCCTCAAAAAGTCTTGCCCTCACTACCCCATCTGAAGTAACTAACTGTATTACCTCTTCTTTCTCCCTCCCGTTATCTGCTCATCCATGCTATTTGAAATTATTATTATTCTTTTTTATACATTTACTCTCCATGATCCTGCCCTAGAGGAGAGCACTTATCTAGTTTTTTCATGAATATGGCTTCAGTGCCTAGAAGAGAGGTGACAAAAAATAGGTGCTTAATATGTGTTTGTTCATCGAGTGATAAACTCCGGCTCTATTTGGGCAGCAGCCAACCACACACACTTGTTGAGCAGTTGTGTCAAATCACTGAGTCATATCTATGGGACATTCAGGTCTTATGTGGTGACCTGCAAAAACACTCACAATGGAGAATCATAGAAAATGAGCTGACAGACCAAGTTCAAAGGTAAAATGAGGTAAGTAAACAAGAGAGCCAGTGTGTGTCAGTTAGGCTGGCTTTGGCTGCAAGTATTTAACAATGAACCTGTTTATCTGACATACAAGCAAGTCCAGCACCCACATTCCTTCTGTCTTGGTCCTGGTATCATTTGGGGGTATGTGTATGTGTGTGTGTGAGTGTGTGTGCGCACATGCATACCTTATCCTTAGGCTAATAGCACTTTAAGGGATCATATCCAGAGATCCTGATGCTCCCAAAGAAGGAAGGCCACCTCTTCCTAGGAGAGTAGAAAAACTTTCAGATATGCCCCTTTCCCCCAAGCTCACTACTTCTTATTGCCTGGAATGAGGTCCCTTATCTACTGAGCCAATCACAGATAAGGGGAATGGAATTTCATGGCTGACCAATACAAATCACATGGGCTGGAATGAGTAATGGGGTATTGGGGTGACATACATACCATGAAATATCCAGAAATATACATCATGTGCTCCCTTACTGCTGCTAGAGGTGGGCTGCGAAATTACTTCTGAGTTTCCCAGCAGCCAAGGCAAAACAGGGAAGCCAAACTGTTTACATTTTTACAGTTCCCTTAGGTTTTAAATAAAGCAGGCGCTTGGAAGAACCCCAGATTTTTCTGAAACTGAAATCTGAAAACTTCTGCTGTTGGTCTTCGTAAGTACAACCTTGTGATGGGTCATTTCCAGGCCATACTCCCACGCTCAGTACAGTAGCAGACTGCGTAATGACTATCTCTTACAATGCCTCAGTGCAAGCTAAAGGAAAACTTTAAAGCCTTGGCACCAAAGTACAATTTAAAAAGTCATTCAGGGGCAGCAGAGAGTTCGAGGTTGTATTCTCTGGCAAGGACGTACGTGCAGATTTCGTCCAGTATTCATGTGTTTTGACAGTTGGCAGAGTAGGTGGGACATTTTTTGAATAAGAATTGAGGAGTCTAACCAGCACATGTACCCGAGTGGATGTCACAGATGTGAGGGTTGTCACATGCTGTCTCCCCTGTGCTTGTGAAATTGATACTTTAACGCCGTGGCCAGGGCTTCATCCCTAACTAGGGTGACCACGTCCCAGCATCCCATTTTTCAGCTGGTGTCCTTTGTACTCTTAAATGTGATCCATCTTTCAGAGAAATTATATGGCCTCTCTACACCCATCCCAACTGGAGGTGACCTTGGTAGCCCTCCAATCCAGCTGAACCTCTGAATCTTGAGTCTTTACAACATACGCTTGCTCCTCTACCTGCAGATCTGATCGAAAAGATGCCATCCCTGTCTCTATTGAAGGCCCACAGGTGAGAAACAGGTATAGAACTATGGGATGCTGCTGCTGCTGCTGCTGCTGTGTGTGTGTGTGCATGTGTGTGTGAGTGTGAAGGGGAGGGTGAGAGTGTGTGAATGTTCTTCTGTGCGTGAAGACATTTCAGCATGGGTGTGTCCTGACTGAGCCTGTCTGTGTGTCACGGCATGGCATCCACATTTGAATATCTGTGCAGGTCCTGTCTCTTTAAATGAGCCATAAGCCAAGGTCAGATCGTGGGTTTCCTTCTTTTCGCTAGGGCAACAGACTCCAAACCTGACCCTAACAGCCTCTGTTCCCTTATATTCACATCCCTCCCGCGGAGTCTGGCTGGCCTATGGCTCAATGAACAGAGAGAGCGCAGAGAGCTGGGGCTGTGTTGCATCCTGTCCTCCATCTTGGGAAGTCTGGAAGATTCCTCTTCTGTGCATTTTGGAGTCTGAGCTGGGAACCACGCTGGAGAGATGCGGAGAAGATGACCCGGGACTCCCCAGAGGGGAGCCCCAGTCTGCAGCCACTCCCTTCAAGCACAAAGCATGGGAAGGAGCCGCCCTGCAAATTCCAGCCCAGCCGAGTCCCCGAATGACTGCCGGCATTCCTGGCTGACCTTTTGTGAGCAGAACCGCCCAGCTGAGCCCCGTCAAGTCTCAGAACGAACCCTCCATGAACTGGGTGCTGGCCCGAGTGCATTGGTTTTGGGGGGATTTGCTAGCCATACTAGAGAGTTGTGATACTTGGGTATCTCTCCCTCTCCCTAGCTGCACACAGGAAAGGGCTGCTGAGCTGGCTGGGGTTGGGGGTCAGGCAGTGAGGGGTTGTGGGCAGACAAGGTCCTGGAGAAGGCAAAGCCTCTCCACCCTCCCTTACGCCCCTTCTGTCCTGCTTTTTTTTTTTTTTTTTTTCTCTTCTCATCCAGCCTGCATGGGAAGGAGCCCGGGCTCAGGTCTGCCAGGGTCTAAGCAGACGGTAGGCAGTTGGTGCTGGGGTCTGGCCTGGCAGTGCCCTCGGAGCAGGGTCGTAGGCCTGTTGGAATTCCACCAGCATGCCACCGGGCAGACAGGCATCTGCTTAAGTGGGTAATTTCATCAAGGGGGAGAGGCAGTCTGCACTGTGCCTGGAATCCTAATGGGGGAGGCCACGCAGAGAACACACAGAAGCTCAGGAGTATGGTAGTTGGACCCCAGCTAGTGCCTAAGTTGTGGTTCCTGCTTTGAGATTCAGACCTTTCTGAGCTCTGCAATCAGAAGAAAGCAAGAGAGAGAGAGAAAGCAGATTTGGTATCTACGGACAAAAATGTCCAAGAGCCTCCTGGAAAAACTTGCCTTAAGAAAAGAGGGGAGGAGGGATACAATTAGCTCAAGGAAATAAACCAGCTGGGCAGGGAGAGCTGAGTTGGGTAGGAGGGTTCTCTTGCTAGGGTCCCCAGCACAACCTCTGGGCCTGCTTGAGTTCCGGGTCAGAGAAGCCGCTCATTTCTCTGCTTTCTTGGGCTGCAAGTAGCAGAAGCCCACTGGAGCTGGCTTAGGCAGAAAAGGATCTGTGTTGTACAGGTACAGGGAGTCTCCTGGGAGCCAAGGGTAGGGTTTGCAGCTAGTCTGGGAGGGCAAGAACCAGGAGCTCTCCCGTTGTTCATTTCTGCTTCCTTCTCATTTTGCTGCACTTGGCCTTCCTCTGCTTCCTCAGGCCCAGAGTACAGCAGGACCCCTCTCAGACCCGGCATTTATCTGTGGCCACCTGCAGAAACAGACTGGTATATGGCCTCTGTCCAAATGCCTGGGAGAGATCTGACTGACCCGCAGGGTCAGGTGTCTCCTCTTACCCCGTCAGCGAGGGTTGGGGGCATAGCCTGGCAATATTCCAGATGTGGCTTTGGGGCCAGTCTGTGTGCCCGAAGAAGTGATTTCCAGAGCAGGCTGGGGCAATCTCTGACTTTCAGTCAGATGCTGGCGTGCTCAAAGCAGTCAGTGGAGGCCCACAGGGTAACACATTGCCCTGGGAGGATGTAGGGGGCACTTCTGTCATGTGTGGGATTGGCAGCACTAGGACATCATTTCCATGAGTCATAAAGTAGCAGAGGCTACACGGTGGCCCTAGTGTCCATGACGGACTCCTGAGAGGTCCTGGAGGCTTGTGGGAGGTGGGAACTGGGTGACAGTAGAGTTCCCCTCAAGTGGACAGAGGGCAGAGCCAGAGAATTGCCAGCTTGTTGCTGTGAGTGTGAGCTTTTCTTACATCTGGAGCTGCAGTGGCTTGGAAAACAGGTCACATTGCCATGATGCCCGGTGTCACCTTCCCGTGCCCAGTATCAGCTGGTCACGCCAACAGCCCTGGGGGTGGACGGGCATTATCATCTTGCATGCATATATGAGCCAAGTGAGGCTCTGAGGGGCCCCTTACTTCCCAGTTCCTGTCACTGACATTTTAGACAGGAAGAGTCCGCAGAGAGCTCCGTCGCCACCTGCCCTGTGTACAGGCAGGGAAACCGAGGGCCAGGACGTTGAAACGTGTGCTCCCCATCACACTGGGAGTCAAGCAATGGAATAAACCCACTGAGCCTTTTTCTTTAATTTCCAGTTATCTTTCTTGCATCACCCAATGGAAGCTTGGCTAGCACACCGTGCATTTCTAACCTGAGGACAAATCCCCCCAACCTGTGGGGTGGACAGGCTCCTGCCCCTGTGGACTGTTTTGGGGCACACATTGGTTTTCTTTTCCTGAATCCCCCACATCAGCCCCCTACCCCCACCGCAAGTATCTCTTTGGGTTTAGCTGATGTGGGACAGCTTAACTAGGACTCGCCACAGATCCTCCTCAGCTAGAAGATTGTAGTCCAGTTCCTGGTCATTCCCTGCTCGGGGGCTCCCCTCACCTTGAGGGAAAGCAGAAGGACAATAGCCAGCCAGGCAGCAGTGTGAAGGACACCCCCTCCTGGTCAGACGGCTCTTTGCCCAAGCTCCAGCCAGGCAGCCACTCAGTCTTCAAAGCTCGAGCCTGTGTTACTGTTCTTTTAAAAAAATTTTTTTAAAGCGATAAAATCTGTACATTAAACACTTCATCCTGGCGGTAGCATCACTGACTCCAGCAGCCTGGCAGCTTGATTTTGCAGCAGCTCTGCTGGGGGTTTGGTGGGGGGGGGGCTCCATTACCTCCCGGCTCTGTGGAGCTTCACCTCTAAAACACATTTGCAAGGGATATGCTGCGGGTTTGAAGGAGATGCAAAGCAATACTCTTCTCAATAACCCTCAGGTCAAAGAGGAAATCACAATGGAAATAGGAAAATATTTTGAATTGAACAGAAATGAAAATAGGAACAAATCAAAACTTGTGGGAATGCAGTTAAAAGAGTTCTCTGAGTAGGTGTTCTTAACCTGGGGTAAGAACCCGGGGACACCGTGAACTTGGGTGGAAAAATAATGATATATTTATTTAAAATAGCCTGGAGCAGAAATTTAGCATCTCCTTCAATTAGGACTGCCGGTAGAGGACCGCGATGGTATTAGTGGTATGTGTGGTATCACCAACAGATAGCACAGATAATGAATCAACACTGCCCTCCCCAATTTAAGGATCCAGCTGAGTCATTTTCCCCGCCTCACAATGTGGTCTCACAATGTGCTCCCAGGCTTGCCTAGATATTGGGGCACAAATGGCAACAGTTTATGTTTTTTCTTGCTTTATGAGCTATGTCAGCATAAGCACTCAGGAAAGATGTGGCAAATGTTGTCAAAGAAGCGGCATGGGCAAGATTTTCAGGTTACCATACGTAGAGACATCCACAGATGGACTTTGCAAAAAGGACAATTTGCTGGGTTCTTAGAGCAGCCTCCAAAGGCCTCAGATCCACAATCAGCTTCATTTACTTTTTAGAAAACCTTTTCATTTTGAATAGATATAGATTCACAGGAAGTTGCAAAGTTGGTAGAAAGAGTTCTCACGGACCCTTAACCCAGTTTCCCTCACTGGTTACATCTTATGTAAATGTGTAAAAATCAGGATATTGGCATTGATAGACAGTGGTATATATTTCTTTTTTTTTTTTTAAAGATTTTATTTATTTATTTGACAGACAGATCACAAGTAGGCAGAGAGAGAGGAGGAAGCATGCTCCCTGCTGAACAGAGAGCCCGATGTGAGGCTTGATCCCAGGACCCTGGGATCATGACCTGAGCTGAAGACAGAGGCTTAACCCACTGAGCCACCCCGGCGCCCCCCTCCTTTTTTTTTTTAAGATTTTATTTATTTATTTGACAGACATATCACAAGTAGGCAGAGAGACAGGCAGAGAGAGAGAGAAGACAGTGGTATATATTTCTATGTAGCTATATGTGTAGCTTTATGTAACCACCACAATCAAGATACAGAACTATTCTATCACCACAAAGGAAGATCATGCTCCACGCTCATACTAGCCTTCATCAGTAAAGATCTCACTCATGCTAGCCTTCATTACTCATGCCCAGCTGTGTCTATCTCTACCCACTGACAACCACTGATCCATTCTCCATCATTATAATTTTGTCATTTCAAGAATATTACATAAATGAGGGGCTCCTGGGTGGCTTAGTTGGAAGCTAAGCGTCCAACTCTTGATTTCAGCTCAGGTTGTGATCTCAGCATCCGTGCGTTGGGCTCAGCACTGGGCATGGAGCCTGCTTAAGATTCTCTTTCTCCCTCTCCCTCTGCCCCACCATCCCACTCCTTTTCTAGAGAAGAAGAAGGAGGAGGAGGAGGTGGAGGAGTAGGGGGAGAAGAAGAAGAAGAAGGAGGAAGAGGAGGAGGAGAAAAAGATTACAAAAATGGGGTCAGTATGAGACTTTTGAGATCAGCTTTTTTCACTTAGATAATGTCCTTGAGGACCATTTAAGTTGTGGCATGAATCAGTAATTTGTTCCTCGTTAGTGCTGCATAGTAGTTTACCATATGGATATACCACAGTTTGTTTAACCATTCAATGATTGCAGGACAATTTAGTTGTTTCCAATTTGGAGATATGAGCAATTGTGTACATGGCTTTGTGTGGACAAGTTTCATCTCTTTGGGATAAGTGCCCACAAGTACAGATGCTGGGTTATATGGGTGTATGTTGTTTTTAAAGAAACTTCCAAATTATTTTCCAGATTGCTGCACTGTCTTACATTTCTGCCAGCGAAGTCTGAGAAACCTGCATCTTTGTCAGCATTTGATACTGTCACCTTTTAAAGTTTTCAAAAAGTGACATTTTGTTGTGATTTTATTCTGCTTCTCCCATGGCTAGTGATGGGGAAGCTCATGTACTTATTTATCGCCTTCTGTTCTCTTCGGTGAAATGCCTCCTTGTGCCTTTTGCTCCATTTCTAATTGGATTTTTTCTGTACTGGTGAGTTTTTAAAAATCATGGTAAAATACACATAATATAAAATTTAATCATTTTCACCATTTCTAAGCATACCACTCAGTAGTGTTATGTATATTGATTGACATTATTGCTGAGCCAATCTCCACAACTTCTTCATCTTGCAAGACTGAAACTCTGCATTCAGGAAACAACTCCCACTTACCCCTTCCCCCATCCCTGGTGACTACCATCATACTTTCAGCCTTTATTAATTAGACTACTCTAGCTAACTTACATGGAATAGAAGGGAATCATTCAGTATTTGTCTTTTTGTGACTGGCTTATTTCATTTAGCACAATGTCCTCAAGGTTCATCTATGTTGTAGACTATGCCAGGATTTCCTCCCCTTATTATGGCTGAATAATATTCCATGGTAAAGATACACATTTTTTGTATCCACTCATTCACTGATGATCACTTGGACTCCTTCAACCTCTTGGATATTATAAATTATGTTGTAATGAACAGGGATATACAAATAGCGCTTTGAAACCTTGCTTTCAATTCCTTCAGAGAATTAACCAGAGTTGGAGTTGTTGGGCCATGGGACAATTCTATTTTTAATATTTTGAGGGAATGTTATTCCATAGTGGCTGGACCATTTTACATCCCCACCAACAGTGTACAAGTGTTTCAATTTTTCCACATCCTTGCCAATACTCATTAATTTCTGTTTTTTGGTTTTGTTTTTTTTTAAATAATAGCAATCCTAATGGATGTGAGGTGATATACTGTTGAATTTGAGAATTTTTTATTTTAGATGTTAGTTCTTTATCAGATACATGGTTTTCAAATAGTTTCTCCCCATCTGTAGCTTTTATCCTCTTAGCAAGATTCTTTTCAGAGCAAATTTTATAATCTTAGTGAAGTTGAATTTATTGATTTTTTTCTTTTATGGTTTGTGCTTCTGTTGTTCTAAGAACTCTTCACCAAGTCCTAAGTCCAGAATATTTTCTCCTAAAAGTTTTCATAGCTTCAGGTTTAAATTTAAGTCCATGATACATGTGAGTTCTTTTTTTATATAAGGTGTTCAGTTTAAGTCAGTTATTTTTTTTTTTTTTTTTTGCCTGTGGGTGGATATTCAATTGCTCCAACATCATTTATTAAAGACTATTGTATCCATTTCTTTAGCCTGTTAATATGGCAAATTACATTGACTGATTTTCAAATATTGAATCAACCTTGCTTCCTGGAATAAACTTCACTTGACTATGGTGTACAATTCCTTTTATACCTTGCTTCACATATTTTGCAGCTCTTTTGTTTGGTGCATGCATACTTAGGATTACTATATTTTCTTGGTAGATTGTCTCCTTTATCATTATATAATGTCTACCTCTGTCTGGTCTTTTTTTTTTTTTGCTGTGAGTGCACTTTATCTGATATTAATGTAGCCAGTCCTGCTTTCTTTTGATTAATGTTTGCCTGATGTGTCTTTCCCATTCTTTCACTTTCAATCTGCTTATATTAATATTTTTGAAGTGAATTTCCTGTTGCTATCGTGTAGTTGGGAAAAAATTCATTCTGCCAGTTCTCCATCTTTTATTTGGTGTATTTAGATAATTACAGTTAATGTAGTTGTTAATATGTTAGGGAGTAAGTCTACCTTTTTTGTTTGTTTTCTCTTATCTCTTTTAAAAATTTCCTTGTTTTCCCCACTTTTCTGTGGATTATGTGAACATCTTAAAAAACTCATTTTGAATTATCTATTGAACTATCTATTTTAAAAATATTTTATTTATTTATTTCAGAGAGAGAGAGAGAGTGAGAAAGAGCATGAGCAGGGGTAGGGGTAGAGGGAGAAAGAGACTCCCCACTGAGCAAGGAGTCCAATATGGGACTGGATCCCAGGACCCTGGGATCATGACCTGGGCCAAAGGCAGGCACTTAACTGACTAAGCCACCCAGGTGACCTGAAGTATCTATGATATTTTGAGCAATCTTAGCACAGATATTTTTTTAAGTGTTTGTTGTAGGCATTGCATTATATATACACAACCTTATCTCAGTCTACTGGTGTCAACGTTTGTCAGTTTGTGTGATGTATAAGAAATCTTATTTCCCATTGTATCCCTTTACTTCTTACATTTATAATGTAATTATCTTAAATACTTCCTCTATATATACTGAGAACCACTTCAGTGATAATTTTTGTTTCACTATCAAACATAATTTAGAAAACTCAAGAGAAGGAAAGTCTATTTTCTTTGCCCATAATTTTACTCTTCCATTGTTCTTCATTCCTGATGTTCAAAGTTTCCTAATTTTATCATTTCCTTCCTGTATTCTCTTATTGCTCTATCTTCAACTTAAATTCTTTTAGCTATTATTTTAGGGCACATCTCTTGGCTACAAATTCTCTTAGTTTTCTTTCAACTAATAATATTTTGATTTTTCCTCATTTTCAAAGGATATTTTTGCTAGATATAGGTTTTTAGTTTGACAGCTGTTTCAGCATTTGAAAAATGTCATGCCACTTCTTCTGGCCTCCATGGTTTCTGATGAGAAATCATTCAAATTGCTTTTCCTCTATAGAAAGAGTATTGTTTTTCTTACTTCCAAGATTTTCTTTCTTTCTTTCTTTTTTTTTTTTTTTGTCTTTAGTTCACAGAAATTTGTTTATAATGTATCTTGGTGTGGATTTCTTTGGGTTTATCCTGTTTGGGGTTGCAGCTTCTTAAGTTCATTGGTTTGTGTTTTGGCAAATTCATGAAATTTTTAGACATTATTTGTTTGAATATATATATTTTTTTCAGCCCACTCTCTTTTTCCTCTCCTTCTTGGACTCCGATGACATGAAATTTAGGACTTTTATTAAAGTTCCACAATTCGCTGAGTTTCTGCTCATTTGTTTTTCAGTCAGTTTTCTCTGTTCAGATCTGTTTATTTCTATTCTAAAAGGTCACTGGTTTTCTTCTGTCCTCTCCATTTTACTATTGAGTCAATCCATTGAATTTAAAATTTTTAGTTATTTTTCAGTTCTAAAATTCCCATTTTGGTCTTCTTTGTGTGTTCTATTTCTTTGCTGAGAACTTCTTTTTTTTTTTTAAATTTTTCAAATGTGTTTGTAATTTTTTGTTTTATCATTTTTATGATGACTGCTATTAAATTCTTGTCAGATCATCTTAATATCTGTGTCATCTCAGTGTCAGGCATCTGTTGATTGTCTTTCTCATTCAATGGGAGATATGCCTGGTTCTTGGTATGAAGAGTGACTTGATTGAAACTGGGACATATTGGGTATATTCTTATAAGATGCTGGATATTATTTCAATCAGATGTTTTAGCATTCAACCTCCATTGACAGGATAGTGGGGGAAGGATATTTGCCCCACAGTGTGGGAGCAGGAGTGCAGGCTCCCTACTAGGCCTCTGCTGATACCACCCTGGCTGGTAGAGGCAGAAGTGTCTTGTTTCTGCTCTCCACATGGCCTCCACTCACACAATATAGATTATGGTGGTGATAGTACTGGTGGTGGAGAGGCCTCATTAAGTTTGAGTGATGGTGAAAGTCTGAACTCCTCACTAATCCTCCTCTGACACCACCTCAGCAGGAAGGGGGAGGGAACTTTGACACAGCTGGGTGGGTGTATCTCTACTGACATAGCATAGAGAAGGCTCAATACCACTTAGTGGATGTGGATGTGAAGGTCCCAGTTCTCCACCTGGTCTTTTTTGACACCACCTGGAGCGGGGGGTGGGGGGAGGATGGCAGAAGGCTGAGCACCTCATTTCATCCTGATGTAGATGGAAATCTAGGCTTCCTCCTCAGCCTTTGCTGGTGGGGGTGGTGATGGAGTCAAAGGTTTTCTTTGATGTTTGGTTGGATAGAGTGCTTATTATCTAGAAGTTTACTCCCTTGCTAAGATGCATTTTTCTTGATCTTTTGTCTAGAGAAAGCAGTCTTTACTCAACTTGTCTTTTTTCTGCACCCATTGACATTTCCAGGTTGCTAGGTTCTCTGGTATCCAGTGGGTTATATAAGGCCAAGAAAGATCCAGGGAGTTCACTTAAATCATTCCTTGGTTCCCAATATCCTTAGCCAGTCTGTCTTCTTTTCACTACCTTTCAGAGCCTTATGTTTGTTTTGAATGTCATGTCCATGGTTCTAACTATATTTAGTAGGAGGAAGAGGGAAAAACGCATCTTCAATTTCTTTTTGGAAGCAGAAGTCCAGTCTCACTTACGAAGACTATGACCTAAGAAAGAAAGAAACACCAAATCAAGCTTTTTTTTTTTTTTTTTTTTTTTTGCACATGTTGAGCAATTTGATTATTTTGTTCTAAGACTATGTCAGCAAATTCAAGAGCCAATCTGCTGGCAGTTCGAGGTGTCCTCATAATTAAGACCAGGACTTGGTGTGATTATTAATAGTGTACCTCCACTGTTTGGCCTTAAAGATTTTGATGGAGTGTGTTCAACCTTGAAAGAAGAAACTTGCTAAATAAGCTGGTTTGGGGAGCCACTTTGTCATTAAGATAAGCCACAAATTCCTTCCGCTCATCAATGATTTCACACTGGGTTTTTGTGTCTCAGAAACGTGGGGCTGGGATCTGGCCTTATAAAACCAGTGTACAGTAGTGAGGTAGAACAAGCTTTTCAAGGCACCTTCCACCAGATGAGTGTTCTGCGATAAGGAGTTTCTTCCCCTTATTACAAAATTTACCCATTTCACTCCCTCACTGAGAACGTGAAGGCAATCAGGAGGCAGACCCTTTGAGGTGAAGCATGTAGATGACTGAAGCAGTGGTTCTGGCTCACTCAGAGTGTGCCTGAGCCTGCTACTGCCACTCTTGCAGTTGTGCCTGTCAGAATTTTACCTCCATCTGTTCACTTTCAACAGCCAATATCATGGTTTGCTCAGGAACTCATATTATCTTAGTGAAATTTTATTAAACAGTTATCTTGCCATCAAGAAATTTGCATTTAATGTCTTTACAGGCATCATCATTATAAACATAGTGAACAAATACCAATAAAATGCCCTAAACATCAACATCTGTTCAGTCACACGACTGTAAGGTAAAGAATCCACTTAAGCCCCATCTCCTGACTGGTTGTTCAAATATGTCTTTTCTTTTATCTTTCTTTTTTTTTTTTAAGATTTTATTTATTTACTTGACAGACAGAGATTACGAGCAGGCAGAGAGAGGAAAGGAAACAGGGTCCCTGCTGACCAGAGAGCCCAATGTGGGGCTTGATCCCAGGACCCTGAGATCATGACCTGAGCCGAAGGCAGAGGCTTAACCACTGAGCCACCCAGGTGCCCTCAAATATATCTTTTCAAACACATTATAATGTGGTGTTTTATGGTTCAGCCTATAAGGGTATGTTTTTCTATCTTGGCTACCCCTTTTGACCCCAGATCTTCAGACACATTTATGGTTTGGTCCCTCATCTTCTTTCCCTTTCTCCCAATATGTGGGGTCTTTCATCCCAAGGTGTTTTTTAGAAGATTGTGATAAAATGTACATAATGTAAAACTTACCATCTTAGCCATTCTTAAGTGTACATGGATGGGAAATGTGCTTTCATTTCTTGAGTTAGGATTTTCCCATGAAGTCTTTGTCTAACTTCTATTTGCTTTGTCAGGATAGTTAGTAGTTTGCCACCATCTTTGTCTTCTCTTCTACCTTCATTTTTTCTGCCTTCTGTTCCTCCTTTCTCTTTTCCTCCTTTTTTTTGGTAGTATGTTTGGTGACTGTCCCATGTAGTGGTGGGCTCTTGCTTAATGTGGAAAATAGACCTTCTATTTTCTCTAACTCAGTGAGTACCTTCTGAGACAGACCAGGCAAAGTGAATTACACACTAATGACCAAGCTCCTAGTGGTATCACCATTTTAGAGTTTTCTTTGCTGGCATGGTGACATACTCAGCACAGCTGCACATTTAGCTCAGGTAATAGTGATGCTGTCACCCAGATTCCTTGGCTCAGGATAAGACAGCAAGACAATGGGAAGGGACATTCTTAGTGTGTTTCCCCAATTCTAATAGATGTTTTCAGAGAGCAACAAGAAAATATCGCATCTATAAAACAATAAGATATGATAAAGAAAATGACAGAGGAGTAGGGAAACTCATTGCCACTGGTCCCCTGAATTGCGCTGGATATCTATCAAACCATCCTGAGCACCCACGAAATCAGTGTGAGATTGGTGGCTTCCGACCACTCTGGATTTTCCTTGGGTTCATCTTGTCTGGGTTGTGGTTGATATTTTGGATTCTGTACATTCCCTCAACCATCCCTCAAGAGAATGACTAGGAGGAGGAACTCCCAACAAAGGAAAAAACTAGAGACAATGGCCTCTGCCACAGACTTAATGGATATGGCTCTAAGGAAGACTTCAAAGTAACATTTATAAAGTTGCTATTTAGACTTGAGAAAAGTATTAGTGACAGTATAGAATCTCTAAGCGCAGAATGGAGAGGTGACCTTGCCAAAATTAAAAATGCTATAAAGGAGATGCCGTCTAAACTGGATACTCTGAATGGCAGGATAAATGAGAAAGAAGAACAAATTTGAGATCTAGAAGATAAGCTGACAGAAAGGAAGGAAGTCAAGAAAGATAGGGGTAAACAACTATAAGCCCATGAGATCAGAAATAGAGGGATCAGTGACAGATACCATGAAACATTCCAAAGTCAGAATTATTGGGATCCCTGAGGGGGTGGAGAGAGAGAGGACTAGGGTGTATACTTGAGCAAATCATAGCTGAGAACTTCCCTAATCTGGGGAAAAAAGAAGGATCTGTGACCAAGAGGCAGAGAGGACCCCTCCCAAGATCAATAAAAATAGACCAATACCCCTATATGATAGTAAAACTTACTAATCTTAGAGCCAAGGAAGCTATCCTGAGAGCAGCCAGGGGGAAGAGATTTCTTATCAATGGAGGGAGGAACATCAGAATAACATTAGACTTGTCCACAGAGACCTGGCAAGCCAGAAAGGGCTGGCAAAACGCAATCAGGGTACTAAATGTGACGAACATGCAACCAAGAATACTTTATTGAGCAAGGCTTTCATTCAGAATGGATGGAGAGACAAAGAACTTCCAGGACAGGCAGAAAGTGAAAGGATATGTAATCACCAAGCCAGCCATGGTGGGGGGTTCTATAAAAGAAAAAAGACCCCAAGAGTAATATAGACCAGAAAGTAACAGAGATAATCTACAGAAACAGGGACTTTACGGGCAATATGATGGCACAAAATTCATACCTTTCAATAGTTACTCTCAATGTGGACAGCCTGAAAAAGGAAATGCCATAGGGTTTCAGATTGGATAAAAAGGACCCATCCATATGCTGCCTATAAGAGACTCATTTTGAACCTAAAGACACCTCCAGATTAAAAGTAAGGGGATGGAGAACTATTTATCATGCAGATGAACCTCAAAAGAAAGATGAGGTAGCAATTCTCATATCAGACAAATTGGATTTTTAAACCAAAGACTGTAGTAAGAGATGTAAAGGAACACTGTATCATACTTAAAGGATCTATCCCACAAGAAAATCTAACAATTGTAAGTATCTATGCCCCCAACATGAGAGTGGCCAACTACATAAACCAACTGTTAACCAAAATAAAAATTCATATTGATAATAATACATTAATAGTAGGAGAGCTCAACACTCTACTCTCAGCAATGGACGGGTCATCTAAGCAGAAGATCAACAAAAAAGCAAGAGCTTTGAATGAAATATTGGACCAGATGGACTTTGTAGATACATACAGAACATTCCACCCTAGAACAACATAATACTCATTCTTCTTGAGTGCACAAGGAACTTTCTCTAGAATAGATCACATACTTGGTTACAAATCAGGTCTCAACTGATACCAAAAGACTGAGATTATTCCATGCATGTTATCAGAACACAATGCCTTGAAACTGGAACTCAATCACAAGAAAAAATTTGGAAAGATTTCAAACATATGGAGTTTAAAGAGCATCCTACTAAAGAATGACTGGCTCAACCATGAAATTAAGGAAGAACTTAAACAATTCATGGAAACTAATAAGAACGAAAACACATTGGTCCAGAACCTATAGGCTACTGCAAAGGCTGTCCTTTCAACAGTGTGGCAGGATACAAATCAAAACCACAATGAGATATCACCTTACACCAAATAAAGGTGGAAGGGCAAAAATTAACAAGACAGGAAAGAACAAGTGTTGGCGAGGATGTGGAGAAAGTGGAGCCCTCTTACACTGTTGGTGGGAATGCAAGCTGGTACAGCCGCTACTCCAGAAAACAGGATGGAGGTTCCTCAAGACGTTAAAAAGAGAGCCTATGACCCAGCAATTGAACTACTAGGTATTTATCCCAAAGATATGGTGTAGTGAGAAGAAAGGGCACATGTACTCCAGTGTTCATAACAGCAATGTCCACAAGAGCCAAACTGTGGAAGGAGCCGAAAGGCCCTTCAACAGATGAATGGATAAAAAATATATATGTGGTTCATATATACAATGGAATATTACTCGGCCATCAGAAAGAATGAATGCCTACCATTTACCCTGACTTGGATGGAACTGGAGGGGATTGTGCTAAGCAAATAAGTCAAGCAGAGAAACACAATTATCATATGGTTTCACTCATATGTGGAATACAAGGAATAGTGCAGAGAACCATAGGGGAGGGGATGGAAAACTGAAGGGGGAGAAATTGGAGAGGGAGATGAACCATAAGAGACTATGGACACGGGAAACAAACTGAAGGTTTCAGAGGGGAGGAGAGGTTGGGGTGTGAGGTTACTGGGTGATGGGCACTAAGGAGGGCATGTTTTGTGATGGACACTGGGTGTTATACACAACTAATGATTACTGAACACTACATCAAAAACTAACGATGGCTATACGGTGGCTAATTGAACATAATAAAAAAAAGTGAAAAAAATTATCTGCTGCTGAAAAAAAGATATGATAAAGTTCTCATGGAAATAAAAATGGTATTTCGCATTTCAAAAATGAGTAGAAGACAAAGTCAAGAAAATATGATATAAAGCAGGACAAAAAGATAAAATTTTGAACAGTAAGAGAACAGTGAGAAGAGACAGAGTATATGCCTTAGAAATCCCACATCTGACTAAGAAGTCCCCAGAAAGAAAGAAAGAAGAGAGGAGAGGAAAAGATGCAGAAGAAGCTGAGAAAAAAGTTTCCAAAATGAAAGACATCAGGCTTCTGATTGAAGAGGCTAACCTCATAAAGGGGACACATCAGAAAGAGAGAAAAAAATACCCATATCAAGAGACATCATAGAAAGGTTTTAGAACCCAGGATTAGGAGATCCCTTAAAAGCTTCCACAAAGCAAAAATAATGCAAAAAAAGTCACCCACACATGACTAGAATCGGAATGACATCAGACTGCTCGGTAACAACACCGGATACCAGAAAGCAACAGAAAAGTAGCATCAAACATTTACAGAATATAATTTTCATCTGGAAATTGTGTACCATGCTAAGCTATTAGTCCATTGTGAGGGTGGAATCAAGACATCTTCACCCCTCCTTAGGCAATTTGCTTGCTTGAAACTCACAGAAAACATTGAGAAAATGTTCTAGCAAATTCCAAGTATCATCCAAAAGAGGGGACATCATGGGATTCAGGCAACCAGGGATTCAACTCAGGAAAGCCTGGGGGAGAAGGTGCAGGTTAACAGCTGAGAGAGATTCCAGCCCAGAGTGGAAAAAGAGGATGGACCCAAGTTTGTGGAAAGAATTAAGGATATGGGGGAGGAGTCAAGATGGCGGAGAAGTAGCAAGCTGAGACTGCTTCAGCTAGCCAGAGATCAGCTAGATAGCTTATCTAAAGATTGCAAACACCTGAAAATCCATCGGCAGATCGAAGAGAAGAAGAACAGCAATTCTGGAAACAGAAAATCAACCACTGTCTGAAAGGTAGGACCGGCGGAGAAGTGAA
>NC_081570.1:28027388-28223540 GCF_022355385.1 Mustela nigripes | reverse complement strand
AAAAAAAACTACAGGAAAAGATATGTGATCATATGCTGCCCCGCTCTGCAGAAAATCATAAATAATTTGCTGTGTATCAGAATGAAGCAAATCCTGAAGCTGGTGAGGAATCTTTGCTTTGCAAGTAACTCAAAGTGGCTTAAACCGTAAAGGAATTCTAGTAGGCAGCTCGCAAGATTGGTAACTTTGAAGGCAGGTTAGGCTCCAGATAAGCTCGAAGCAGGAGCTCCCTAAAATCTTTAATATTAATCATCCTCTGCCTTCTGCAGTATTTATTAAAGTAAGATTGCTTTTCCTTGTAGTTCCGAGGTGGTTTCCAGCACCTGCTGGGGGCTTCGAGTTTCCTCCTTCATGTCTATCAAGAGAAGAACACTTCTCTAGAGGCTTCTACAAAAAAGCAAGGAAATTTTGTTCCAGTTTCCACCAGGAAGCCTTTCATTGGTCAGTACTGGGTTGCATAGCTTTCCTTGGCCAATCACTATAGCTTGGGGAATTGGGTTCAGCCAATCAGAGCCTCCCTCTCCCCCCCACCTCCGGCTGGAGCCGGTGTCAGCATCTAGAAAGGGCGGTGCCTGTGTAGAGGAGCTGTGGATTCCCAAATGGAACTCAAAGCGCAGATAAAAGGGGAAAGAGAATGGTTGTTACGTGGCCATCAAACAGCAAATATGTACTTCTCAGCCCAAACTGTTTAACTACAAAGAATGAACTAGCTGTACGGGGTTATGCAGATTGGGGAAATGAAAGAGTCAAACCCACAGCCATCATAATTCAAAATCAATAGAGAATGTCTGAAATGTATGGATCAATAAAGAGCAGTTTAAACAACATTATGTAGAAATATGGAGATAGCTGGTAGGAAAAAAAAAAAAAAAAACAGTTGCAAGAGTTATAAAGACTTATAAATTGTTAACCTCGGGGGATGCAGGCTGCCCGGGGGATAGAGTGGGATAGAGCAGGACTTTATGGTTTTTCATGAGAAGTTCTTTGTATGATTTGATTTTAAAACTGTAACTTTATTAAAAAAATACAACTGTAACTTTGTGTGTTACTTTGATTAAACGTTTTAAAAAAAGCCTCCAAGCTTTCATGAAAAAATATGAAATTACACAAAATGGAAAGCAGGAGGGTGCTGCCTTTGCTTTAGGAGAAAGATGTGTGTGACTGGCGAGGTTCAAAACAGCTCCCCTGCCTCCTGCCAGCCATTTTTCAATGAAATCCGAATGCCACGGGTGTGTGCGGTATTCGGTGCCTTTATGTCCCCCCCAGTACGCCACTGCACATCCCTGGGGGAAGGGGAAATTGTGCCCTAGTTTGAGAAGTATAGATTAAGACACATCAGGGCAAAGAGTTTGAAATGCTTTAAAAAGGGAAAACTCAAACTTTACCCAGAGGAACTCCAAGGCCAAGGCTGCCTGTGCGCAGAACACAATGCAGTAACACAAAGAGGAGTCTTAAAAGACGGTGGTTTGGGGTGCTGTCAAGAGTCCTGCCCTGCCTTCCTTCCTTCCATGTGGTCTGATCGGTACTGCACTGTCCTTCCTTTGTTGCTGGCAGTGTGGCTGCTGGTGTGGTTTCTCCTCTTAGCACACAAAAACCTTTTCTTTAGTTTGTGCCACCAGCTTCATCCAAAACGGTTCCTTCCTCCAGGGACCCTGGACCAGCAGGGTAGCATCCTGGAAAGAGCAATTTCTGGGACAGAAATGTAGGATGCCCCCCCTTAGGGAAGCTTAGGGGTGAGAGGAATGAGACAGTGGGGGAAATTGGTTTAGGTACCATCCGTCCTTCCCAGCAGCTGTGTTTGGAGATCACCTCTGAAATATAAAGGCAGACCCCAAAATTGATGTTTAGAAGTGGCAGGAAAAGCTCCTGTGTTAAAAAAAAAAAAAAAGGATTGTATTTATTTATTTTTATGAGAGAGAGAGAAAGAGAGAGTGCAAGCATGAGCAGGGGGAGGGACAGAGGGAGAAGCAGACTTCCAGCTGAGCAGGAAGCCCGATCCTGGGACTCTGGATAATGACCTGAGCCGAAGGCAGACCCTTAAACATCTGAGCCACCCAAGCATCCTAAGACCAATCTTCTTATGGGACTTTTGGTTCCACATCTGTAAGACACAACATTCTTTTCTGAAATGGAGTTTTGTGGCAGTGAGGAATGAAACTGCTCTTCACAATGGTCTGGACACTTTGTCTTCACTGGGGGTGGAGTTACCTGTCAGCAGATCATGGGAAGCAGAGGCTGCATGTCTTCTCCTCTTGTTGGACCACAGAGGAGACCGGATGGGGACAAGGAGCTGAATAATGGTAGGGAAGAGAGAGAGAAAGCATCTGTGTTGTAGAGAGGGAGGTGAACCTGTTGGTAGAGCCTCAGACTGGAATCCAATGAGAGAGATAACCCCCTGTACCAGAATTCCCCTTTTGCTTCTGACAAGGCTTCAGTAAAATGTTGTGAAATGTTATAGTCTGGTCTCAGCTGTGTTCTAGGGGGAATTTAGTGTGGGATTTAAAACAAAATTTTTTTTTAAAGATTTTACTTATTTATTTGACAAATGGAGATCACAAGTAGGCAGAGAGGCAGGCAGAAAGAGAGACAGGGGGAGGCAGGCTCCCTGCCAAGCAGAGAGCCTGATGCAGGGCTCAATCCCAGGACCCTGGGATCATTACCTGAGCCAAAGGCAGACACCCAACGACTGAGCCACCCAGATGCCCCTAGTGTGGGATTTTTAAGAGAACAGAAAATTATTACAAGTAATTCTCATTGACTCCTGGGAAAAACTTAGAGTCTTTTTTTTTTTTAAGGAAAAAAAAAAAGAATCAGAAAAACACAGAGAATTCTAGATTGGCAATCTTTCCTGATTTCTAAATAACTTTCATGTCATTTAGGATGTCAGATTATTTGCATGAACTACATTTTGTTTGTTTGTTTTTTATGATTTTATTTATTTGAGTGGGGAGGGGTAGAGGGAGAGGGGGAGAGCATTTCAAGCAGACTCCCTGCTGAGCCTGACACAGAGCTTGATCTCAAGACGACCCTAAGATCATGACCTTAGCCGAAATCAAAAGATGGACCCTTAACCAACTGAGCCAACCAGGTGCCCCAAAGTGACCTATACACTTAATGCCTACACTGGAATTTTGCCTTTTGTGTTGACGGCATAGCCCTCCCACAGCACACCAGGTAAGTTTGCTACTGCTAAAAATTTTCATTACACAGAAATAACTAAATGTATACAAAAATTTTGATTCAAACTATCATCATGAAACATAGAAACCCTGACCTAAAGACTGCCCCCAATTCAAATTATATTAGAGGAGTCCCAAATTTGTATTTCCAATTTCAGTGATTGAATCCCCCAGTTTTCCCATCATTTTGCTGATGAACAGAATGCTGGCTCCAAAGAGGGCTGAATTTTCAGGGAAATGGCCCCAGCCCCCGGGAAGCCTCACAATGGGGGACCCCTCCCTGATTGCTGAGCACCTGCTCTGTCTGGATGAAGGACATCTCTGGGGACTGGGGAACCCCTCACAGATAGTATTTCCTCTTCCCCTCCCTTGCCTGGAGCAGAGATTCCCCAGGGTTATGGATTTTCAAGCAGCTGTCCCTTGGAAGCCAATGTCTCCTTTTCTCTCTGGCCGTCTGGTCCACAAGGTCCCTGCTCTTTGCTTGTGGCTGAGAAATTGACAAGTGCCTCACCGAGGCATTCAATGGGAAGTAAGAGAGTGCCACCATTGAGCGCTGCCTTTGGCATCAGAGAGCCCGACTCAACTGTTTACCTTCCGTATGACCTTGTGTGAATGATTTCAATTCAGATCTGAAATAAGGGTTTGTACAGTCCTTGCTTACAGGGTTGCTGATGACTGAGATACGTGCAGATAGCACTTGGTACAGTGCCTGGCCCATTGGTAGGCATCCAATAAAATCCAGTTATGAATATCACTTCCTGCTGGAAAGCAGGGAAAGGGAAATCCTTGAGTTGAATCTTAAATATAAAATCAGTACCTCCGTGTGAACTTCAATTGATAATAGGAACTGTTAAGCCAAAGCCTTGATAGTTCTCATTTTTGGCTTGTCCCAGAGCCGAAACAGATGAAACAAACAAGACCGAATTGTTCAAGAACGGATTAACTCCTAGTTAATCAATATGTAACTAAGGTTGAAAGGCGAAGTAGACATTAGTCTGGCAGATAAGGGGCCGGGTAGAGACATGGCTGGGAGCCCGTGCTCCCCTGCACTCCCCAACCTCGCTGTGTCTCCCCTGCCTTGGGCAGACATCATGAATCAATCATAGCATCTTGTCTTGCTGAATCTCGATTCTGCCTTACGATAATTTTCTCTCTTTTCATTCCTCCGTATCTCAGCCACTGTGTCATTACAGCCCTGCGGGATATATTTCTAAAAAAGATAGATGTTTTCTTCCATAACAACAAGGCATTATCACACTTAACAATTAGCAAAAAATCCTTTGTATTGTCTGATACTGAGTTCCTAATCAAATTCCTCCGACTGTCTCAAAATATTTAGGATTATGTTTAATGCAGCTGTGCATCAGTGGCCAGGGTTTCAGGCGGGAGAAGTGACGTTTTCAGGCACATGAGTCAGAAGCATCACAAGCTGCTCTTGGAAGAAAGGGAAGGAGGGGCCTCTCCTACCTCAGGATAGCTTCGTGCCTTCAAGGGTTTTTTCCTGGGGTGTGGGAGCATCTGTTGTCTCTCTTCCTTTCTGAGGATTGCCAGTTCCCTGAATCCTTTGTTCTGTCAGGAAGCAAGGGTGCCTTCTTATAAACAGGACTCTAGGACCCAAGGCCCCCCAGGGCTTTTCAAGGGTGACCCAGCTGATTAGGACCTGTGCTACCATGAGTGGGTGGAGGAGACAAGTAGGGGAGTTATGGGGACCCTCGGTCCTCAGGAAGTTGCCTATGCTACCCTGGAAGGCTGACCGTGGGAGTTAGACCTCCCCGTGCCCAGGCTGTCCCAGGTCATAATCCCCTAGGCACCCCAGGGAGTAGATGCCCTGTGTGATTTGGAATCAAATCCCAGAGTGGCAGCAGGGACTGGCATGGATTTTCCATTTCCTGTGCATGTTTGAGGGGAGATTGGAGACTCAATTTCAGGATGCCTGGGCTTGCACAAAGGCGGTGATGATGTCTATTGTTTGGGAAATGGTCCATTGTGGAGACGGGGTTGGGGGGGAGCAGCAAATTAGGGAGAAGAATCTCCGATCGATGATGACTGTCGATTCCTTACTCGGGGAACTGAGACTGTGCTCCCGCAGACAAAGGTCTGATTTAGTGCAGGACACACTGGAGTCAGAGAGAAGGTCTTGGGGTGCTGCAGAGGATTTTAACTCAGATCTACAGTCCTCAGTGTTTAGAGACGGTCAGGGGCTCAGGCGGCAGGGCAGGAAGAGGAGCAGGGCAGCCCAGTAAGGGGTTGCGGGGATCACCGGGAAACACTGGGATGGAAAAAGAGAGCCGAGGATTTGTATGTCGACTTCATGCTCTTTATGACACTGTCTCAGCCCTTCTACGGAGAGTGGGACATTAATCTTTCCTGTGTCTCTGTCCTTTTTGTTTCTTTTTGTTTCTCCATCTCCCTTTTCCTCTCCACTTCCCTCTGCCCCTCCCTCTCTCCACTCCCCTTTTTTCTTACTTCTTCACTCATTCATTTATTCACTCTTTTGTCCAATGACCAATTATCAAGGGCCTTCCTGTATGTCAGCCACTGTACCCACAACTTAGGTTAAGAAGATCAAAGAGGCAGACATGGCTCCTGCCCACTTGGGATTTACAGGCTCAGGAGGAGACAGGCACCAACCAAGTGACACGGAGGTAACTGTAATGAAAGTTGGAGGAAGTGTGGGAGACCATGTGTTGTGATAGAGCACTCCATTGTCTCCTTCTTCTGTTTCCACCTACATGCCATCCACTAGCCTTCTGCAGATATGCCAGATGTGCTGTGCTGACCTGTCCCCTGCCCCTGTCCCTCTCTTCCCTCACAGTTGTGACTATGTGTCTCCCTCCTATGACTTTCTGCTCCATGTTGAGCTGCCTGCCAGTGGTGGGGAATTTGAGAGCTCTGGTCCAATCTCCTGGGACTCTGTGTCCTGATTCCTTGGCTGCTAGTTAGGCCTTGACCTTTAGCCTCAGACCTATTTCTGTGCCAGAGAGTCCATCTTTTCTTTTTAAATTTATACAAATATGTATGTTATTTTTTTTATTGAGATACAATTCAAACATAGTGAGTGAAATACACAGATTTTTAGTTCAATCAATTTTTGCTTCATGTGTTTTGAGGTTGGTATTAGATGCATACACATTTGGGATTGTTCTGTATTCTTAGTTATTTGATTTTTTTATTGTATCATATGTCCCCTCCTTACCTCTAGTAGTCTTCCTTGTCTTGAATCCATTTCATCTGATATTAGTATATTCATCTTGGCTGGCTTTCTTTCTTTCTTTTAAGATTATTTATTTATTTCATTGTCAGAGAGGGAGAGAGAGAGAGACTGCATAAACGGGGGGGGGGGTGGCAGGCAGAGGGAGAAGCAGGCTCCCTGCTGGACAAGGAGCCCAATGTGGGACTCGATCCCAGGACCCTGAGATCATGACCCAAGCTGAAGGCAGATGCTCAGTGAACTGAGCCCCCCAAGTGTCTCTCACCTTGGCTTTCTTTTAATTAGGGTTTTCATAGTGTATCTTTTCCCTATCTTTGTACTTTGAATCTTTCTGTATTTTTATGCTTAAAGTGAGTATCTTATAAAAGGATATAGCTGGGTCTTGTTTTTTATTGTCAATTTCTGCCTTTTAATTAGAGTGTTTTGTTCATTTACATTTAATGTAATTATTGATTTGGTTGGACTACCATTTTGCTATATGATATCTGTTTTCCCATTTTGTTATTTTTAAAAGTTTGTTCCCTTTTTTTCTGCCTTCTTTGTATTCTTGAGAATCTTTTGTATTCTATTTTTTCTCCTCTACTAGTTTTTTTTTTTACATCTATATCACTTTTAAAATGGTTGTTCTAGAAATTGTCGCATACATTCTTAAATTATCAAGGTCTACCTTGAACTTATATTACCCCACTGTACACAGAATATAAGAATCTTAGAACAGTAGATTTCTAATTTCTCCCTCTTTTGTCCTATTTTTGGGATTTATTTTATTTTTACATATGCTAACTCCCAACATGCATTATTATTATTTTGGCTTTATTTTAATTTTTTTAATAATTGTTTTAAAGATTTTATTTATTTATTTGAGAGAGAGAGATAGAGATGGTGGGAGAGAGAGCGAGAGCGAGCGCACAAGCACAGGGAGGAGAGGGCGAAGGAGACTCCCTGCTGAGAACAGAGCCGGATACAGGGGCTCAATCCCAGGACCCTGAGATCATAACCTGAGCCAAAGGCAGATGCTTAACCGACTGTGCCGCTACTTTTTGCTATAAATGGTCATTTTTCTATAGAAGAATTGAGAAAAGTCTTCCACATTCACTCATACATATTACCATTTCTGGTGTTCTTTACTCTTTGATGGGAATCTTAGCTTCCTTCTGGTACCATTCCTGTTCAGGGGGAGAGGAACAGGGAGCCAATCGGGGGAAGGGAGCCTGGAGAAGGCAGTTGGGGTATCACTTGCTATATTTTGTTTACAGTCTCCCAGTGGGACCCCAAAGAAGGAGGCAGCTGTGTGTTATTGAGCTTGTTGAAGAGGCAGGGAGAGAGGGGGTGCTGGAGAGTGCAATTAGCCAACGGTTTGAGACTGATGAAGTGGATAATGAGAGGTGCTAGCACAGATTTTTGTGCTAAAAAAGGAGACAGAGGAGAGACTGTTGCACATTAACCGGCTCAGGCCTGATCTGTCAGGAATAGACTCCTTGCCAAAAGGCCAAGGGCTAGAGGACTCCAAAGCTGGGCCAGTACCTCCTTCCCAGGCAGCCTCCTTGGCGATTCCTACCATCATTATCCTCATCAGCAGTACCTGTGGTCATATGGGCCAGGTCTCATGCTGAGCAACTTTTATGTTTTACCTCACTTGATGTCCAAAACAACTCTATGAAGTCGGTTTTATTAGAACCCACTTTGCAGATGAGCACACTGGAGTGTGAGGAATAAAGGAATTTTCCATTGTCACTGTGGTCTGATACCAGTGCCTGATATATACAGTCTTGATGTCTCTCTCATGGTAAAATTATGCTTGGCTCCAGTGAGTTGCCTCAGAAAAGCAGGGGCACATCTTCCAGCACCTGCTGTGCATGAGACTCTGTGCCAGACTCTGAGCCAAGCATGTTACGTTTCTTCTGTTCGGTTTTTTACTTATTTCTAACCACGCTCAATGAGAAAGGTACTATCTCACCCCAGTTATATGGAGGAGAAAACTATTAGAGAAACTAAATACTTTGTCCAAAGAATTAAGTCCAGCAAATTGTAGAATATTAGAATGTATTAAACTTCTAGCAAACAAGTATATATCGAATGCCTACGATGTGCAAGGTTTTATTCTAGGTATGAGAGATATAGCACTGAATAGAACAGATGAAAATCTTGTCCTCAGGGACTCTTGTCTGTGTGTGTGTGTGTATGTGTGTGTGTAGGGAGGGCATGTGTAGACAATAAACAAGCCAGATGAAGGTAAATGATATAGAAATATAGAGGAAAATAGGCAGCGGAGGTGGGAAGGGACAGTGTGATATGGAGAACACAATTTGGGGTGTAAAATGTTAGGAAGGTCTCAGTGAAAATGTGACTTTTGAGTAAAAACTTGAGGAAGCTGAGGGATTTGGACCCTGGATATGTACGGAAGAGTGTTTCAAGCTAAGGAAAGAGAAAGCGCAAAGATCCAGAGGCACAGAGTCACCAAGTTGTCCAACTCCATGGACAGCATTCCCAGAGCAAAGCGACGATATGAGGGTATCTTCTGGTGTTGTGCAGCAAGTGGGCCCAGAGTGAGGCAGAGGGGGTGCGTGGCTGGAGCAGAGTGACGGAGGGAGAGAGCAGTGGTCATGAGTCAGAGGAGTAACTGCAGTCAGGCGTGGGGGGCTGTTTTGCTCATTATACAGACACAGAGTCTTCTCTCATGTGAATAGAGAAGATTGATGCCCAGAAGGGCAGTTGGCCACTTTGATAGCTTCCAACGTGCCCCTGAGCTTTGCCTTCTTTTTGGGTTCTGCCACCCTGCTGCCTCTTGCCCTCTGGCTGTAGTGACGCCACTTTAAATACCAAAGCATCCCATCAGCTTTCTCCCTTAGCCCAGGTAAGACAGCCTGACACAGAGAAAAAGACTCAGCCCAAACCTGCCACTTGCCCACTGGGTGATCTGAGCAAGCACCTGCCCCTGGGGCTGTCCCCCCCCACCTATTGAGGGCCAGAGGAGCACACACCTGACAGTGTGGTTATAAGGCTTGAATGAGGCAATGCCCAACCTGTGGCAGTGGGTGGAAAGTCATTCTCTCACCCCTGTGACGTGTAACCACTCCTTCCTCTTCTCCCACCCCTGGGAGTTTGGTCTCCTTTTTCTCCACTCATCAAAATCCTACATGTCAACTTTGAAGTCCTCAGAGACCTTCCCCCCATTCTCACTGATTAACATCTCCACGATTCCTAGGCATCATGTTCACTGGATATAGGTAAGGATAAGGGTCTCGGCATTGACAGATTCCTGACTTGCCTCCACCTCTGGGTGACTTCAGGAAGGTCACGGAACCACTCGGGGCCTCAGTTTCTTCATCTGTAGACAAGAATCTGGTCATGGAGACATTTTGAGAATGAAATGAGATGATACGTGGAAAGCATTTAGCAAGGACAGCTCAACTCAATGTCACCAGGAGAATTTCAGTAGGATCTCATAACGTGGCCCTCAGATCGACCACCCACCCAGAGTTTATCTAAACCAGAGGTTGGCAAACTTTTTCTGTAAAGGGCCGGATAGTAAATATTTTAGGCTGTGCAGGCCATTCAGTCTCAGCTCCTCAATTCTGCCATTGTAGCTAGAAATCAGCCATAGAGGATATGTAAATGAATGGGGGTGGCTGTGTCCCAGTGTAACTACTCACTAAACAGATGATGGGCTGCGTTTGGTCATGGCTTACCAGTCTTTGATTTAGTTCAATCCCCTCACTTAAAAAAAGAGGCGAAAGAAGCCCAGAACCAACAAGCCACCCATCTCAGGTGGTTGAGTCACCCATGCACAGAAGGAGAGCAGGCAGGCAGGAAGCCTGACTTGGGGTTCTGTCCTGAATTGTTCTCTTATTGGTCCATGTGGGTTAGCTTCCTCTCCCCTTTGGTTTGTCAGTTCGTGCACATGCTAGTTACTCATTCAATATTCATTTGATGGGTTTAATACAACCATACATCTTTGACACCACCTTGGAAACATCTCAATTTATCCTTTGGAGATGGCCATGAAAACAGAGGTGAGGAAGGACTCCTGAGCTGGCCCAACATCCCGGGAAAGTCAGGAGTTCCCCGCTTCCCAGCCCCAGAGGGCATTGTCAACATGACAAGGACAGTCTTACAGAACCAGTGGGGCAAACCTCTGCAACCGTGAAATCCTTCCTTTGGTTTCTCCAAGAAAACAATCCTCTAAAAAGAAGCTCGTCCATTAATGTGATTATTAATCTGGAAAAAAACCACTTCTCAATAAAATGAATCTATGACAAGACAGATGTAATAAACCTGGTTAGGATTTATGATGTGCCCAGGCAGCGTTTTGCAAAAGATAATGTTCCCCTGTAATGTTGATTTGCCGGATGAGAACCATGTAATTTATTCTGTCAATGTACATAAGAAATGTTATCTGTGTGGGGAATGACTGATGGCCTCATGAAAGCTGGCAGGGAAACAAATAAAACAATTTGTGCCTTAAAAATATAATCATCTAATGATCATGTCCCAGCATTTGCAATGGGGAGAACAGAACTGGGGAGCTGTGTATGCCAAGAATTTGCTGTCCAGATTTAGGACCATTTACCCTTGGGCTTGGCACCAGAGGGCAGCAGGGAGTCCTAAGAATCTCTTAACTCCAGATTCCTCCCTCTGGGTCCTTGCTCAGGTTGTTCTGTCTTCCTGACTGTTCTTCCACTTCTCCTTCAAGGTCTAGCTCAGCGGTCTTTCTTCCATGGTGACTTTCTGTGCCTGGAGCTCCCCACACACATCCCTTGGCAACAACGGGGGTTTTTCCTTCTTAGACTCTTGCACTTACCCGCTGGGCCTCCTTTATTCAGCTCAGCACTTGTTCCCTTGGAACTGAATGATTGATGTCATCTCCACTTTGAGAAAGGTTCGTCTCATCTTGGTTCAGCATCCTCCAAAGGAAAGATCATTTCATGAGTGCTCATGGGTGTTTGCTGAGCGAATTAATGCGCAGAGGTAGAGCTAATGCTTGTTGAATACTTCAGATGTGTCAGGTGCTGTGCTAGGTGCTTTATAATAAAGTCACTTTAATGGAACCACCCTGGGAGGCAGGCACCGTTGTTGCTCCCTTTTGAACTGTGATGCAGCTCAGAGGCCACCCGCCTTGTCAAAGGTCATACATCTCACAAGAAGAGGAGCCAGTTTTCAAATCCAGATTGTAGAGTCAACTGTGATTGGGTATTGAGTGAAGTCCTCACCCTGTTTGCCTTCTTCATGGTGACTGCTGCCCTTCTTGAGGCCCTTTCTTCACATGGTTTCCATATTCTATGCTCTCCTGGTTTTTCTCCCAGTTTTCTTCCCAGTTTTCATGCCACATTCTTCTTTCCAGAACCTTTTTCCTTAAATCTTAGTGTCCATCAGGCTTTGTGCTCAGCCTTTCTTCCTCACTCAGCAACATCCTTTCACCACTCAGCTTTCAACGCAGGGTCTTGTCTCTCGGTTTTCTACCCCTGTCCCAATCCCTCTACCTGCTGTGCAACCCAAGTGCACATTCCTAATGCATTTCAACACCAAAATGTCTAAAACTGAATTTATTACCCCTGATTCCATGCCTGGCTATTCCCAAAATCTGCTCCAACTTCCATGTTCCTATTCCCAGAGATTGGCAGCACTTCCATCTACCTAAAACAAAACATAGATTTCTGAGGAGAGGTCAAAGTGCAGGACTGAGGACCAGGCAGTGATCTCACCAGGGCAAGGCTAGCTGGGAAGTGACTGTGCAGCAAAGAGCAGTCCTGATGAGCATGTGATGGTCAAGGTGCAGCTATGGGGCAGGAAAGCCTACTCTAAGATACAAGCCTAAGTCCTATAGAGGAACTTGGGTCTGAGAGGTATCATAGGGCATAGATTGGTAGGTTTAAGACCATCCACCATGACTGAGTCATTGGACCTTGAGTCTGGCGGATATGACTGTATCATTTGAGGTCTGGTGAGAAACAGAATTCATCCAGGATGATCTGAACGAAGAGGTCCTAATGGGTGGACTACTTACAGAGGTAATGGGCAGAATTGAAGGAATCATCAAGGGATCGCTCAGAAAGGCACAGCAGCAGAGAGCTGGCACCCACCCTAGGGTTGAAAATACAAAGGGAGGAAATAATGTTCCCAGGGCCCAGTGAGAGCTGGACCCAGGAGGATGGCTGGTAAGAGTTGTTAGTCACATGTGGCGCCTGGGTGGCTCAGTGGGTTGGGCCGCTGCCTTTGGCTCAGGTCATGATCTCAGGGTCCTGGGATCGAGTCCCGCATCGGGCTCTCTGCTCAGCGGGGAGCCTGCTTCCTCCTCTCCCTCTCTCTGCCTGCCTGTCTGCCTGCTTGTGATCTCTGTCTGTCAAATAAATAAATAAAATCTTTAAAAAAAAAAAAGAGTTTTTAGTCACAGACGGAGGTAGGTACTGCCAGAAACATGGGGACAATGCAGGAAGTAGTGGAAAAGAAATGATCTGTCTTCTTTCTCCTCCTACCTTGCCAGGGACTCCCATTGGTTGAATCCAGTAGCAAGGTCCAATTCCTGGGTCATGGAGCAGTTGAGAAATGGAAACAGAGTTGATCTGGGGATAAGGAGAGACCAACAACACAGTGACTCATTATTGAGTCTCCTAGTGCAGAACTGACTCATCTACTGGCTGGTCTACTGGCAGGCTGGGCCATAAGGGAATCTAGCTTTGACATCTGGGGAGGCAGAGGCAGCAAAGGAAGATGGGGAGTCCCCTCATGGAGTGGGAGGTCTCCCTACTTGACCCTCTGTCTTTACCTTGCTTGATTTCAAACAAGGGTCAGATACGGGGTCTGGGCTGTGATGAGGCTGAGACCATGACCCCAGGATTTAGTTTTCCTAAGGCTAGAATGGAGCATTAAATCAAAGCAGCAACTCTCAATGGTGAAACACCAGAGCCCCAGAGCTTAGCAGAGGTGTTGGAGCCCCAGAGCTTGGCAGAGATGCTTCAAGGATTGGTACGTATGCAGAGGAGGAGGCAAAGAGAGTTAGGTTGGAGAGACCCTTGACAAATGCTGATCCAGCCAGGTGGTTAGTGCAGAAAAATCTTCCTTGCATTTGACTTCAGGAGAGCAGCTTGGATGAACTAAATTTGGAGCATTTCAGCCTCGATCTGGCTAATGCCAGAGAAAGAGGTATGGTAATAATGAAAGCTTTTGGCAGGCTTAGACTGTGGTCTATGATCCAAGAGGCAAGATATTGGGAGGCAGTTAGGTTGGGTTCTGGGCCTGGCCTGGAAGATGCTATGCACCAAGACAGATTGCTGGGGGGAAGAGAGAAAATAAAAAATCATTCAATGGGGGAAAAAGATAGAAACATGTCCAACCAAGTGTATTTCTCTGAGGATCTTCTGGCTGAGCCCTAAGTTTCTATGCCAAGTTGGTTGTTTCTTCAGACATAAATGGAAATTCTTTCAAGATAGGTAGAGAGGGACAAGTTTTTACCAAATTCTTTGATGCATAGAAATGCTGATCTTCAGGGAGAGCACCTGCCAGCCCCCTCAGAACTTTCCAGGCCCCATTAGCACTTTCCCTCTTTCTGAAAAAGGCCCTGTTTGGATCTTCCCCAATGGCAGGCATCTTCTGCTCCCTGCTTGTTTGTACTGGAGTCTTGGGCAGCCAAACTCAGCAACTGTGGCTTTTGCCAGCCCGTCTCTGGCTTCTACTTCTTGGACCCTCTTTTCTTCCTTATTCTGTTGATGTCACCATGTCAGTGTCTCCCAAGGTTGACACCCTCCTTAGGGTTCTGCCCTGAGCAACACTTGCCCAGTTTAAAAGATTTCACCTCTGACTCCAGGTCTTAGGAACCCTCAGCCCTGCATCAGTCTCCCCACCTATCCTGCCAGGACTCATGGAATTTCTAGCATAAGCTTTAAGTCACAACCACAGGGGGGATCTGCTCTTTGCTTCAATGTGCATAGAAAAAAAACCTGAAAAAATGTTAACCAACACCTTTGCATGTACAAGATAGTTCAATTTGTTTGGATGTAGCTTCCATTCATAGTAGTGGCTAACAATTATTGAGCAACTACAATGAGCCAGATACTGTGTCAGGTGCTTCACACACATTACTTCAGCCCTCTGAGGGTTGTGCTCTTATTATCCTCAATTACACAAGGGAGGAGATTGAGACCCAGAGAGGAAGTACCTCGCCCAAGATCACACAGCTAAAAAGTGATGGAGCCTGGGTCTTGCTGTTGGAGACTGTGTGCTCAGTAACTATTCGGTATTATTTTGGGCTTGGGGAGGAAGTGCAAAGTTCCTCCACTGCCTCTGAAAGGGCCCTTCTCAGCCACAAATTGAGCAAATGGTACAAAAATGCAGATGAGTGACCCAGAAAGGCTGATCAATAAGGCATCATCTTCAAGAAGCAGAACAATTAACTGAGGGAATGGAATAGCTTTCCTGTCTCTAAAATAATGGGCTCATATTAATTTAAAAATATTTTCACCTCATTGTCCACGATAAGAAATCCAAGTTTGGTTCCTTCTGCTTGGATCACTCCTCCTTGTCTCTTTGCTGGCTGAGCTTTTCTCATCCTTCAGGTTTTGGCGTGGATGTCACCTCCTTCGAGAAGCCTTCTGTGACCTTCCAAACAGAAAGTAGGTCTGCCCTGAGGTTCTGTGCTAACCCTTGGTTTCTTTCCTTCACAGCAGTTATTTGCATATCGTGATTTGGAACTGTGTGTGTGTGTGTGTGTGTGTGTGTGTGTGTGTGTGTGTGTGATTATTCTGTCCCCCGCTAGACTATAAGCTTGGTGAGGCTATACATGACCTCTCTTGCAGTCACCCCTGTAAACCCCACACCCAGCACCATTTCTGATACGTAGTAGGCACCTAGCAGGCATTTGTCAGAAAAATAGATGAATAAGTGTGATGTATCTTATTTACCAGAGTTCAGAAATATGTTTTTATGTTCTCTGATCTTATTTAATAACATATCACTTAAGAACAATTTGATACCATTGCAGTATGTAAACTGGGAAATCATGTAAATGTGGTTACTACTTTCTGGCTCTCAATGATGCCTCTGTGTTCTTAGAAGGGAGAGATACAGAATAAGGAAAAGAGCATTGCCCTGGGAGTCAGAGATCTGGGTATGAGCCCTGGCTTTGTGGCTTACTAGCTGTGGGACCTTAGATATGACCTTTTCCCTCTCTGGTCCTGAGTTTCCTCAGCTGTAAAATGAGCTTGGACCAGCAACTCTCTAAGGTCTCTTTCAGCTGTAAAAGTTTAAACTCTGAGGATTACATAAACTGAACTTGTATGTGGCTGAAATGATTGGATTGGGGACATCAAAGCGTGTTCTGGTCTGTGCTGGAACTAGAATGGTATTTTCTTGGGATCCAGTCCCAACCTAATGCTGGATGGCTTCTTGTGTCATCTTTAGTGTGATAGGAGCCTTCCAGTCCATGCTAAGCAGAATTGCAAATGCAGTGGAGGCAGAACTGTTCCCGTTCATCCTTGATTGGTCTCATCCTTTGTCTGACCCATTCCACCCTGAGAAGCCCTGCCAAAGGAAGCCTGGTAAGGAAGAAGATGCAGAAGAGAAAAAATTTCCCCTTTGTATCCCCCAGTGCCATCTCCTTGTCCTCAGACCACAAGGCATCCAAATGCTACTTGATGACTGGACTTGAAAGACAGTCAGGGAAGATGCATTGTGAGTTCCCAGGCACCATGGCCCGAGGAGCTCAGAAGAGGCTGGGGTTGCAGGGTCTGTCTGGGCCAGTGCTGCAATGCCTATTAATCGGTATTTAAGTAGCGTGGTGTGGCTGCCGCCGCTGCTGAGCTCAGCCCGGGCCCAAGGAGCTGGGTTAATAACACCTTATTTAGCAGAAAATTCCACTCCACTGGAGCATGTTTCAGAGGAGTTTGATTTGAATGAGGATTGATGTCAATCCTGCAAGGCAAAGGCGCCTGAAGCTGCTGCCACAGTCACCACCATAAAACGAGCCATTTGCAGTGACCGTGGGGATGCACGTGGAACATTGCAGTGCCCCTCCTCCCTCCACCCCCACCTCGCCATGCAGGCTTGTCCGTCCTGGATGGGTAGAATGGACAGTCTTTAGAGCACTGGCCAGTGGGAACCCTGATGCACTGGAGATTCCTGGGCACATTTTTGGCTTTGGATCCAACAGACCAGATTTCAAATTTGGAGTTGCCAATTCTTAGTCATGTGATCCCGGGCAAGTTGCGTAACCTCTTAGGGTCTTGGTTGACTCATGTCTGCCATAGAGATATTGATGCCTACCTCTCAGAGCTGATGGGAGGATTAAAAATGCTGGGATTCAGTGAGTTAGGGAACTAACAACTCTTGCCATGGAGTTGACCCTAAATTTACTGAAGTCCCATCTCACTCTTTTTTTTTTTTTTTAAAGATTTTATTTATTTATTTGACAGACAGAGATCACAAGGAGGCAGAGAAGCAGGCAGAGAGAGAGGGAGGAAAGCAGGATCCCTGCTGAGCAGAGAGCCCCATATGGGGCTCGATCCCAGGACCCTGAGATCATGACCCGAGCCGAAGGCAGCGGCTTAACCCACTGAGCCACCCAGGCGCCCCCCATTTCACTCTTGTTGCAGGCCAAGGTGGGGATTTATGGGCTCCCTTGAACTTAGTGCTAGTGAAGAATCAGACCCTGTCTACCCTCAGTGCCCAAAAGTGGGGTTGGCGGGGCTTGGTGGGTTAGGGTCCAGGGGTGTCCTGAGAGGTCCAGATTAGAGGTAGTATTGTTAGATGGCTGGGCTCCATAGATCTAGTGAGTAGAGGTGATGAATAAAGGTCTCTCCCCCCACCCTCTGCTCTTGCTGTATTCTCAACTTGCATTTTACAGCCCTGCATATGCAGTGTGCTGTTGGAGAAAGCAGTCAAAGAGGGAACCAGGAAGCCTGGGTCCTACCATTTCCTGAGTATGTGGCTCACTCTGGGACCTTGGGCCCTCCTCCTCTGGTTGGCCTCAGGGGTCCTATCAAAGACCCAAAGCTATAGTCTCCAGCAGCTATAATGTTCTCAGATATTTAATCCAAGCAGGGGAGAAGTTCTGTGTCATTGTCTTCACAGCCTTGCTGGGAGCCAAGTCCCCTATTCAAGGCAGGAATCAAGGGCCAAGTCTGCATGGTTTGCAGCTGTAGAAGGACAGGGCCCTGAGAGTGGGTGCATGGCTCCATTGTGTCTCCACAGAAGGGCCCAAAGCACTTTTCATGTTTATTTTTAAATCTCTTGGGGCTTGCTGTGCTTTGATGGTACTGGTTTTAATTCCTCTTCTGCTCTGACCCTTTCATGTGGGAGCTGGGTGACAAGGCATGGGCATGATCGTGTTTGCCCAAGTGCAGGTAAGATCAGTCTTGGAAGATCGGCTGAGCCCCAGCTGCCAAAGAGAAATGGAACATAATAAACAGGTACCATGGGAGATAAATAAGGAGGATTAAATCTGAACAAAGGTAGGAACATCTGGGACATACAAAAGCTTGTTCAGAGGATTTCTTGGGGAAAAAAAGAAATAAAGAAGAAAACAGTGCACTTCACTCTTATTTGGCTTCTTTCCTGGGTTCCAGGAATACAATGCACTCAGGGACAGCCTCGTGAAAGGGGCAGATGAGGTTGGAGCAGAGAAGAATCCATGGTCCTCAAGGATTTGGTGGCAAAGCTCTGGTTGGCTCCCTGGCTGTTCCTACAGAAGAGGCCAAGGGATACTCAGGTCCCCAGTCCCTGATATTAGCCCTTGTTGTCCTTCCCCAAGACTTATTTCACCCCCCATGGGGGATCCCCTGAATCTCCTCTCTCACAAAGCCTCCTTGGACTGCCCAGAGATAAGTAAGCAGCCTCTGCTCTTCCTTTCATTGTGTTTGGGCTGATTCCCTTCAGATTTGCTTGTCAGGTAGAGCATAAGCCCCATTTCAGCTTCTGGTTGACAGGGTAGACCAGAAGAAAGGAAAAAAAAAAATATATATATATATATATATTATGTGAGTCTCTTGGACTGATCTACTTCTTCACAGTCAAATTGCTCTTACTGTTTTGGTTCCAGCAATCAACACTTCTCCCCAGTAAGATTCTCTTAACTGTCCTCTTGCTGCCTGTTCCATCCTTCCAATCTATTCTCAATGCAGAGGCTGGACAGATCGTAACAGTATGTTCTGATCTTGTTAGGCCCAGTTAAAGTCCTCATGAAAAGAAAGAACTTCTGTAATGGAAGAGTAAGAACCCTCAGAACTCTATTCTTCCATAAAAGCAAGGAAAACACTGGAAAAATAGTCAAAACCAATATTTTCAGAATGCTGGAAATTAATAAAGGCTTTCAACAATCCAAAGAATGTCTACTCTGGGAAAATGGTTTAATCTCAGCAAGAACAGTGAGCTTTGTGGCATTTTAACTTGTCCTATTCCTATGTCTCTTTCCACAGGTCTGGAGTAACCTTGAGAACCAGCAGCATGACAATCACAGTAGCTGTGAAAACCAGCAGCCTAGCAGTCACTGGATGGAGAAATATGAGTTTAGAGCTTCCCCAAAGCTCTATCCTCAGAGAATTTTCACTATTTGATTTGCACAGCAGTTTCCATAAAAGGGCTTGTCTTTGTTTTGAACCAAAGCTTGTTCAGCAAGACACTTTATCTGCACAGCATTTGTCAAAGACAATCATAGGCAATTGTTTAACATTACAGTTACCCGAGGTGGTAATACCTGTTGGGAAAACAAGAGGCTGGCCAAAATACTTAAATCTGGTGAATGAGATGTTCCCATAGGGAGCTTTGAAAAGCTCTGACGTATTCCTGGGAATTTAGAAGACCACATACATGTGCAGGGCTTTGTGCATCCCCAGGAAAGCCTTGAGAAGGCTCCAGTGTCTCACCTCTGGCTGATCTTAGGACTCTGCACAAGCAGAAAATGATGGGTTCAGACAGAGTTGCAAATTACCAGAGACTTCAAGGTGTGTACCAACATACACAGAGAGCCCCTCAGAACAAGATGGAAGACTTATTTGTTGACACCATATAAGGAAATCTCTTCAATCATTAGATAATCACTAAGCTAACTGAGCAGAGATTTCAGTGGCTGCACATGGCAAATAATACAGGCTTTATAGCATTGTATCAAAAAAGCAGCTAAATAAGCAGTAATAGTAACAACAACAAACAGCAACAATGAAAAACCCTATGTGAGGGAGGGAGTCTTATTTGAAGAGTTGTAACAATATATTATTTAAAATGTTTCATTCTCAACAAAAAATCATGATACCTACAAAGAAACAGGAAAATGCGATCCATACATAGGAAAACTGCAGTCAGTGGGAATTCTCCCTGAGGAAGTCCAGAAGTTGGATTCTAGACAGAGACTTTAACCATCTATTAGAAAGTGTTCAAAGAACTAAGGGAAAACACTTCCAAAGAATTAAATGAACATATAAGAATAATGTGTCACCACATAGAGAACATTAATAAAGAGATGGAGATTATTAAAAAAGAACTAAGTAGAAATTCTGGAGTTGAAAAGTACTATGACTGAGATAAAAAATTCACTAGATAGTCTCTACAACATATTTGAATTTGCAAAAGAAAAGATGAACAAACTTGAAGATAAGTCCATTGAGATTATCTAGTCTGAGGAACAGCAAGAAAAAGAAATAAAAAAAATGGAAGAACCTCAGAGACCCATGGGACACCATTAATAATAGCAATAAGTGCATAGTGGGAGTCCAAGAAGGGGAGGAGAGAAAGGGGCAGAAAGAACATACAAATAAACTTCTAAAACTTCTCAAATTAGATGTAAAATATTAATCCAAGAACCTCAACAAATTTCAAGTAGAATAAATTCAATGAGATCCACACCTAGATACATCATAGTCAAATGGTCAAAGGTCAAAGACAAAGAAAGAATCCTGAAAGCAGCAAGAGAAAAGTGACTTGTTACATACAAAGAATCCTCAATAGATTAAAAACTGGCATCTCATCAGAAACTATGGAGGCCAGAAGGCAGTGAGATGACATATTCAAGAAATGAAAGAAAAAGGTCAACCAAGACATTCCAGCAAAACCATGCTTCAAAAATGGAGATATTAACACATTCCCAGATAAATAAAACCTGAGAATTTGTTGGTAGCAGACCTGCCCTACAAGAAATACTAATGGGAGTCTTTTAGGCTGAAGTGAAAGGACACCAGACAGTAACTTGGAAACACACAAATAAATAAAGAGCACAAATAAAGATAATTACATAGGTTAATATAAAAATAATATAAATGTATTTTTGTTTATCATGTTTTTATTCTCCCTTCTGATTTAAAACTCAACAGCATAAAACAACAATTATAAAATTGTGTTGTTGAAGGGCTTGTAATATGTAAAGACCTAATTTGTATGACAGTAAAACAAAGGAGGGAAGAGATATATTAAAACAAAGTTTTTGCATATTATTGAAATTAAGTTGGCATCAGTTCAAACTAAATTGTTTAAGTTTAGATGTTAATTGCCATTCCCAGAGCAACCCACTAAGAAAATAACTTTAAAAATATGAAAAAAGAAACAATAGGGAATTAGAAATAATACATTTTCTAGTGTACTTCTAACATAAATAGAAGCACAGAGGGCCAAAAACCATAAAACATGTAGAAAACAAGTAACAAATTCCAGCTGTAGCTCCTATCTTATCAGCAATTATTTTCTTTTTCTTTTTAAAAATATTTTATTTATTTATTTGACAAACAGAGAGAGAGAGAGAGATCATAAGTGGGCAGAGCAGCAGGCAGAGAGAGTGGGAAGCAGGCTCCCTGCTGAGCAGAGAGCCCAATGTGGGGCTCCATCCCAGGACCCTGAGATCATGACCTGAGCTGAAGGCAGAGGCTTAACCCACTGAGCCACCCAGGCACCCCCAGCAATTACTTTCAATGCAAATCCAATAAAAGGCTGAGATGGCAAAATGAATAAAAACACATGATCCAATTGTATGCTCTCTATAAGAGACACGGTTTAGATTCAAAGACACCAATAGAAAAGGATGTGCCATGCTAAAATTAACCAAACAAGACCCGGAGAGGCTATACTAATGTCAGACAAGTAGATTTTAAGACAAAAATTATTAGTGGGGACAGAGAAGGACATTTTATAATGATGTCAATTTCTCATAAAGACATAACGATATAAACATACATGCACCTAATAAGGTCCCAAAATACATGAAGCAAAACATACTAGAATTGAATAAAGAAATAGACAATCCCAAAATAAGACTTGGAGGCTTCAACACCCCACTTTCAGTGGGATAGAACAACTGGGCAGCAGATCAACAGGGAAGTAGAGGACTTGAACAACACCATGAAGCAGATATCTGTAGAACGCTTAGCCTAATTAATAGCAGATTACATTCTTTTCAAGTATACACGGATTTTTCTCCAGGTTAGACCACATGTTAGGGCATAAAACAAGCCTCAATAAATTAGATAGAATTAAAATCATGCAAAGAATGTTCTTTGACTGCAAGGGAATAAAATTAGAAATCAATAACAGAAGGAAGTGCCAGAAATTCAAATATATGGAAATTAAACAACACATTTTCAGGTAACTGATGGATCAAGGGAAAAAAAAATCACAAAGGAAATGAGAAAATATTTTGAGATGAATGAAAATGGAACCACAACATATCAAAATGTAGGGGCTGCAGCTCAGGCAGAGTCTAGAGAAATGTATGACTATTAGCATCTCTGTTACATCAGAAGACAGATCTTAAACCAATACCATAGTTCCCACCTGAAGAAACTAGTGAAAGTAAAGCAAAGTAAACCCAAAGCAAGCAGAAAGAAATAATGAAGAGTGAATAATAAAGATAAATGAAACAGAGACTAGAAAAATAATAGAGAAATTTAATGAAATCAAAGTTGATTCATTTTTAAATACCAGCAAAATCAACAAACCTCTAGATAAACCCGCCAAGGGAAAAAAAAAAGAGACAGAGAGAGATTGTTTAAATTATTAAAATGAGGAATTAAAGAGAGGACATTACTACAGACCTCATAGAAATAAAAAGGATTATGTGGTAGTACTATGAACAACCATATGCCAACAAATTAGATAATCTAGGTGAAATGAAAAAAATTCCTAGATAGACACAAATGACTGAAAATGACTTAAGAAGAAAAAGAAACCCTGGGGGACCTGGGTGGCTTAGTTGATTAAGCATCCAACTCTTTTTTTTTTTTTTTTTAAAGATTTTATTTATTTGACACAGAGAAAGCACAAGTAGGCAGAGAGGCAGGCAGGGGGGGGGGGGGAGGAAGCAGGCTCCCCGCAGAGCAGAGAGCCCAATGCGGGGCTCGATCCCAGGACTCTGGGATCAGGACCCGAGCTGAAGGCAGAGGCTTTAACCCACTGAGCCACCCAGGCACCCCAGCATCCAACTCTTGATTCTAGTTTAGATGGTGATTTTAAGGTCATGACCAAGTGCTGTGTCAAGCTCCATTTTCAGGAAGGAGACTGCTTGGGATTCTCTCTTTCCCTGTGCTGCCCACACCCCCACTCCACCTCAACCCCTCCCCTCAAAGAAAGGAAAGAAGAAGGGGAGGGAGGGTGGGAGGTGGGAGGGAGGAAGGAAGGAGGAAAAAAGAGAAAAAGAAAACTCTGAATAGACCTATTACAAGTTAAGAGATTGAATTAATGAGAAACAACAAACACACTTCCAATGAAGAAAAGCTCAGACCTATATGGTTGTACTGGAAATGCTACATAACATTTAAAGAAGAATTACTACCAGTCTTTCACAAATCTTTTCAAGAAACAGAAGAGGAGGAGGCCCTTGCCAACTCATTCTATGAGGCCAGTATTATCCCAACACCAAAATCAGACAAAAACATCATAAGAAAAGAAAACCACATACCCAAATCCCTTATGAATACAGACACAAAATCCTCACCAGAATACTGCCAAAATCAATCAAGCAATATATAAAAGTGACTATACACCATAACTAAGTGGAAAATATTCAAGGAATGCAAAGAAATCAATGTAATGCACCATATTAATAGACTAAAGGACAAAAATGACATGATTATCTCAATAGATGCAGAAAAAAATTCAATAAAACCCAATTCTTTTTCAAGATAAAAGCATTCAATAAAAAAGGAATAAAGGGGATCTTCCTCAACTTAATAAATGGTATCTTCAAAAACCCATAGCTAACGTAACAGTGAAAGACTGATTACTTTCCCCCTAAGACTCAGAGTAAGGCAAATATATCCACTTTCATGACTTGTATTTAGTGTTGTAATGGAGCTTCTAGCCAGGGTAGATAGGCAAATAAAAGCAAAAAAGAAACGTCCAATTGGAAACGAAGAGGTAAAACTATCTCTATTTGCAGTTGATACAATATTGTGTGCAGCTTATAATAAGAAATACACACACACACACACATAGATAACACACAGACAGACAGACACACTATTAGAATTGGTCCAGTGTAGTTACGGAACATATGATCAATATACAAAAATCAATTATATTTCTATACACTATCAATAAACAATCCAAAATGGAAGTTAAGAAAAAAAAATGCTGGTTTACAATAACATAAAAAGAATGAAATACTTAAGAATAAATTTAACAAAAGTACAAGACCTGTACATCAAAACTACAGCTGAAAAATACTATTAAAAAGTTAGAGGATCTGAATAAGTGAAAAGACGTTCCATGTTCATCATGGGATAACTTAATTCTCCTCAAACTGATCTACAGATTACATGTCACCCGTATCAGAATATAAATTGACTTCTTGCTAGAAATTGACAAGCTGCCTCTAAAATTCATATAGAATTACAAGGGACTCATAATGGCCACAAGTACCTTGAAATACAAGAACAAAATACGAGTACTCTCAATTCCTGATTTGAAAACTCACTACCAAGCAACAATAATCAAGACAGTGTGGTATTGGCATTAATATAGATGTATTGATCAATGGAAATAAACCCATATATCAATGGCCAGTTGAATTTTGACAAGGTGTCAAGACAATTCAATGGGGGAAGGAATGGTCTTTTAAATAAATAGTACTGGGACACTGGACAGCCACATGCAAAAGAATGAAGTTGGAGCCCCTACCTCAGTCATTTATATAAAGCAACTAAAATTGGATCAAAGGTCTCTGCTATGCAGATGTCTTTAGCCTTTCCACCAGGACTATGAAGAGAAGTTCTGCCGCTTGGTCCCAGCATATAATAAGGCATATTTTTTTTTTTTTAGATTTTATTTATTTATTTGACAGACAGAGATCACAAGTAGGCAGAGAGGCAGGCAGAGAGAGAGGAGGAAGCAGGCTCCCTGCCCAGCAGAGAGCCTGATGTGGGGCTCGATCTTAGGATCCTGGGATCTTGACCTGACCTGGCAGAAGCTTTAACCCACTGTGCCACTAAGGCGCCCCAGGCATATTCTCTTTTTTTTTTTTTTTAAGATTTTATTTTTAAGTAATCTCTACACCCAATGTGGGGCTCGAACTAACAACCCCAAGATCAAGAGATGCACACACTCTACTGACTGAGCCAGCCAGACACCCCTGATAAGGCATACTCTGTTGTTATTCAGTACACTTTCCCATTGAGCTTGCGCCCACGATTTTCAAACTCAAGCTCTCCTGCCGCAGAGGTCTCCCGGATGACAGCCTTGGACCTTTAAGTTCTGTATATTCCAAAGTGAATTCCTATCTTTCCCTTCCTTACAAGTCCCTCTGAACCAGCTACCTGTCATTACCTTGATCCTTGGGGCTCTCACCTACCAGCCTGCCAGTCACCCAGGAGGGGAGCCTGGCTGTCAGCCTGACTGCGCCCCCCTATGTCAGCTCCCAGCAGGGCATTCTTCCTCCACAGGTCTCTCCACTGCGCCACGTCTCTGCTGGCCTCCAGCCTCCAGCTTCTCCCCTGTCCTGTTGTTCTGCACACATTGCTGGGTGATGCTCCCCAAATTCTACCTGGACATCAGCTAAGGCAACCAAAATCAGTCAAGGAGCTACTGCGCGTTTGCCGACTATGCTGAGAACTTGACATTTTAATTCATCCTCGCACCAATCTCAAAAGAAGGTTTTTCATTTTCTCTATTTTACAAACAAGAAATTTGAGGTTTCAAGGGGTTAAGTAACTTTCTTCCGTTCCTCACTCTGTATAGTAGGTCAGGCATTAAACTCAGGTCTGTCTGGCCCTTGCTCTTTCAAGTACACGGATGGGGTCAAGCCATTCCCCTGTTCAGAGAACTTCCATATGTCCTATGTCTTATTTCCCAGAGATCAAGGCCAAAATTCTCTCCTTGCCGCTCAAGACCCTCCATGAGCTGGCTTGCCTAATCTGGAATGCCGGCTAAACTGGCTGGCTGGTTGCTCATATTTTCCTTTTGTTCCTCTGAATTTTCATTTGGCTATTTTTACCTTGCAGAGAAAAGTTCTTCCTCTTCAGGCTGGAATGGTCCCCGAGTGCAGACAGGAGAGCCCCCTTTTGCTCTGTCGTAGGAGAAGGGCTTTGGCAAGGTCTGGACACGCTTCTGGGATGGGAGGGGCAGAGGATCCGGGGAGGGAGGGAAAGCAGCGCATCTGTGATGACCAAACCCAACAATCATTATTGGGAATTATTAGGATGTCTTTACAATTTATGATCCAAGGGGAATCACACGTGAGAGTTAAAAGGGTGCTATTCATAATTACTCTGAAAGAATCGTGTTTTGAAGCATGTAGCAAGAATTACTCCAAGAATCTCTCACGAAGCCAGGATGTGTGGCTCCACCTTGGTCACTTCTTCTATTCCGAATCCACCCTTCCCGAGAGAGAAGTCAGAGTTCGCTTTCCCAGCCCTGGTGTTAGGGTCCAGGGAGGCACATGACTTGGGATCCTGCAACCGGCTCCACTGGTGAGCAGCTTTGGTTCAGAAGATGACACACAGAAGAAGGAGGAGCCCTGGGGAAGCCAAGCTCTCAGCGGGGGGCCGGAGAGCCAGCGAGCTTTCAGACAGCCGCAACAGAGCCCTGGGGATGGCACTCCACCCTCCTGTGCCTGTGCGCGGGACGGAGACCCTAACTGCAAATGGGCCAGCTCCCCAGCTTGAGTGTAGTGTGGAAGACCAGTTCTCTGAGCGTCTCTGAAATTAATTCAGAGCTTCTCTGAAGTTATCTAATAACTTCTGGTACATTTACTTTCTTCTTAAAACCAGTGAGAGTGGGTTGTGTGTTCTGACTCATACAGGAGGGAAATGTGTAGGTTTTTGTTGTTGTTGGTTTGTTTGATCTGTGTGAGTGTGTGTGTGTGTGTGTGTGTGTGTGTGAAGGAAGCAAATTTTCCAAAGTGTAGAAGATGGCAGCCTCAGGGCTGTAAGGACTAAAGTTGACGACAGCTGTTCACAGCCCTGGGCCTTCCTACGGGGGCTTGTGAAGATGCTTTTTAGTTCCCAACGTCCCAATCCCACCTAGCAATTAGACACGGTGTCTTGTTTAGAACTGTATCACATGTCTTCAAAACGATCGCATTTGTCTTGGGATCCTGTCTGGCTTCCTTGAGTAGATGGCAAGCTCTTTGAGGGAAGACACAATGCCTTGTACTCCTAATTTCCTCTCCTTACCCCACCCCCTTGATGGCATTAACTGACTATCTTCCTTGTAGGAAATGCCCAAAAATATTTGTTGAAAAAAACAAACCCAAACTCAAGTATGAAGTCGAATCAAATGGGAAGTAAGAAGAGCTAAGCTGTTTGCTTTGGTTCTCTCTGCTTCTGCATTGTTGGCTGAAGTACTCAGAGGCCCGCTGTGCTCACATTGGGTTCAGGATAGGTTCTGTGTGCGTCCCCACGGGAAGGTTCATTCCCCTGTGAAGTCACAAGCCACCCGTTGAGGAACAATGCGACCGAAGAAGATATTCTGCTCTCTTCCACTCCTGGGGACGACTGCTCTTTGGAGCCAGCATGGGTTGCGTCCGCGTCTGCTGGGGCACACCCCATATCAAAGGCAGCGTGGTCTACAGTTTGAGAGCAGAACCTCCAGGGCCAGGTCCCCTGGCTTTGATGCCCACCTCCTCCACTCTTAGCTGTCACACTTCAGGCAAGTTATTGAATTGCTCTGTGTCTCAGTTTCCCCGTGTGTACAATGATGCTGGTAATCATATTCACTGGGATTGTTGTGAGGATTAAATTAGCTACGGTATGGAAATGCTTAGAAGGTACTTGGAAAAGTGCAGCTAGGAGCATTACTGAAAATTATAACAGGGGCACCTGGGTGGCTCAGTGGGTTAAGCCCCTGCCTTCAGCAGGTCAATGTGGGATCGAGCCCCACATTGGGCTCTCTACTCAGCGGGGAGCCTGCTTCCCCACCCCCCTCGGCATGCCTCTCTGTCTACTTGTGATCTCTGTCTGTCAAATAAATAAACAAAATCTTAAAAAAGAAGAAAAGATAATGTAAGGAGTGCCTGCGTGGCTCAGTCGGTTAAAGTGTCTGCCTTCGGCTCAGGTCATGATCCCAGGGTCCTGAGATCAAGCCCTGCATCAGGCTTCACACTCAGCAAGGAGTTTCCTTCTCCCTCTCCCTCTGCAGCACCTCTCTCTCTCTCTCTCTCTCTCTCACTTTCTCTCTCTCAAATAGATAAATAAAATCTTTGGAAAAAATAATGTTATTAGAAAGATAAAAAATTTGTGTGCAGAACCAGGGTCTAAAAGGAAGATCCCATAACACTGTGAAGAGGTTTACAAAATTCTCTAGCACATGTGTGTCCCTATGCCGGTCTCAGAGAGACACAAGGAAACTGTGGCCCCCTGTAGGGGCCTGGGGAGAAGCCCACTGCCCTGGCATCTGGAGGCTCTATGTCAAATGACCCCAAAGGGCTGAGTGCCTGGCCAGATCCCTATTCATCCTAAAACAAGTGTTTCTTGTTCCCGAGTCACACGGGCTATCCCAGCAGAAAAGCAGCTTTAGTCTTCAATTGGGCAGGTCTTCTGTGTCTCATCCATTCTGTGATGCTCTTCCCTATGGCCCCCCCATCCCCTCCTTTTTCATTTTGCCAGAGAACCCTCATTTCTGTTTTCAGGCCCACGGCAGACTTTGCTAGAGCCCACACGTATCCAGCCCAGCTTTCCTCCTGAGCGTACAGAAGACCGCAGCTTCTTCGCAATTACGCACTGACATGTGGCGGGTTCTGGCCCATGGGATAGAAGAAAAGGTGACAAAGTGTAGAGGAGGACATGCTGGTTCTCTCTGCACGTTCCTCCCCTGCCCTGCCGCAGGGACCGAGAAGACCAGGCTGCAAAAGGTGGCGTCTCTTGTCCTCCCCCGGGGTCCCTGAGGGAGACTGTAAGGGGCAGAGAGCCCTGGCCCATCCACGATGAGCCGGCAGGATGAGTAAGAAATAAAACAGGGCTCGTGAAAACACAGAGGCTTGAGGTTTCCCTTGGTGTCCTTGTGTAGCCGACGCTCCCCTGACTAAGCCAAAGACCAGCCAGCGGAAGGCGCTCCTCTGGGAATTCGAGGACAGGCACATCCTCCGTGCGCCCCGTCCTGACAGCTCCCTGCGGTTCCCGCAGCAGTTACCTTTCTCAATAGCAACGAAAGCCAGGACGCTCTGCTGGCAATTTCACTCCTATTGAACTAGGTATTGTGTTTACTCTGTTATTATCTCGCTCTCCTCCAATCCATTCTGCACCCAGCAGCCAGAGTGATCTTTTGAAAAAGCACAAAATCAAATCAGATCATGTCATTCTCTTGCTTAGCGCCGGGCAAGTCCCCCTCCACCCCGCCAAGCCCTGTCCCCCCGGATTCCTTGCAGTGGGAGAAGAACCCCCCCCACTTCTCTGACCTTGTCTCCTGCTCTTCCAGCCACATTTGTTCCTGTGTTATAGTCTTCTGGCCCTGCTGTCCCCTCTGCCTGGCTTGCTCTTCCCTCTTCTTATTAATCACGATGCAGCTTAAATGTCATCTCCGAGGGGCCTCGTCTTCCCTGACCATGGCTGCTACAATGCCCCTCACCCACACACTCTCTGCTCTCCTGCACCACTGTTTACAGCTGCTGTGGCCCTGATTGCCACGGAACAGCAACCGGCTTAATTCTCTGTTTATCTACTTCTCCTCTTTCTTCCTCACTAGAGTATAAGCTCAAAGAGGGCTTGTGCCTTACTGTCTTGTTTACCATCCCATCTCTGGTGTCCAGCACAGAACCTGATACGCGGCAGACGCTCCGTAAATAGTTTTTTCAATGAATGGCTGAATAAATAAACAGATTGTCAGCAGTATTACTACTGATCAGCCCTCTTCCGTGAAGCTGCCTGCTTTTGAACTTGACCTTTCTGGTGGAACAGCTAGTTCCTTGATTAGCCATTCTGACCCCACACTCCTTCAGAATAGTTCAGGGCCACTGGCTTCGGATGAGTGATGAGCCATAGAAAGCACCTCTGAGGATGGATGAACCCCACCCCCTTCTTTTCAGGTAGCCAAGCCCCTCACTGTGGCAGTCTCTTCCTGTCGGAGCTCCTGGGACGGGGTTAATTTCTTACTGCAATCCTGACTGGCAGGAGAGCTTTGGGGACATTCTCTTCTCTCTAGGTCAGTTGTGCCTCTGAGCCTTCGTGCTGCAGATGGATAGACAACATACCAGAATCGTAGAATGGTGATCTCAGAGAGGAGCCGAAACACTAATGTGTTTACCTTTGGCAGACGGGGAAACCGAGGCAGCAACCAGGAAGGGGAATTGCCTAAGGCCTTCAGCTAATTGGATCATTCAGCTGATTGCTGTGGTAGGTTTCCCATTCTTGCGAACCCCAGTCCTATGAATTCTCCACCTGATGACTCCCCCAACTTTCATTCAAGGAAATAAAAATGCAAAGTACTCCCAGCGCCAGGGTCTCTTGCCACGGGGGTGGGGGCCCCTGACCCAGACTGTGCCCATCCTGACACCAGCCTCAGTCAGGCTCTCAGTCAAGAGTTAACAACATGGGGGCGCCTGGGTGGCTCAGTGGGTTAGGCCGCTGCCTTCGGCTCGGGTCATGATCACGGGGTCCTGGGATCGAGTCCCGCATCGGGCTCTCTGCTCAGCAGGGAGCCTGCTTCCTCCTCTCTCTCTCTCTCTCTCTCTCTCTCTGCCTGCCTCTCTGCCTACTTGTAATCTCTGTCTGTCAAATAAAATAAATAAAACATTTAAGAAAAAAAAAGAGTTAACAATATGATGAAGCGGGAGGGACGGGGGGGGGGAAGCAAGTTCAAGTTCCCAAAGGAACAGGGGCACGTGGTTGCTGGAGGGGTCAGGGGCCAAGGGTCCGTGGGTGGGGGGGAGGGGTGGAGGAGTCAGCAACAGGCACTCGCTCTGCTGGACGATGGCAGTGGTGTCTGCACCGCAAAAGTCCAGGCAGGGTTGTGCTCTGTGGTCTTGAGCCTGTTTCTCTAGAGCTCCCGGGAGATAGCCTTTGAATACGTTGTTTTTTTCCCCCGCTTAAATCAGATGTAGTTGGCTTTGTTGCTTGCAACCAAGAATCCCGACTGATTTGTTTAGTCATTCACTTAGGCAGTGTTTGCTTCTAGAAGACCTATTGTGTGCCAGGCCCTGTGCCAGGTGCTGGAGAGAAAATGCTGAACCAGATGGATTATGTGTGGCCTCTTTTTTTTTTTTTTTAAAGATTTATTTATTTATTTATTTATTTGACAGAGAGATCACAAGTAGACAGAGAGGCAGGCAGAGAGAAAGAGAGAGAGAGAGAGAGAGAGAGAAGCAGACTCCCTGCTGAGCAGAGAGCCCGACGCAGGACTCGATCCCAGGACCCCGTGATCATGACCTGAGCCGAAGGCAGCGGCTTAACCCACTGAGCCACCCAGGCGCCCCTAAGTGTGGCCTCTTGAAGCTCACACGGTAGATGGTTAGATGATTGAATAGAGAAAATACACTAAATTGCATTACACACTCCACTGGCGGACATCTATGGGGACATGGCGGGGGGATTAGCAGCTTGATAACTGATGACAGTAGAGTACTTCCTGGAGGAGGTGACATTCAGGCTGAAGGATGAACAGGGTTTTCTGGGCCAAGGGGGAGGGAAAAGACAGCGGCAGGAACATCTCTGAGGGTCAGAAGAATAGGGAGCTGCTCATTGTAGCTGGAAGGGAGCATTCCTGAGAAATGACAGGTCTTGATGTGCTGTACCTTGCTGACCCCACCCCTCACTCCCCACCGCCAAGGTGTCTGGAAATCATCTACAGGACAAAAGTCACTGAAGATTTTTAAACAGGTTAATGATGAAGCTAGGATTGGAACCCAGGTACGCTTTTCCCCAGCTGTCTGCTGTCCCTGTGCCGAGGGCCTTCCACGTTTCCACAGAAACAGGACCTGGGTCCTTCAGGATGCAGCTAAGACAATTCGACACAAGAGGGGCACGTCACACGCGCTTCACAATGGTCTCAGAGGAAATGCAATTTCTTTGCCTATTTTTCCCTGTGACTGCAGGACTGTCTGTGCCTTCACAGTCCAAGGTGACACTGCCAGGCCCGAGAAAGCGCGATGACATGGGGAGGAAGATTGAGGAGAGCTGCGGCTGCCTCTGAAGGATGGTCCAGGGACACGGGGAAGAGCTGTCCTCCGGGCCTGCTCCATGCTGGGCGGAGAAATGGCCAAGGGGACGGGAAGGGGCGTGAAGAGCCCTGCTGGGAGATGGGTGGAAGATGCCCAGCTCTGGGCCAGAGCCTCTTCGGCAGAACCGCAGATACCGGGGATGTGGGGACGTGGGAAGGCGGGCCCTGAAGGACAGTCCCCGCCCTCAGGCCCTGAGTTTGACATTATGTAGCAAATCTGAGTTTCCTTCAGAGACTATCTGTATAAAACAAAGGCTTTGGAGTTGGTCTGCCCTATGTCCAAATGCCAGCACAGCATTCTTTATTGTGTGGTGTCGGGCAAGTCACTTAACCCCTCTGTTCCTCAGTTTCCTCATCAATAAAGTGGGTATAATAAAAATAATAATAACACCCACTCAGAGGATGGTTGTGCAGTTTAAATGAGATAACGCCCTAAAACATCAACTCTTGATTCTGGTGACCTAGAGGGTGGGGACTGGCATCGAGAGCCCAGGGACCCGGGCATTCACCTGCGGCTCCAGTCAGAGCACCTCCATCTGGGCGATGCTCAAATCAGTCCATCTGCAGCTGGGTTGGCTCTCTGGGGACCAACATACAGGTGTTCACTCTGCTCCAAGAGTGGGGACAGGAAAGGGCTTGGAAGGTCCCAGACTTTGAGTTAAGAAGGGCAGGGTTAGGGAAGACAGGCTCCTGGTCTAATCAGTTAAACTGAGGTAGAGATTGAGCTGTTACTAGTTCCCTCTGTGCTGAGGGAAGCAAAAGGTGCCACGGAGCAGGGGGTACCCACTGGCATGAGGAAGTCAGGGAAGGCTTTCTGGAGAAAGTGGTGTTTTAGTTGAGAACTAAAGGAGAAGTAGAATTCACCTAGAAAGGTGGGCAAGGCAGGAAGGAGAGCATTGCAAGCAGAGAGCACAATGTGTGGGAAAGACGCTGGCAGAAAAAACATGCTTCTTTGGGCAAGGGATATAAATCCAGTGAGACCAGAGATAGAGATGAGAGGATAATGTTGGGATATCTGTACAGGAAGACCAGATAGGGCACTGGGAACCACACTGAAGAGTTGTAGCAGTAGGCAATGGGAGAGTTGTCAAGAACTGTTTTTAGGGGCACCTGGGTGGCTCAGTGGGCTAATGCCTCTGCCTTTGGCTCAGGTCATGCTCCCGGGGTTCTGGGATCAAGCCCCGCATTAGGCTCTCTGATCAGCAGGGAGCCTTCTTCCTCCTCTCTCTCTCTCTCTCTCTGCCTGCCTCTCTGCCTACTTGTGATCTCTGTCTGTCAAATAAATAAATAAAATCTTAAAAAAAAAAAAAGAGCTGGTTTTAAAAGGCAGGTGAATGGCACTAATGGGGATACATTCTCTAGAATTGTGCAGTGAGCAACCAGCACAACTGTATGAGGTGGTCCTGCGTGAAGCAGTGGGGCAGAGGTGGGGAGTGTTTCTTCCTGCCTGGGTCAGGATGTGTTCACAGGGCGTGGGTGTGGTCAGAAGTGTGGTGAGGTCTCCTTAGAACCTTGCAGAAGAGAAGCTGGCGGCCACACGAGGCAGGGAGGGTTCTCATGTGCCCTTCAGAAGAAGAACAGGAGGGCCCCTGTCCTCGAAGCAGTTGCTGCTGGGTTAGGGGTGGGGCGGGAGCCCTGAGGGGTGTGGGGAGTCAGCACCGCAGGAGCCCCTGCTGGGCCCCTTGATGGCACGGATGGAAATTACTATGACGCTCCAGTGATTGACTTCTGGGATCAAGACATTTCTCAGTTTGAAACCCAGTTAAAAAAAAAAATCGATGTTTCACATTCAGCGGTGTTTGGTTAAAAAAAGAAAAATAGCTCCAGCTTGTGCTTTAACGGCAGCAAAGAGTGAGCCCCATCAATTACAGTGGGGAAAACAACAGTGTCTTGCGGCAATTTTGTTCCTTCTGCTCCAAAAATATTAAGCCATTTAGCCCTACAAACTGTCCACTTGGCAGGCGGCAATGTCTTCATTCTAAAAGCACAGGGGCTGGCGTCCTGGGGACCAGGGCTCCTTCTCCCAAACAGGAGTGCGGGGAAGCCCCGCCACTCGCCTGACCTGAGACATGTCTAAGGGAACGCAGATTCATCACAGGGCCTGACCTCATGCCTCTCCCAGGCCATTGACCCCAGGCCCCAAGAGGCTCCCCCTCTGTGCCTGGCAGAATTTAGTACTGACTTTGAGTCCCACCTTTAGGAACTGACAAGCACCCCATTCCTTCAGCCTCTGTCCGGGTTCCCCATGCCTGGTACCCATCGGAATGCCCTGGGCTTTTGCCACGTGCCACATCACCCTGATCAGAATATATGAGGTGGGACTCTTGCAACTATGTCTTTACAAAAGATTGCTAGTTGAGTCCAATGTACAGTCAAGGTCAAGAACTAAGCAATGTAGAACTCACCTGGAGGGTCTAGTGTGAGTCAAGTTCTACCCTTCATAGGCTCCAGTTTGTCCTGTTGAAGTTGAGATGTGATGGGTGGCTCTTCAGGATAAGCCTCATTAGGGGTTATATTTCGACAGGAATAGCCTGATTCAGCTCTACAGGTTCAGATACTAATACACCTGCAGGGAATGACACTCAGGCAACCCCCTTCAACTGACTAGACTCACAGGTGCCATATGTATAAGCCTGTTGCCATGTATTACAGTGCAAAGGGATGGGGGGGGGGTGGACAACTTTATATCTATGACTAGAGCTCTTATTCACCATTCAGAGAAACTTCCTCAGGGTAAAACAAAAAATCTGCTATTTATTTCCTTCCTAACCTTTTTCCATACTGTAGTTTTTTAAACAAACTACAGTCAAATGATTCTTTAAAGATTTTTTTATTTATTTGACAGAGAGAGAAGGAAAGCACAAGCAGGGGAGCAGCAAGCAGAGGGAGAGGCAGTCTTCCTGCTGAGCAGGGAGCCCAATGAGGAGCTCAATCCCAGAACCCCCGGGGATCATGACCTGAGCCGAAGGCAGCTGCTTCACTGACTGAGCCACCCAGGTGCACCTACAAGTCAAATGGTTCTCACAATATTTCAGTTCTAAGTAATTTCTTGTGTAGTTGCATACTATTCACAGTCATTTGGCAAAAGTGCCATTGAGGAATTATACCATTGGATTTTTAGATATTTTATTATTTTCACATTTCAATTTTTTTTTATTTTTTAGATTTTTTTTTTTTTTTGAGAGATAGAGAGAGAATGAGAGAGAGAGAACATGAGAAGGGAGAGGCCAGCAGGAGAAGCAGACTCCCCGCCAAGCAGGAAGCCCGATGTGGGACTTGGTCCTGGGACTCCAGGATCATGACCTGAGCTAAAGGCAGTTGCTTAACCGAGCCACCCAGGCACCCCTATTTTCACATTTTATTTTTTTTAAAGATTTTATTTATTTATTTGACAGAGAGAGATCACAAGTAGGCAGAGAGGCAGGCAGAGAGAGAGGGGAAAGCAGGCTCCCTGCTGAGCAGAGAGTCCAATGTGGGTCTTGATCCCAGGACCCCGGGATCATGACCTGAGCCGAAGGCAGAGGCTTTAACCCACTGAGCCACCCAGGCACCCCTATTTTCACATTTTAGATATGACATCATACATGTAGTTCTTTCCATGTTAAGCACTCTTCTTTTAGGCCAGATCCTCAGAAGTGGGACCTCTGAGTCATGACAGGACTATCTCTCGGACAGTCAAACATCCTGAATCTTCTCTCCACCATTGTGCATTGTGTGTGTGAGATACATTTGACGAGGTCAGTAATTTCCAAATCTTCTAGAAGGTGTAAATAGGTGTTGCTGAAGGGGATGAGGGAAACTGTCCTCAGAGTGAAAACACAAAGTTGGGCTAACCAAAGTTAATCATGTAAGTGTCTTTGTGTCTGACCTCTGTGAAAGTTCAAGGTTGAACTTTCAAGGTTGAACAACCTGGAAAGAGGACCGTCTTTGGGGAGGGGTTTGGGGAGGCGGGGGGTGTGCGCGGAGGGAGGCTGCGGGTGGTGGGGGGAGGCGGGTGGGGCGGGGGAGACAGAGGAGGAGCCTCTCTGGGCCTTTATAATGCTAGTATGATGCTGGGTGGTTTTCCAGTGGAGCCAGTTCTCCAGGGAAGGAGTTTTGGAAAAAGCCAGACTCTATCTTGGATTCCTACACGCAACCACACTGAGGTTCTGAGACTTTGAATCCAAGCAAAAACCCCGTCTGCCGCCCCTCATAACTCAAGTTCATTCTTCCAGGGCATTTTCCCTGAGGGGGCTGTCCTAAGCCAGGTCAGCATTTCCTCTTACTTGAATTACTCCAGCAGCTGCCCCCTGCCCCTTCTTTCCTCGGCTCTGCCCTCCACAGCTTGGCTGACCCACCAAGCCACACCTCTCTGCTCCTGTCATTTCTGTACTCAAGAACTGAGGTCCCACCTCCCCACCAGGCCTCCCTGACCTGCCTTCTGGGGCCATACCAGCCTCCTTCTCCTCGCTCACTCCATCAGCACGTGGGCCAGGACCTTCCTCCCAAGGAGACCCAGCCTTATGGCTGCCCAGGGAAGTCTTGAAGGTGAGTGGGAGGCAGTGAGGACACCAGGGGGAGATGGGGGAGGACGAGGCAAAGTGTCCCCCCTCCATGCCTTCTTAAGTTGGATAAAATCAAGAAAAGAAGATGCTGACACTGGTGGAGAGGTCAGTGCCTTGGGCCCCTGCACTCCTAATCTCCATGGCAATGAGTGGAGGAGGTGTAAGTGATGGAGTTGTGGGGGGCCAGGCTGGGTCCTGCCCCTGACCTCCTGGAACCTGAGCACACACACATGGGAGGGGCCCTAGACCTTGACCCTGGCATTTGTACTTCCCTCCTTCCTCTCTCTTCCTGCTCTCTCTGCCTTCCTCTCGTCCGCATTTATCCAACGCAGAGCTGTGGAGCTTCCCCAACTGCATAAAGATCAGGAAACGGTGTAGGCCTGGTCGCTGGATTCCAGCGGAGCGTCCATCAGGGGCTCTTGTGACACATGTAGACACAGCAGTAATAATGGAGCCCATTTATTGCATCCCTACCATATTCCAGGCCTCCTCCATATATATTATCTTATTTACTCATAAATCATGAAATGTCAGAGCTAGAAGGGGCCCTAGGGATGAGCACTCCGGTGGTTTTCAAACTTGCTGGCAGCGAAGAACTTTCTTTTCCAAAGTGAAACTTTGCAGCAGAAGCTCTGTACCCAAAACAGGGGAAAGAATTGCTGCTTGGTGGAAGCAGGGGAACAAAGTGCTGCTTGGTTGAAGCAGGGTTGCACAGAGCTCTCATGTTTGCTCCCCAGGGTCCCCTTTGCCTTTAGGGGACTCATGGGCCCACTGGAAACCCCTGGAAAGCCTCTGATTGAGCCCCACCCCTTATTTCACAGAGGAGACCTGAGGTTCCCAGAAAGGAGAACACTTCCAAGGTTACCCAGCCAGCGAGAGCTGCCTGGACACCCATGCCCCTGCAGCTGCTGACCCCACAGGACGTGCCGTGCTTCTCCATCATGTCCAGGGATATGCTGCAGCCTGGGCCACATTCTGACAGCCCCTGGCTGGCTGCAGAGGCAGAAGCCAAGCCTTCTGTTTATATGGTGACCCAGCTGTGTGCAAGATGGAGAGATGCCCGTTGAGCAGGTGGTGTGGGCGGCTTCCACAGATGCCGTCTGGGGTGGCCAGATGTGCGGGCACCAGATGCCCCTCACAGGGCAGGCTCATCTCTCATGAAGCTGAGATCCACCCAGTACAAGACCATAGCCATTCTGAATGTTTCTAACACCTCCTGGGCGATGGGTGACCCTCAAGTCCCCAGCATAGGCAGGCTCACATCATGTGAGGATGGACAATGGCTGCTCTTTGCCCCGGACGTGGCTGATCCTAGAGGCTCTGTTGGCCTTCGGCAAGTCCAGACTCCCAGCACCCTGCCCCCCGCCCCAGGGAGGGCCTCCCTCACTAACCTGAGCTGTCATGTGCCCCAGGCCTCCCCTGGAAAAATGTCATTGGCTGGCCTGGCAGCATGTTCACAAGAGAGCACTGGGAAGTGCCAGAGTGGGAGGGAGGTGGGGCCTTTGCTCATCTCAAGGAAAGAGCTTTCTTCCCAGGCTCCTCAAAGGGCACCCACATCCCTCACAGGGGAGGAAGGAAGGACACCCCTGACACTCATTTGGGTAAAGTGAGGTGTGAGGCTGTCTGCAGAGATGGGGATGGCGTGGCTGAGAAATGGAGCAGGGGAAGGAGACCGAGAAGGAGAGGGGACAAGATGACTTCCTTAGTCACTGCACAGACATGACTCATGACGTTGTATGCCAGACTCTGTGAGGTGCTGGGAACAAGGAGAGATATCCACACTCCCCTCCAGGGCCTTCCCTCAAGCTTTCCCTGACCCTGTTACACTGTTACTTGCTCTCAGGAACCATTGGGCTTTTTCTTCAGAGCACACGCCACTGTGTGTAATTAGATATTTGTGATTGATTTCTTCCTCTAGCCACCTGTAAACTGTGAGTTTTGCTCCCTGCTGTACCTTCAGGCCAAGTGCAGTGCCTGGCACATACTAGGTACTTACAAAATATTTACTGGATGAGTAAAAAGAGTCACCTTTGATGATCTCAATATGCACTCCCTTCAAAGTTCCAGAATTTACCCTTTAGAGTAAAGACCGTATCTTCACAGGCCAGGGACAGCACATGGCTGGTCAGGGACAAGCTAAATGAAGGCACTTTTGGATCAAAGGATGGAAAATTCTTGAATGCTGATGGGTGGGGTGGACACCATTGATAGCAGAGCCATGGGGTAGGAGGTCATCTAGGGAGGAGAGGGCTGTGGTCTTATCAAATGGAATCACCAGCTTTTCTTCTGCCTCTGGATCCTTAGTGAGAGAGATTTAGGAATGGGAATAGGAAGTGCATGGGTCAGGAAACCATGGGAAATTATCCTGCTCATTTGGACTTTAAGGGAGAGTAGGGGAAATTGAGGTCTCAATGTAGTGATCATGCACCATTGGCATCTAGATTCTCAGATGTGGGCTGGGCATAGAATAGGCACCACAGCAGTCATAGTGGGGAGGGAGAAATCCTCCCACCCAGGGAAGGAACCATGTGCCTGTAGTGTCCACTATTGCACGCTGCTCCAGAACCTTCCTCCCAGAGACTGCAGAGAAGCTTGCTGTGAGGATGGGGGTGGGGCAGGGGCAGGGGCAGGGGAGTCTCCTCAGGTGGCTCTTGGCAGTGACTTCTTAACCCCGGAAGCTTGAGGAAACATTGAGACAGACATTTTGAGAGGAAGTGTGACACCTGGATATTACACACTGTAATGGAACCAGCCAAGTGGTAAATGTAGCTTTTAAATAGGTTTTGTGTTCCCCATTAGCTGCTCTGATGTTGATTAGCCCTGACAGCCAAGGAGAAGGGGCTGGTCAGCAACTTTCCCCTGACAAGGCCTCCCTGCTCCCCAGGGCTATGAGAACTCAGCTTACAAATTCAGCCACGTAGCGGAGATTGCATGGACATGCTTGAGGAAGGGGGGGGGGTGTGTTTTTTGAAGGAATCTGGTATGTGGGTTTAGCCCTGGTGCCTATTTTCTTTCTACCCTTTCCCCTACCCTTGCACCTCAAGTAGAGCTGACCATGGAGATTCAGAACCAGGTGTAAGGGCAGGGGGGACCTCCTTTTAGTATATATGTGTGGAAAAGGGGTCACACTAATGAGGGACTTGCTCAATCTAGAGGTGCCCTGGGAAGAGAATTACCCTCCAGATTTGAAGCTCTTGAACAGTCAACTGGATCTGATATCTTAAATGGTCTTCTCTGGATACACCTTCAGACTTGGTGCTGGAGATAGGTAGTTCCACACTCAAGAGTCAAGGAGGACACATGGAGGATAACTAAGAACTCAGGGACCATGCCACCAGGATACCAGGTTTTCTAAAACAAGGATAATGATTGAAACCATGGAAGATTCCAGATGTACAGTAACTCTCAGATGTATCCACCTTCATGGAACATCAGAAGAGATTATAATGAAAGAATCTGTGGGATTGTCCTTGGGGAGAAAGAGGCAGGAGGGGCTGGAGAGATTGAGTCCCATCTGGTAGCTATGATCAGGATTCATAGCTATGTTGGTAGCTCCAGAAGATGCAGAAGAAAGGGTGTGTCTTTTGTTGTTAGGAAGAAAGAATTCAGAGAAAGTTGATCAGGGGCAGAGAAGTGACCCTAGAGTTTTAATCCCAGGGCACTAAGCTTAGAGGAACAGGTGTGGAGGTTGCTTCTCAGCCTACTATTGTCATCATTTATTCTCAAAGCAGGGCTTTGTCAGCTGATCTTGTTTATGTATCACCCAGTTCAGGCCCTGGGTCCCAAGTATCGGACCAAAGGAGAACTATCCCTTTTATGTGCCTTTCTCTGGGTGAATAGATTTTGGTCAGCCCCAGATTTGAAGAGGCAAAGCTGCAAAGCCTAGGAAGTTTATCACAAGTAGCTCCTTCCTCTTTTTGCATCTGTCTCTGTGGGTGGCCTTGCTCTACCTCACAATCCTCTACTCCACTGCTCTGGCAATGTCTACCCCCACCCCATCTCCAGGGTGAAACCTCTGAGAACTTTTTCAACTCATTAGAGGTAAATAGCAGAGTTGAATTTTAACTCTATTCGATCTGATTCCATGTTCATGCTCCTTCAAGCACCCCATGTGGTTTTTATATAAAAGTGCTCATCATAGCACGATCTGTGAAATAAAAAACCTGGAAATAACCTAAATGCTCAACAATTAGGGGGTTGTTTAGTAAATCATGGCACATTCATTTGTTAGAACATTATAGAAACATTAAAAGTATCATTACAGAGACTGCATAGCAACTTGGGGAAAGGTTTATGATAAGAGACTAAGTGAAAACACAATGCAAATACTACAATTGCTTCGATTGCAATGACGGAAAATATGTCAGTGTGTCAACAAGGGCTGAAAGATAATGTGCAAACGTGAAAAATGGCTGTGTCAGAGGAGAGGAGTAATGAGGTGGGTTTTTTTGTTTTAAAATAATTTGCTTCTCTCTCTCCCTTTTATGTTTTGTTTGCTTTTTTTTTCATTTTTTTTTCCTCTGAGATAATTTTTCAAGATTGGTATAGAACATACAGAATATAAGATCAGACAAGATCAGAATCTGGGAAAATCCCACAATGGGAAACTCCCTAAAATAGTGATGTAGTTAACTCCTTCACATTAAGTGGGGTCCAGCTCAGACAGACAACCACTATATTGTGGCTAGGAGAATGAGTGCTGGAATCAGAGAGACATGGTCCAGAATCCCATATCTCTTATTACTATCTGTATGAGCCTGAGCTAGAGAAAGCATCCTTAACTTTGCAAAAGTGCAGAGTCAATGCAATCTGATAGAGAAGATAAACCTCTCAATACATTTTAATTCCATAGAGCACCTTCTTAACCCCTCTTCTATTATCTACCATGAGTACTAAGTGTTTAAATTTCCCTGCTCTCTTCCAAAGCAAAACCTAATGTTTGGGGGGAGAGAGGAAGGATGGCTTAGCGGTTGCTGTCCATGGTTCTGAGTCAATGCTGCGCATAGGTACATGGTTATTTCCCTGGGAGGTTGTGGGGGCTGACACTTCCCCTGCCTATCCTATACCTCTCTGAAACTAGATTTGTGCTACTAACTCCAACATAGTCTTCATCAATGGGAGAATGAAAACCATTGGGATTTCTGGAGCTGGGCAAGAAAGGGAATTGGAACCAGCTACAGGTCAGGGACAGGGAAGGCAGATGGCATGTCAGCCCTGCCTGAGCTACAGTCCTGGTTAATGGCAATAAGACGTATCATACATTTCAGCAGGAAGTGAAAGTTTTAAGTACTAGTGTTCTTTGTAAACATCGAAACCAGGAGTGAAAAACTAAAGGAAAAACAGTTGGTGTTGGTGCCACTTCTCTAATCTGCAGTTGTCACAGGGTCTTGGTATATTTTGTAAGGTGTAAAAAAGTGGCTTTGATGATCTATTTCATAGACTATCTCCAAAATGTTGCTTGATAACAACCAGCAAACAGCAACTCCAGTAGGAAGTAATCTGTGTTCACTCTATCTCTGTCTCTGTCATATTCCTTTTCTATTTATCTCTGTCTTTCTCTGTGCTCAGGTAGAGTCTCTCTCTCTCTCTCAACTGCATTCCTCCCCCTTACTCCCCTCAATCTATTTTTGCTTGTCAGAAAAATACTATGTAATTTTCTTTAAAAATTAATTCTACTCTACAAAACATGTCTAAAATATTCAAGAGGAAAAGAGTTTCCTTTAAGAGTAGTTTGTATTAGAACTGTTTCTTCCAGGATAATTGAGTTAATGAACACCCCCCTTGAATTTAATGCAAAGTAACTTTCACACTAGTGGTGAGCTTCAAAGATGGGTGAATAGAAGACTAATAACATGATTCCCTTTGGCAACGAAGGTAATCCTGATTGGGCAAAATAGTCCAAGAAAGGATGGAATTAAGTGCAAACAGCCATATTTGTCACCTGTGCTCTTTGAAGTAATGGGAAGAAAAGAAAGGCAATCATGGAAGGTGAAACAAGGTAGGAATGGATTATGAAGCTGAGGTGAGTCGCACAAGTTTTATTTTTGGTCTGGGCCTTACTGGAGAAACGAGGAGGTAGGAGTGACACTTAAATCCAATCAAACCAAGAACAAGAAAAAATTCGTTCCCGTGTGTTTGAATATGGAGGCTGGTTAGTCCATGAGTTGCTGCAGCTGGCCAACAGAAGAGATGATTCCATGTTGCTTATTAGCCCTGAGAGACAGAGCCCAAGATAGAGTACACACAATCCAGGTAGGTTGCTGACATAAGGACAAGTTCAAAGAAAATCTGCTTCCCAGTCAGACTTTGAAGCCTATGGACTCTATCTAATATCACTTTAATTCACCCATTTTCTCCATTCCCCACGGCCTTCAGTCAAGCTTTTATCATGTCTCACCTGAACTACTGCACAATCTTTCTAACTTATTTCTACATTGGCCAGAAGGGTTCTCCTCAACCACTCAAATCCGGTCAGACCATTCTCTACTTAAATCTCTTGGAAGGGACAGGGATACTTAACATGAGCATGCTTGATACAAACTCTCTAGCATTGAATATAAGGCCTTTCATGATTTCGCTCCAGCCTTCCCCTTGCTGGCCAGGCACACCTCTCATCTCTCCCCGTGTCCTGCCCCACCATGCAACCTGTTATTAGACATTCTGAACAATCTGCCACTCCACTAATTTTTGTGTTGTTCTCCCCTTTTTCTCTGGGTTAATCAATCTGAATGAATTCTCTCTTCCTTTCCTATCCATTTCCAACTACCTCATATGCTTTAGGATTCAGATAAGGTATCACTCTTGCCTTCCTTGACCACTATCTCTTTCAAAATATTAGCTGACTGTACTTACTATATATTTCCAAAACATCAGCACATACTCTATTGTAACCCCTATCACCTTCCCCCCTAACTGCTGATTTTCTTGTCTTTCTGTCTTTACCACTGGCCTAGAGGACAGGCACTGTGTCTTGCTTCTTGTGGCACTTGAGTTCTTAGCATGGTGCCTGGTATATGCTTGGCACTCAGTAAATGTTTGTTGAGTAAATGAATAAACCCAAGATTTCCAAGGCAAAATTAATTACAGACAAGGTTGAAAGTGAGAAGGGAATAAATCTGCCCCTTAACACTGTATTTGTTTAAGTCTTTCTTCAAATAGAATTTTCCCCTAATTTTAATATATAATTGAGAAATTAATGTGGCCAATATTTGTGAAACTTCATGCTTTCAATAGAAGAAAAATAGCACCTGTGTACAAACTGCAACTCTAAGGGTGCCCAGGTGGCTCCTTGATTGAACACCTGACTCTTGGTTTCAGCTCAGGTCAAATCTTGGGCATATGGAATCGAGCCCCATACCAGGTTCTGTGCTCAGCAAGGAGGCTGATGGTCCTTCTCTGCCCCCCCCCCCCTTCCCCCTTAAATCTTTAAAAAAAAAAAAAAACCCACCGCATCCTCGCCAGCATCTGCGACAACATGGATGGAACTAGAGCGTATCATGCTTAGCGAAATAAGTCAAGCAGAGAAAGACAACTATCATATGATCTCCCTGATATGAGGAGTGGTGATGCAACATGGGGGCTTAAGTGGATAGGAGAAGAATCAATGAAACAAGATGGAATTGGGAGGGAGACAAACCATAAGTGACTCTTAATCTTACAAAACAAACTGAGGGTTGCTGGGGGGAGGGGGGTTGGGAGAAGCGGGGTGGGGTTATGGACATTGGGGAGGGTATGTGCTTTGGTGAGTGCTGTGAAGTGTGTAAACCTGGCGATTCACAGTACCCCTGGGGATAAAAATACATGTTTATAAAAAATAAAAAAATTTAAAAAAAAGAAAAAAAACCCCACCCAGCAGCTGTCTGTAAATGATGAATGGTGAGAGGATGAAGTGCTTTGGGAGAGCAGAGGAGAGGGAGAGGTCATTATTGAGCATGACAACAGAGAGGTCCTTTGTAGCACTTAGGAATTGCCTACCCTGAGCTGGGACCTTTAACTCACATGGTACCCTCTCATGCATCATGACTGGGGGCTAACATGCTCAATTTCTGGAACCTCAGCTCTGGTCATGGCAGTGGGACAGTATCTTAGTTTTTTCCACCCCTATTCTTATCCTTAGTTGGTCCCAAGCTCTCTCTGGCTTTTGATCCTTCTGGTTTGTGTTTTCCCTCCTGGGCCCACGCCTGTGTAGAATATACACTCTCTATGCCTGCCTTATTGGAATCCTAAGGTTTAGGTCAAGTTTTCCCTGCTCCTAGACGTTTTGGGTAACCCCTAAGATCTTACATATGGAGTCCAGTTTGTTCCCTGCACCAGTGGTTGGAGAAAAAGGGTCTTAAAGGATGGTAGTAGCTTAATAGACAGAAAAGAAGGATGGGCATAAAGTCTTCAAAACAAGGGAGAAAATGAGTAAACACCTGAGTGGGAGATCAGTGGTAGAGTGCTGATTTGGGCATGGTGTCTAATCCAACCACAGCTGGTACTCAGCAAGAGAGCATGGCATGAGGAGGGCTGTTGCTGAGAGTAGTAATAATGCCTTGGTGAATGCTCACCACTGAAGACACTGGGAGAAGAATACAAGGCAGAAGAATGCAGAGGAATACAGACAAGGCAGCGAGCTGCAAGAAGCACAGCCAGAGAACCTGACAGACATTGAGATGGGGGGTCAGGCAAGATGCCAAACCAAGGACAGTCCAACTCTTAGAGCCCAGGAAGCCGTTACATACACCCTTCAAACCAAGTTTTTCCCACAGTTAAGAGGTTGAGGGCATGGCTAGGGTCACAGACCAGGATGACACGGTAAGAAATGCCAATTTCCATGGGTCATTTTAGGGCTCAAATTTGACAGGAACAGCCAAGAGACAAAGACCAAGACCAAGAGGGATGTGTGGTTGGCCTTACCCAAGGTCATTCTGGGGGATCTGTCCCTACAGGCAGACCTACATTCACTGTGAAGTCTTCTGGATCAGAATCTAGCATCTGCAAACTTAGGGTGGGAGGGCGGCATCCACAGTGCTGGACAACAGAGATAACTGAGTTTGAGAAAGTCATTGGTTTGGGCAATTTGGAGGACAGTGGGAGACTTTCCAAGAAGAGTAAGAGTACTGAGCCAAGTTATAGGAGGTCAGAAGAAAGGAACCATCCTCCCCTGATAAGTATGGCTATGGAGGAAGGCAAGAACTAAGACAGTAGTTAGTGGGGTAAGTGGAGGCTTTTATGCTATTATTTTAGTAGTTATAGTTTGCATGTAAAACATAGATACCATGGGTCTGTTTCCCGCCGTGCACTCCAAAGGAGGAGCCCACCTTAATGAGGACCTCTGCTCTAGTGGTGCAGTCCAGTGCCTGGCAGGACAAAGGAAATTCCTGGGACTGTCATCTGGAAATTGGGCCCGTGGCTCTGCAGGGATCTGTGAAGACAGCAGGGCCTCCCTTTGTGTCCTTTGAACTATTGTCAACATCCCCCAAAACTCTACACAAAGGATGCATTTACCTGTGATCAGGCTGCACAAGGCTGATGACTCAAATGGCAGATTTCTTTGCTTTTGGCTGGAAGTACAGCAACTGAGTGTGGCAACATGAGCGAGCTCCTGCTGCTCTGAAGCTCTGATTGCCAGTTATAGACGTCTTTGATGAATAAAAAATGGGAAAGCGAATTAATTATTACTTATGAAATGCAGATTGTTTGGTAGACAAATATCTTTCAAACTTTGGGGCCCATCAGGGAGGATAACAAAAGGAATGATAAGAAGGTTGGAGTCCAAGGATCCAGGGGCAACTTTGAAAACCCAGCTCCATGTTGAATGATGGCAAAAGTCTTTGTGTCTCTCCCTCTGTCTCTGTCTCTCTCTGGGTTTCTACCCAGGCTTTCCATCCTCCTGACTCTGGCTTTTGAATTTTCCCTGCTCATGCCCTTCTCATTTGGTTCCTATCTTCAGTGTCCCTGAGTCAAGGCATGACTCTGGTTTTCTCATTCACACAGTCTTGGGTTCTCAGGATTCTTGACTACTTTTGGTATCTGTATCGGGGCCTCCGCATCTCCTGGTTTCTTTGGTGGTGGCTTTTTCTTGTGGCTTCTCTATCTCTGTCTCCTGTCACTCTATCCTTCCTCTTTCCCTCTCGCCTCCTCCTCCACCCCCTCCTCCCTCACTGTCTCCTCCACCCCTTCCTCCTCTTCTCCCTCTTCTTCCCCATCCTTTTTGGTCTGCTCATGGTCTATATGACATTTTCTGTCTCTTCCCTGGCATCTCCGTCTCCCTGGTTCCCTGGTTTTTCTATCAAGTCACCCTATTTTATTTTCATACTGTTATCTGAAGTCATGTTTTGGAGGGTTACTTGTGGATGGTCTGTCTCTCCGACCCTGACCATTACTCCACTGGACAGGGAGATCTGGGAGAGCAGGGTTTTGCCTTACTCATGTCTGTATCCCCAGGGCCTAGAATAGTGCCTGGCAAATGGTGGGGGACATCAATAAATATTTGCTCATTGACTGGGCTCTAGGTTTCTCAGGGTCTCTACTTTTGTTTTTATGTCTGTGTAGGTCTCTGTGAGTCTGGAGTCTCTCTCATGATCTCTATCTCTGTCTTTTTCTGTTCTGGGCTTTCTATCTCTCAGTTGAGGTCTCTCTTTCTCCTTACCTCCTACAGCTTTCCCCTGACCTCTGTCTCTGTCTAACCTGCCATTTACCTCATGTCCATCATCTCTCTCCTCTCTTGGCCATGTGGGAAGGCATTAGAGGGCATTCTGGGCCAGCACAGCAGCAGACCCCTCCTCACAGACCTTGCCTTCAGTGCAGCCTACAGCTGAACCTCCCTCTAGGACCCTACAACAGGGACAATAAAAAGACCCCTCCTTTGCTCCCTGCCCCACTGCTTTGAACAGTCAGAGCTTTAAAGGGCTGCTCAGGACGGTGACTGCAGCTGGCTTGCCGCTCACTGGCTGGGCTGTGGTGTGGGAGCCCCTTTCTTAGAAGTTCTTGCCTGGCTCGTGGACTGAATCATGGACAGATACCTGGTTACTGAAACTCACAGTTGCCTCTCTGGACCCATTACTCCGGTTGGCTTCATGCAAACATACTGCAAGAGTCTGAACCCAGGGGAAGGGTCAGCCCTGGGGCAATGTGGGATGAGGTTCCCTATCATTGTGGTTAAGAGCATGAGTCACACAGATGAATTAAAACCCCAGCTAAGACACTGATCTCACATCTCAGTTTCCATACCTGTAAAAAGGGAATGGTGGGCTCTGTCTTGTAGGGAGGTTAGTGGATTGAATGTGGTAATACATGGCAAGGATGGTGTCCAGCCCGTGGTAAACACTTGGACAGCAGGAACTATTAGAAATGCTGGAAGGCAGACCTTATGCGTGAGGTCTGCTGAAGACAGCTCCTTGATGGCTGTGTATAGTTTGAGCAGTAACACAGGAACTCTGGAGAGGGAGGGAGCCTCGGCTGGCCATCTGCTCCAGCCCCCTACCTCAGGCAGATGACTTTGCAGCCCACAGCAGGTGGACAGAGGTGTTCTGTTCTGGAAGCCCCCCAGGGGACAGACACTGCAGCCTGCCTCTGTCCCCTATCTCCAGCCTTTCTCCTGTGACAGTCAAGGAGGCTTCCTCTTGTCCCCATGCAAAGACTCTTGCTTCCACACAGCCTGGTGACTTGTGGCAAGTGCTCGCCAGACCTGAGAAGAGAAGAGCTCTTGTGCTCTTAGCCGTCATGGTGGCCTTCCAGTGACAGTGGCTCCCAGATGGGAGTATTCACAGTCCCCCCTTTCAGCAAATTACAGGAAGTCAAAGATGACACAGAGTCTGCAATGCAGAGCCAAGAACTCACTTGAAAATCTCTGAAGTCTTTCCCGAGTTCCTGGAAATTGACAAGTATTTCTAAGACTCAGCCTTTGGGACTGGGCCAGACTCGGCCCTGCCTTTCTCGCCAGCACCCCTCCTAAACCTGCGAGCGCCCCTGCGCCTGTCTCAGTGTGGCTCTTCGCCACCCCTGGGCCCGCCACTCTGGGCTCCTCCATGTGGCCCCGCGGATCTCGGCACCTGCAGATGTCTGCAGAGTGGGAAGGGAGGTTGGGGCGAGACTGGTTCCCATCTTTGCTCCAGATGACTCACCACCTGCCTTAGCTTTTCTCTTCCCATCGTTACGTAATCCTGATTCCAGGATTAAAAATACTTCGCTGACTACCCCGTCCATCTGTCATTCTCCCTCTCTCCCATATACTTGTATGTATGTGTGTATATATATAATCTCATTTTAAAAATATTTCAGAAAGAGCACTTTCATCATTCATATTATATCAGAGATGGGTTTCCGAGTCAGCACTGGCTTCCTCCAGAACAGCAGTCCTGGGGGAGTGAGACTTCCCCAAGCCTCTAGGATCGCAGTCTGGTCTGTGTCTTCATTCAGGGGCCTGTGTTTGAAGTGTCCAGTGCTTCCCTGGGGCAGCCCTTTGGCCCTTCCCACAGCCAAGGCTGGTATTTATGACATGGAGTTATCTTCTTCCCCAGCCTGGGAGTTGGAGGAAGTGGTGAACTGGGTCGCCTGGCCTAATAGGGGTCCTGGTGGTAGATGACCTGAATCCAGTCACCAGGATGGGGAGCCCCTCACTCTCTGTTCAGCTCTCACTTTACAAACCAGGTCCCCCATCCATGTACCAGAATCATCCCCGGACTGACGGAGACAGAGGGTAAGAGTTAAGCTCTGTTTTTCCTGTTTCCAAAAAGTCTGAAGACTCTCTAGAGCTGGACGGGGACACACACTCCTCCTTGGAAACTCATTCATCTTTTGCTCCTCTGATATATACTTGTTGGGGGATACTAGGCGCTTTGTGGGTCAGACAGATGGTACCTGCTGAGAGGCTGCGGAGAAGGTAGACAAGATAGCCCATGAGGACGAAGAAATTTAATGTCACTGATTAAGTGACAGGACCTGGGTGGGGTTCTATCTCCTCCCGATGCCATCAGAGGTCCCAGAGCCCTGCTGTCCTCCTCTGTGCAATGGGCATGACACATTCTGTCTCCCAGGGCTGGCACAACATTCATGGGAACAGAAGTGCCTTGGAGGCAGCGACATTGAGCAGGAACATGTTCGCTGGTGTGCATGCTTTCAAAACCTGAGACACCTGTCAGAAAAAAAAAAAAAAATGCCTGTGGGAGCGGCCTCCCTCCTGACCACTGCCTCCAGCCTCACCTCCTCCGTCGGATCCATGATCCACCCTCTGCAGGGACGACCGACTGATTTCTCCCTGCTGGTCACCGCAGTCAGTTTAAGTTCCTGAGAATGCGCTGGAGTCCTCCTCCCTCCCCTGCGTTGCCTCAGGACCCCATGGCTAGCCGAATAGGTCCTGGCCTTCCAGCTCTGTGTGCTCCTGGTCCAGGGATTATGTCCCCGTGTCTCAGTTTCCTCAGCTGTATAATGGGCCAATGAGAGTAGGTCTCCAAGAGTGTAAATGAGCAAGCACATGAAGAGCAGTTAGGACAATCTCTGGCACACGGGTAAGGACCAAACGGCCATCAAGGTTTGTGAGGGGCAGCAGCTGCTCCTCTGTGCCTTGGAAAATGTTCTTTCCTGTGCCTGGAATATTCTGTTTCCACGACCTCCCCTCCCCGCAATCCGGCAAACTCTCACTTGCAGCAGGGTTTGTTTTAAAAGGTGAGCCAGTCCTGGTCCTGGCCTTTATGGTGTCCAGGCTCTCAGACACCCAGGCCTGCGCCCTTCTCTGGCTCTCCGCAGATCTGTGCACATCTTGGATTCTCAGCACGCTGTCTTCCACAAATATTTATTGAGGACTTGTCACACACCAGGCCCCCACCTTTCTCCCCCCACTTCCCCTTTATCTGGTGCTTGCTAAGTTCAGATTCTGTGAGCCAATCCTTGTTTACTTTTCGGAAAGCCTGGGTTGAACCATGTTTCCTTCCTTCCTAATGACACCACTGGGCCCCATGAACTCTACTAGGCACCAGGTGATGGATCAGTAACCCCTCCCAGTAAACCCAAGAGAGATTGTCCTACAGCAAAGGTGAGGAAAATCAAGACCAAGAGGACAAATCCCTGCCCCAAGGGGATGACGTTCCCTTACTTTGCTTCAGGATCCTGCACAAGCCTCCTGCCTGTGTGCTCCTGGCCTCCCAAACCTGGGGTGCCTAGATGTGCCTTCTCCATTCCAGCCTCAAACTGAAAGCCTGGCAGGGACCCAGCTCCGTCGCCTGGGCAGGGGAGACCAGGCCCCTGTCACTCTGTCTTGGCCCAAGCCGTGAGTCTGTCTCTCCAATAATGTGCCCTCCAGAGCAGGACCTGCATCCCAGTGAACCATCAGAGAACCAGAATCAGAGAACCATCACCACGCACAGGAACTTCTACTCTGGGTTCACATGACCTGGACCTACTCCAGCTGCCTGTGAAAGGCTGGCCTCAGCTTAGTGGAGAGGTCCTGCAGGAAAAGCAGAAGAAGAAAGGGAGGAAAATTGCTTTTTTTGCTGCCCCAAATATAATCGCCTCCAGGATGTTATATAATCAATAAAATATCAGAGCCTGTGATGGAGCTTTGGGCTCATGCCCTTGAGAAGATCCAGCCTCTGTCTTGACCCAGTCAAAGTCTGCTCTGTGATTGTTGCTTGGCGACTGGGTGGGATGGCTCTCAGGACAGTTTGGTGGTAGAAGGTGGCCAGCATGCTCACTCCCCTGTTGGGTGAGCCTGCTGCCTTTTCTTCTTCCAACAGCTTTGGCTCTTTCCTCCCCACTCTGGTCTCCACTGTCACCAAAGCCATTGAAGGCCCAACTGAAGCTCAGTCTTGTTTGTGCCATTTGTCTGGTGGTGGGACTCGAGCAGATGACAGAGGGCTCACGAGGGCACACTCACACCTCTGCTCAGTTGTGCACACATACACACTCTCCCCTTGCACACACAGCCACCCTCGCACACAGAGGTGACCTGACCACAGGCCCTCCCGCAAACCTACCCCAAAGCTGGAGACATACTCATGCTTGATCCCCTTGCAGACCTTCCTCACATCCTGCTGAACCACAAAGGCTCGTCCTTCCCCAAACATAGAGCTCTTGTCCTCTCCTGTGTTTTTGTGGTTTCCGTCTCCCTCTCTTCCCAGTGTTTCTCTCTCTCTCTCTCTCTCTCTCTGTTGGGGACGAGAGGAATTTGGCAGCAATATCTCTTTGTCTCTGGCTCGTGGCATCTGCACACACCCTCCCACCCCTACACACAGATGTGCAGGCCTCTCAGTCAGGGGCTCTGATCTGTGGGGTGGCCAGTGAGGGATTCCAGGAGGTGGTCCAGTACAGAAGCCTGGCAGACAGCCGTGGTGCCAGGCTGTCTGACAATAGAAACAACAATGCCCAGAACAGAACCAGAAACACTGGCATTCACGTGGAAGGCAGGTGCAGTGGGGTGATTCAGGATGGACTCACCAGCCAGCCTCCCTTGGTTTGAGCATGTGGTCCTTCCACTCCCTAGCTGTGCAGCCTTGGACAACTTTCATAACCTCTCTGTGCCTGGGTTTTGCTGTTTGTAAAATGGGAACATATCAGCACCCACATCACAAGGTGGTGATGAGTTCAGTGAATTATATGTGTTGAATGCTTAGAACACCAGACACGTCACACTAGGCACTGTGATAAGCACTATCTCTCTATTATCATATTTAATTCCCCCATCAGCCCTGTAAAGATATTTCCCCTGGAGATGAAATGACCTGCTCCAGGCCACATGGTTATTACTGGAGCAGCTCATTGATTCATGAGTTGTATACTCTGCTACTCACCTGTCCATGAGAGCTCTCCTTTCTGGAGGCAGAATCTGGGGTGGGAGCAAGAAGAGCAGCCTTGCGGAAGGATGGCCACAGAACATGGTAGGAACTAGGGCCTCACCGGGGACCAAGGTAAGAAATTCCATGCAGATGCAAGGCTGGGAAGCAGGGCAGAAGTCCAGCAGAGTTGACTGGCCAGTGGCTGAGGGGAAAGAAGGCTTGGACTAGTCATGAGGTCTTGGTAGGGGTGAGAAGGGCTGGAGGACTTCAAAGGCTCCTGGGGCCAGTTTTGGGCTGTCTGCTTGGGTCAAGTGGACACGGAAAGGGATTTGGGGCTGCCCGCTGCCATCCCTCAGGCCCCTGTGTCAGTGTGTAAGACAAGGCATAATCTGCTACTCTTCCTTCTTGGGGACATGATGGGGACCTGGGTGGGTTTGAACATGCAGAGGCAGAATAGAGCATTGCCAGGGGCAGCTGAAGGCCCAAGGAAGGACACAGAAACTCACTAATATGTTCTGGGCCTCCACGTATGTAATCTTACTGAATGCTTACCAGAACCTACCCACAAACATACTCATTTCCATTTATGGAAGCAGAAACTCAGGCTAAGGGAGCTTAGGCTGCCTGAAAGCACCTGCTGGGCTGTACTTGGGCTCCTTGACCTCCTGCCGAGGGCAGCCTGGGGGCAGGACTTGGTGGGGGGATGGCTGAGTCATGTCCAAGTAGCCCCGGCCATGAGGGGGCTGGGTGTGGCATGGCAAATCAAGTGGATGCTGACAAGTCACAACGTCCACCTTTACACCCTGGTCTCATGACCCAGCACTGGCAGCGTAGGGCTGGGACAGGAATAAAAGCAGCTTTGTGTTTAGCAAATGAATACACATCTCTTCTATCCCCCAGGAGCAATATATTTCTTTTGCTTCCCTTCATCAGTGGGCACTGAACTGTTCCTTCCAACTGAGTGGCAGAAAAAGTCAAATTCCACAAGGCAGTGTAGGGAGAGGGAGGGTGAGGGGCAGGCAAGAGGGCTGAATCACCTGTCTCAGCTGCTGGGCACAGGATGCAACACTTGGATGGATTAACATTCGGGCTAATTAACATTTTTTTCTAATCAGCATTTCACATGGAAAAGCAGGGCTCTCGGGGATGGCGGCGCCCCTGCTCCAGTCTGGGACAGAAATGGGTCTTCTGGCTCTTCTGCACAAGTGGAGTTATTGGCATTATCACATTTACAGTGATGGGCAGGGGGACATGGTGGGTGCTGGGAGGATGTCGGGAGGATGTTGCCAGAATGATGCTAGTGCCCTTGGTGACGGGGTGTGGGCAGAAAAGACCCCCTCTGAGGATCTCTGGGGCTGGCGGAAAAGATCTCATAGCCCCGCTGTATGGATGTAGCTCCTACCACCATCCAGAGCAACTTCACATTCATCCACTCAGGGCAGGCACTGCGTGTTAGTCATGTCCATCTATGTGGGCCCTGAAGACCTACTGTGTGCCCAGAGCTGCCCTAGACACCTTGACCCCTGCCCCTGTGGAGCTTGCAGGCCAGTAAGGGAAGCAACCCATAATGACAATACACCGTGAGTTCCATTATGCAGGAATACAGGAGCTGAGAAAGCATGTAGCGGATGTACAGCTCTGCACGCAGGGCCCAGGCGGAGAGCTCCACAGGGCGGGGACCATTCCAGCTTTCCCCCACCAGGTCCCCAGGCTTTGGCACAGTAGTTTGCACAGTTTAAAAGGTCAGGAGATATGTGTCAGGTGAATGGAAGAATGAATGCTTGATATTCAAATGAGATTTGAAATATGAAGCGTTAACCAGATGAAGGAGAGTGACAGCGGTGTTCCAGGCAGAGGGAAGAACATATGCAAAGGCTAGGAGGCAATAAAAGGCATAGCATTGGTTTGGCACTTCTGGAGGAATGGGGGCAGACATGGGGCAGACTTGGAGGAGAGAAGAGGAGCAGGAGATGAGGCCCCAGAGGAAGAAAGGGCCAGACATGATGGGCTTGTGACCCGCTGAGGAAATGAGGAATGAGGGATACACGTGACCTGCCCCGCCACCTCCGGCATGGAGGCAGGTTGGATTGGGGTACCCTGAGGGCAGAGAGACCCTCGGGGGCTAAGGCAGTATCTGGGAAGGGAGAGGATGGCGGCCTGCCAGGGCTGAGAGTGGGGGTGGGAGGTGGGGAGGTGGCCACAGGGTTGGAAAGAAGAGATGGGAAGGCCAAGCTTGCAGGCAGAATAGATGCCGGGGGAGTTGTGGGTACTCCAGGCTTCTGGTCAGAGCCATTGGACAGAAGGTGGTGTCCTCCCCTGAAACAGAGCAGGCAGAGGGTAGAGGAAGAGGCATGGAGCATGCATGGGAGCACGTGTGTTGAATGAATTAAACAGAGATGTCTCTGGACCAGGGATTGGACTTAGACACAGCTCTGCTCAGCTCTCCTCACCCCCCAACCCCAACTTCTCCAAGTAGACCAGAGGGATCTCTCTGAAGCACAGATCTCACTACATCATTCCTGAAAAACCCTCAGTGACTCCCTGATGCTCCCACCGCAGACTTTCATGTTGTTATCGTGTCCCCAAAGACCCTGTGTGATGTGGCTGGGCTCCTGTCCACCTGGCAACCCTGCAGGCCTGGTTCTACTTCCCCTCATCCTAAGCTCCTCCCTGCCCGGGGGTCCTCGCAGGCTCTGTTTCCTCTGCTAGCTTGCTTTCCCCCTACTTCCTTCCTTGATCAACTCCTGCTCATTCTTTACATCTCCAAAATCACTCCGTCAGAGAAATCCCCCTTCACTCAGGCCAGGTAGGTCCCTCCGGTAGAGCACCCCATCCTTCCTCGCTTTCACAGTTGCCCCAATGTAGCAAAGCGGTATTTGCATAATTGCACCTGCTGCACCCCACCCCCTCCTCTAAGCTCTAGAGGAAGGCAACCCTGTCTGTTTAATTGACCCCCGAAGCCCCAGCACCTTGCACGGTGCCTGACACATAACAGGTTCTCAGTTACGATTTGTCAACGAGTAAATGTGCTACGTGATAGATTTAAGATTATTTGTACCACGGTGAATGTTTGGCAACAGCTAATCTCCAACATTAGTCAAGTCAACGGAGACCAGAATAGCAGACACATTCCACTTTAAATATAAACCTTTATGGAGATGACTCTCAGCCTGCACTTCCAGCAGAGGCTCTTTCCCGACTTCCACTCTGGGTCTTTAGCTGCCTGCTGGACATCTGACCTAGGATATTTTTGTGTAAATTGCCTCAAAGCACTTTGCTGCAGTTCCTGCTTTGGTCCCTGGCCTGTGTTTTGTCTTTCAGGGACCCCACCCCAAACCCAGGCTGAGCCTGGGCTCCTCAGGTCCCCAGCTGGCTTGTAGGACCGTGAATTAGTGACCCTGCACCACCACAAGGTCATCTCCCTTTCAGTGTGTTCCATGCACTCTTGCTAGGGGAGGTGGGATGCATGGGGCAGGAGATGGAGATGCCCAGCAGCAGGGAGTGGCTGAGAGCCCCGTGGCCTCCCCAAGGGACTGGTCAGTATTCCACGAAGGGGCTGGGTTCTGGGCAGGGCCATGAGGCCACAGTGGGAGTATGGGCAGAGGGTGTGACCAAGGAGACAAAAGGGTCTGCAGCTCGAGGCAGAGACCATGCAGAAATGCAAAGGCATAGGCAGAGAGTGCGTTCATTTATTTTTCTATAATTTATGATCTTGCCTACATCCAAAAATGATGCAACGTCACTTGCTACAAATATACTGGTAAAAGCCTACAAGGAGAGTCAAAATAGATGGTTGGAGATCAGCAACCAAATAGATGAAGGGGAAGAAAATGGCATTAGGCATAAAGTTTGAACTCCCATTAGGACAGCGCTTGTGGTTTCCAGACTTAGTCGTGACGATCCTGGCCTCACTTGACCTCCATGGTGTCCTCTGATTCTACAGATGGCTGGGGAGGCAAAGCCACTCCCATCCAAAATCACTCAGCTGGCCAGCACCAGGCAGGGAGAGGGGGCTGCAGCCCAGAGAGAAGGCCTGGATGAGGCTTTTCCAGAAGTGCCCCCTCCTCCATTTTTGCAGCTCCCCCCTACCCAAGCCAGTTCCCCGGTGCAGGCCTCTGCTCTGTAGAGACATCCTGCCACTTGGTCCACCTGGAGCACCCTGTATGCAAGGACCGGATTCATCTACTATGATCATGGACCTGTGGTTTAGAAACCCCAGCAACTCTCCATCTGCAGCAGCACCCCCTACCCACCATGCCAGCACAGCTCAGGGCCTTCTCTGCTCAGGCCCAACTTGGAGGGTCAGCCTCAGGGCCTGTTTCCCTGCCTCTCCCACCAGGGAGCAGCCGCAGTGGAGTCCAAGTCCCTCCAAATCGAGGAGGGACTTCCCCACGTCCGTGCCTCTCCACTTGGATGGGGAATCTAGCAGAGCGGCCAAGCACATGGAGCCCAGAGCCAGATGGCCCGCGCTCACGTTCTCGGTCCACCACCTTAGCTGTACCACCCTGGACACGTCTCATCCCCTCCCTGCTCCTCAAAGACCTCAGCTGTCAAATGGCCGCCCGACAGCTGTCTCTTTGGGAGGGGGTTGGGAGGTTGAAGGGAGGTGAGAGTGCCTGCAGAGGGCTCAGAGTTGTGCCCAGAGCTTCCCTGGGCAGGGAGTATGAGCCGTGCCTGTCACTCACCCCTCTCTCCTGGCTCGGAATCCCCGACTCCGTCTCCCTCCACATCAGCCACTGAGACCCTGAACACCCTGAGGAAACATTCTAGGGGACCTCCTCTCCTGCTTCTGTGACCCTCTTTGCTTGCCGAGATGATTCCAGCTATGACTCACCCACAGTCTGAGCCTCCGTCTGAGTCCTAGGATGCTATCTTTGATCAAGAGGGTATTTTCTCTGACTTTCAGAGAGTGTCTTAATCCCTACCACAACGGTGAACTCCCAGGACAGGGACCCTCTCTTATCTCTCCGTAAGACTCATAGCAGGTGCTTTGCAAACACTTGTTGGGTTTTACATCTTATGACATATGCCCCCTCTGCCCTGGTAAATCCCTCTGCTCCCTCTCAGAGGGGGATTCTCTGGGCTGGGGGTGTGGACACATTGGACAGTCTCCTAAATACATGTCATACAGAGGCTGCCTCGAGCAGTTGGAGGCAGGTGGGGGCAGGTGGGACCGAAAACGGCACTACCAGCCCCGTCAGATGGCAGGGAAGCAGCTTTCCAGACCCAGAGGGTACCATGGGCCAGAGAGTCAGACCAAGGCCAGGACAGGGCAGGTTGTCCCCACTAAGGACAAGAGTGGCCATGGGAGCTGGGGCCCAGAAGGCTGACAAGAGGTCACGGGACCGGGAGGGAGGAAGCAAGGTAGTCATCTCCTATCGTTGTAATCTGTTCTCTTGCTTCATTCATGCTGCACATCCCACCCCCTCAACCCCCACCCACCTCATTTCTTTACTCTCTTACTAAGCACTCTTCAGTTGCAGCCCCAGACCTGGTGGTTGTTGACCTTGGGAAAATACTTGACTTTTCCAGTCCCACGTATGCACAGGGACCGACAGCATTCTTCATGGCATTCCGGTGGAAAATGCGATGTGAAGCATTGGTTCCCATACCTAGGTGGGCGGGGGAACACCTCAGGGATTACCTACAGAGGCAGGTAGCAACCCCACCTCAGTTCAACCAAACCAGAATTTCCATGGCAAGGAGCTCATGAATACGTAGTTTTAAAAAAATAATCCACAGGTATTCGAATATAGCTGGTCCTTTTGGGAACCACAAGAAAGAAAGAAAGAAAGAAAGAAAGAAAGATAGATAGGTATGTATGAAAATAATAACTGAGGTTAATATCAGCTCTTCTTTCCTATTTTCCTTCCTACCTAATTAATAGGGTTCCCAGGCTTAATTAAGGAAAATTCCCCTATACTCAATTACTCAATGGTTTATAAGAACTATTGCATGGTTGCTGGTCAGAGCACTTGCCCCATTGGGCCAGAGTGCGAGTAAGTCCCAGTGAGGCCCTCAGAAGACTCTGGTCACCCCCAGAATTGAGTCTGCAGGTATGGGAGGGATGGTAGGAAATAGGCTTCTTTAAACAATATTTGCCTCTCTTCAGGAATTCAGACCTGGCCATGATTTTTTTTTTTTTTTTTTTACCCTACATGTTTGCTCAAAAACTCTCACTGATTCAACAGACACAGAGCATCTCCTGGGCACCAGCCTTGAGAGGCACCTGCTAGGGACCCAGAGATGAAAAAGCAAACACAGAGTCCCTGACCCACAGTCCAGTGAAGCAGATCAGAGAATGAAAGTGACAGCTCCTGCTGAAATAGGCTGGAGCCTGGGGGAGGGTCCCAGAAGAGGGGAGGCTGACCTTGGACTAGAGCCCTTCTAGAAAGTCTCACACAGCAGGTGCTGTTTGGGTAGATGTGCAGTGTGGTGGTAGGAGGCATGGCCTCCTGAGCCAGGATACTAGCTTCATATTTGGCTGTGTGTCCTTATGCAAGTTACACAACCTCTCTGCTCCTGGATTTCCTCCACTGTAAAATGAAGATGATCATTTCCTTCATTTTTTTTAAGGATTGTTGTGAATATGAGAGAAGTTAACATATGTAAAATACTTAGATCAGTGCCTAGCCCATAGGTAATTGTTTTGAATGTATGCACACATGCACTATTTTTATGACTATGTTGAGAATGCATGAGACCTTCCCACACGGAGAAAGGGAAGTCATGCTGGGCAGGGGATGTTGTATGGAATGTCTCACCAAGGTGAGAACATGCAGGGCTCATGGGTGGTGAGCAGTTTGGTGGGCAGGAGGTCAGGGGCGGGGTCAGATCTAGAGACAAGGTCCTTGGGATGCGGGTGAATTTTGGGGTGCTAATAGGGTGCCCTTCCCAGTGCCTGCCCATGGTATCACTAACTGGAAACCAGTCAAGGTCAGACAAACCAGATTTAATGGTGATCTGAATGGGGAGGGCTCCCTTTGGTAGGTATTGTGATCCCTTCCTGACCACTAACCTAAGTCTCCCTCAGCCCTCCAACCCTGCAAAAGGCCTTCAAACTGAACAGAGCTCTTTAAAAAAAAAAAAAAAAAGAAGATGAAATTATTTGTTTTAGAGAGAGAGTGTGTGTGTGAGCATTAGCAGCGGGGAGGGACAAAGGGAGAGGGAGGTAATCTCAAGAAGATTCTGCACTGGGTGCAGAGACCGATATGGGGCTCCATCTCACGACCCTGAGATCATGGCTCAAGCCAAAATCGAGAGTCAGATGCTTAACCGACTAAGGCACCCAAGCACCCTGGACTAAGCTATTACCTACCACTGCTTCACCTGATCTAGTCAAGGGCAGGTTCTAAATCAGACTGCCTGGTGTAGAGCCCAGTGGGGAGTGGACATTTGCCTTGTTTTCCATTGTCTAAACCCTTTGGCCATCCTGTGATGTTTGGATAATTCCCAGTTCCACATGCCCTGTGTGTCCAGGGGAAAACCCTGAACTTCTTGCAACAGGGAGGTGGCAATGAGCTGGGTTCTTACTGGCCAAACCCATGGGTCCTGTCTGTCATGGGAAGTGAGAAAATTGGGACAGGAGACTCATGGAATGTGTTTTGCTGTTGAGTGGGACCGTCAAGGCTGCTGACTCGGGGTGGCGAGGGTCAACACGGGATTCCTGGGACAGAAGTGGTGTTGATGCTGGAGCCAAAGGCAAGTTCTCAGCCACAGGGGAAGCAGCAGAGTGCGCTTAGCAGCTGCCTCAGTGGCACATGTGGCTTCTTCATCAGGCGAGATCTGTGGCATGTGTTTGGAATCTCAACCTCAAGCTGGTTCCATGGCCACGCACCACCCTTTGGATGACCATATTTTCTGCTTATGCATCTAGGATCAGCTTCCATTGCTTGCAGCGAAATGCCCTCTTGTTCCACAGCTCTGACACTTACTGGCTGTGCATCCTTGGGCAATTTACTCAACCATTCTGTGCCTCCGATCCCTCCTCTATAACATGAACTACAAACAGTAGCTACCTTATCGTCTTGTTCCTCAGATTCAGTGAGAGACTTTGCACATTCTTAGCACATGTAGTAAGCCCAGAATCAATATTAGCTATTATTTTCACTAAATCTGAGAAAGATAAGGAAAATACTTTTGTTTCATAAAGAGGCACAGAGAAGTGGAGCGACCTATTCAAAAGCGACAGAGTGAGCAAGAGAGAAGGTCTCTGGTCTCCAAAACGCAGATTCTTGCCTCTCTCCTGCAACCCTACGTGTGTACGTGTGTGTATGTGTGTGTGTGTGTGCACGTTCTTTATTGCATAAAGTCACTGTATTATGTGTGCTGTCAGATATCCTATTAAAAAGCAAAGTGGAAAAAACAGTGAGCAGTCTTCCTCTGCCTGTGCTTCCACTGATTACAAAATTAAATTAAGCTCTGTGGCTTGCTGCTGCTGTTTGATGGGGAGTACAATGAATTGCTCTTTGCCTCCCTGTAAGAAGTCCCAGAGAACAGTGCTGTGGGAGCTCGGCCCAACACAGTATTTCTTCCTCCCAATGCCCAGGGGGCAGAGCCTTCCTCTCTCCAGAAATGTTAAGCCCCTGAACCAGACCGCCTTTTTATTAGGTTAATAAAACACCAGGCCCATCAAGTCTCAGGCTCGTAAAGGTCAGTGAGTCACGTCTGAGTGCAAGGGAGAGCTCGTAGGGCAGCGGCCTGCTCCGGGGGATGGGGACGGGGGTGGGGTGCGGGGGTGGGGAGGGAGGAAGCTCTCTCCCAGGCCAGCGCTGACTCTGGGGCCAGGCCCAAGGATGCAGGCAGGGCCACAATGGCAAGATGAACAAGAATCTTTAGGTGCCATCGGGGCTTCGTGGGCCTCGTTCTAGCTGGGCCCCCAGGGAAGGGTCAGGGCCAGGAGACGGCTGGCAAAGTCAGAGCAGGCAGGAGAGCAGGAGGTGGGCAGGCAGACGGCAGGGATCTACACCAGGGCGGCAGCAAATGGAGAGACTTTGATGTTACCTAGTTGGGTGGATAGAAGCAGGATCTTGGAGTCACTGAGTTCTGGGTTCAAATCCTGCCTCTCCATCTACTTCTCACCAGTTCCCTATTCCTGTGCCTCATACCACCCCAAAACTTTGTGGCTGAAAACAGCAACACCCAGTTGTCTCTCAAAGGTCTGTGAGTTGACCGGGCTCAGCAGAGTGGTTCCTGGGTTCCGCGAGGCGGGGGCCGGGCTATCGTCACGAGCTGCGGTGGGAAGCTCAGCCGGAACCCGTACCTGGAACGCCTCCTGCACAGGCCTCCCTCTGTAGCTTGGGCTTCTCACAAAGATGGCTGAGTTTCAGTGGGTGGGGTTCCAAGATGCAAGAACAGAAGCTGCGCACTTTGGAAGGCCCAGGTATAGAAATTACACCACATCACTCTGCTGCCCCCTATGGGCCAATATAGGTCAAGGGCCAGATCTAGGGGGAGAGGAAATAGACTGGGCCTCTCTGAGAGAAGAGCAGCAAAGAGCTAGTGGCCATCTTCAACCCTTCACATGCCCTGGGCCAAACAATGATTTTTAAATGTATCCCTGTCCGCTTCTCCCTTTGCTTTTGGATAAATTTCAAACTCCTTTGCCTTGGTGACCTCCAGGTATCGGACCCCTCCTTACCTCTCTAGACCTCATCTCATGCTACTCAAGACATTGCTCATTGTGCTCCAGCCCCACTGGCCTCCTTCCCTTCCTTCCACTTGGCATCCTCTTCCTACCTCAGGGCTTTTGCACATGCTATCCATGCTCTCTGGAGTTAGCCACTCTTTGCCTGATGAGCTCTTTCTTATTCCTCAAATGTCAGCAAAAATGATACCATGTGACTTTTTCATTTAGTCCGCCAGCAAATGTTTACTGTGTGCCTACTCTGTACTAGGGACCGTCTAAGGCCCTGCTAAGAATAGATCCTGTGCTACTTTCTACTTTAGCATCCTCTCCCATTTTTTGCTTTAATTAAAGCCTGTAATTACCATGTTGTATTTGTTTTCTCTCCTCATTATCTATATCCTCCAGTAGAATGAGGACTGTCTGGCTCACCGCAGTTTCCCTTAGCACAGGGCCCATCACAGAATAAGTACTCAACAAACACGTGCTGTTTGAGTGAATGTTACCTACTTAAGCATGTGACCTTGGCCAAATGGCTTGCACCTGGCTTAGTCCCAAGTTCAAGGGCCCTGGGCCAATGTAAGGCAGATGTAAGGGGCAATGTTTTTGGCTTAAACACTCCTGGAAAAGCAGGTATGAGACTTGGCTTCACTGCAGCTTTCTGTGTGACCTCAGGAAAGTCACTTAACCACTCTGGGCCTCAGCTGTCAGAAGGAAACAGTAGTCTCCCATTGCCCAGGACAGTTGGGAGTCAAGGTGACAGCAGGGCATGGACACGGTGCTATATGATCTTGGCTGTCTGAGGCTGGTAAGGACATTGGATGTATGGGAGGGGGTCCCAGGTGCCCACTCTTCCTTCAGCAAGGCTGTTCCCTGGGTGGAGGGCCCAAGCAGCCACTCTTCATCAGAGTCCATGTCCACCTCCACAGACCCAACCTGGGCTAGCTTCTGGTCCTCGGAGGGGACAATGAGGTTTGCCCACCAGAGAGATGAGATATCCTGCATCGAAATCCTCATACCTGCCTCCAGCCTGCCCGGTCAGAGACTTGGCTCTCCCCCTTGGCTGGCACGCTGGCCCTGGGCGCTAAGGCTGCTTACGTCCTCCACCTGCATGTGTAAATGTTAAGAGCTGCAGAGGGCAAACACATTCAGGAAGCCCCCAGCTGCCTTTCCATTTACCTTCTCCTCCAGGCAGAGATCAGTCAGCCCACGAGATGGGATGCAAATTTCAGCCCCGGGACTGCAAGAAAGAGCAATGACCCAGAGACCCATAGAGGAGGAGTGGAGAGAGACCCTGTCCTCTGGGAAGCAGAGGAAACCCTGCCTGGGCTGGCTTTGTGGGAAAACTAGATTTGAAGCAAGCACCTCAACCCAGGGACTTTCTCCCAAGTTCTACAAAGACACCTGCAAAAGAAGTGTCCTCCTGTGGGCCATGACAGCTCCTCTTGAGGACAGACCTCACACCTTCACCCATATCATCTCAGATGACCCTCACCACCGTCCTCTGGGGTGGTCACACATCATTGGGCAGAGGGGGAAACTGAGGCTCCTGTGCCCAAAGGCTGGAAGGCGGCAGTGGCTCTTCCCCCAATGCTCATTGCTGCACATCACATGCATGGAGGCAAGAGATGGTACAGGTAGAAAATAGGGCTAGGGAGCGAGATTTTAGATTAGTGCCTCATAACTGGCTATTGGGGTGAATCAAGTGGCCTGTCTCGGTAGTGAGCACTGGAAAATGAAGATTCCAGAATGCCCCTCTGGAGTTGGGAGTCTGGGGAGGGGCCAAGGACAAGGCAGCGTAATGGATGGGAAAGTGTCTTGTAGCCCGCACGTCTCTCACAGGAAGGCGTGTTATTCTTAAGAACAGCAAGTTCTCAGCAAACAGCCTTTCAAAGGTCAGCATGGGAAGGAAATTCTTTCAGAATCCTTGCCTCCTGAGACTCTGCCCGTGGGTCTCTGCCCATCCCCATGTTTGTGTGCATCTCCCCCACGTTTCTGTGCCTCTCCCTCCAGCGTGTCTCATCTCTTCTGTCTCTCGCACCTGTCTGACTCATCTCTGATCTGTCCTGCCTGCTCTCCGTCTGTCCTTCCTCTTCCCCAGGCCCCTCGCCATCCCTTCCACCACTTCTGCCAGCTGCTGCTTCCGAGTCTGCACACAGGTTTCTCCTGTCCCGAGTGATTTATGGGCCTGGCTCAGCCCAGGAAACGCTGAGTGGAGTCCGTGCTGTTCAGGGAGCTGGTGGCTTCGAGGCAAGCTCCGCCCTCGGTCCCCAGGCAACTGTCTCTGGGATGTGTTCTATTGTTTCTGCTTTCCCACTGCTGGTCCTCACAGATGCCTAGGCTTTGAGCTGCCCCCCTCCCTAGCTGTCCCTGCTCTGGCTCTCTGGGCCCCAGCTTTACCTTCTGGCTCTGCCTCCATGTGTCTTTGCTCCTAGCGCAGTCTCTGTCTCTCTCTGTCTCTGCGAGTCTCTCTCCCTAAGCCCAGCCCCATCTCTGAGTCCCCCTCCACCCATCTGTCCCTCTGACTGTAGCTCTTATTAGCCCCCTCCTCGTCCTTCCCTGATTCAGCATACAACACTTCCATGAGGCCAAAGGCGGCAGAAACAACCTGCGAGCATGTTCTCTGAGCTCCAAGCCAGACTACCCTCAGACAGCTCGGACCTAACCTGGGACCTCGGGCCACACTGCCCCCATCCCTGCCCCCTCTTGTCTTTCATGTCACGTTGGGGAAGTTTCCTGAACTCCCGGTGACACTGCTGTCAGGGCCCGACTTACCAGGAGAACATGAATAATTAAAAGCTGTAGCTGAGGCTTGTTCCGATTTAAACTGTATTAGTGTTGCCAACTGTCCTGACCCATTTAATATTCATGCCATTCTTGGCTCTTCTAAAGAGAAGGGAGTTTGCTACCTGATTTAAATTGTGCCTGTCAGTTTCGATTAAAGATCAGGTTGACCACAGTTGCAGGGAAATTAAATGAACATTCTCTTAAGCAATATCATAGAATTTAATGTAGCAATTAATATCTATTGCAATGTGCTGCCCTCACGAGCTGCTTGGAGTAAAATCCCGCGCTTACGGAGGCGAGGCCAGCAGTGGCCCCAAATCTCTCGGATCTCCACAAACGGGGCCCCACCTGGGTCTGGCTGTGGACCCGCCTCTTCCTGGAGGAGCAGAAAGGACAGGTAACCGCTGCTGTTCTTGAGGGCCCTGGACTGATCACGCAGCTTTTTGTCCAGTTCACATTTGGGGAAACTGAGGCATGGGGCATCAGAGGTTTATTCAAGACCAGTTTTCATCTGTAACAGAGGTGGAGCACTGGACAGAGGCAGGACCAGCCGCCCCGGCACCAGAAGTGCCCAGGGGGCAGTCAGAGTCAGACACTGTTGAGGAAGACTGGCAAAGCTTTCAGACAGAAGGGCTGGGAAGGTCTCTGCGCACCTGCAGAAGCAGAGCTCGTTCACAGCCGAGGGGGGCCGAATAGGTTCCAAGGTGTGGGCCGACTCTGATTAATGGCACCTGTCTCCGGAGGGACCTGAGTTTGTGCACGAGCTGTCAGATGGGTCTGCCGTGGGCCTGGCAAGGGGTACAGTGTATGAATGGGCACTGCGCCTGCCCAGAGATGCTTTGGATTCCTCTTCTGGAAGATGGGGAAGAATAAGCGGCCCCTGAAAGGGCCGGTGGGAGGATGAAACATGCTAATTGAGGCAAACCCCAGGCTCAGGAAAGGCTGTGCTGTCCGAGGGTCGAGGGCAGAGTCTCAGGAGCTGGAGGGGTGGGTATGCATTTTGGCGCGGCCACTTAGAAGGTGCATGTCCTCGGGCAAACGGACCTCCCTGACTCAGTTTCCCCATCTGCAAAGTGCAGATAATAATAGTACTTTATCTCATTAGCTGTTCATGGAGGTTTGATAATGTTAGTCCCTGCAGTGTTCAGAGCAGGCCCTGCTCCAATGGGTCCTACGAGTACTTGCTGTTATAAAAGTGGAATAAGGACTCAACAGGCAAAAAGATGGGGATTTCTTGTCCTTCTAATGTCAAGTTGCTTGTGTGGCACAATAGGAGAATAAGGTGCTGGTTTAATGTCTCTTTATTTCATAGGATTCCAACAAAAGCATGTGTGTGTATAATACATATGTGTGGGTATAATATGTGTATATGTGTATACATCATGTGTATGTATGTACATATATGTCTTTGACATGTACATCTATGATAATAAAATGAACGCCAATGTTCCCACCCAACCAAAGAACGAGAACATTCCCCAACCAATGAAACTCCGATGTGCTCCTCCCCAACTACGATTCCTTGCTCCCTGCCAGGAATAACTAGCTGAGTTTTGTGTGTATCATTCCTTTGTTTTCTTTAGCAACATAAAGTCTGGGGGTTTTCTTCACTTGTTTTGGTAAACAAGAAAGGTGTTTATTTTGCGACGTTTTCCCTCCACCTTATTCTTTAAGATCCCTTCAGTCTGCTTGTCCAGCTGCAGCTGGTGTTCAGGGCTGTGGCGTCTTCCACCGTATGAGGACAGCACCCTTCATTTGTCCGGGGTTCGGTTCTATGATCACTGCTGCTCTGAGCATTCCTGGCTGTGCCTCCAAGTGCCCATGACAAGTGTTTCTTTAAGACGTGAACTTGGAAGGGAATCCCTCGGCAGGGGGATGGCTGTCTAAGACAGTCTGATTTTTTCTGACTTTAATCCCTGCTGGGTTTGAAATGACAGGGAAGTTAGACTAGGTCAGTCCTGGTCCCACCAGAGGCTGGGGATGGGTGTAAAGACCTCAGGGCTCTAGGATCCCATAGCATCAGTGCCCACCCTTCTGCTTTTGTCCTATATGTTCAGTTTTTTGCACTTGAACCTTGCATGGAGCTCCACAGACTCAAGCTCCTTGAGGGATGAAACAAAGGGAGTCCGGGGGATGCTGTTGAGTTAGCAGACTCGGCTTCTGCCAAGGGCTGGGGGAGCCCCATTTGTCTCTCACCTCTAAGCATCAGCATCAGCATCAGCAAGAGAAAAAAGGCAGCATTCGCAGAAAAATGGAAGCATTAACGACGCCTTATAAAGAGAGCTCTGCTGAATACTTGTAAATCTTATGGTACCACTTCCCTGTCTGTTAAATGGGATAATAATATGTGCTCATAGATAGTTAGGAAGATTGAATGAGTTAATACAGCACAGTGTTCAGAACACACCTGGCATATAGTAAGCATCCAATACACACTAGCGATGATATTATCACACACACAGATGCACAAACACACATCTATGCCCATAGAATGCATGCACGCGCACCCACGCACACACACGCATGGATTAATACGGCCCATTTGCTTCGCTCCTTGATCTTTCTAAAAACCCTGTGGTAGAGGCATTACTCTTCCCGTTTGACACCTATGGAAACTGAGGCCAGCAGGCAGTACTTGACAATTCAAGTGGAGGCCTCTCCATCCTCGAAATGCAGGCTTATCCTCTCCATGCTGTCCATGCTCTTGGTCCCTCCTGGTCATCACACATCTCCCAGGCGGAGTAGCTCCTTCAATTCGCTAACAATTCAATTCGACAACCCCTACCATGCTTGGGGTGGTGAGTCTCAGGGCTGTCAGAAGTATGTCCTGTAACCATTGTAACTGTGGTAGGTGGTTATTATTTTATCTCCACTTGACAGGTATGACACTACCAAGATGAAATGGCTCACCCCATTTACCCACTCTGGAAGTGGCAGAGCTGGGACTCAAATTCATCTTGTGCCCTGGAGCCCATGTGGTCAGCCTTCATACCTTAAAGATAGGGGACAGTAAGAGTCAACATATGCAACAGGTATGGGCATCTCTGCCCTGCTTAGCTGCATGCTGGAGAGGGATGGTGAGGGGATGTTGAGGCAGGATGCGAATCTTCCTGGGAGGACCTCAAGGATGTCACCTAATTCATTAGCTTTGTTCCTGCCTGGCCAGTGGCTGGGAAAGCAGAAGTGTGGCCAGAGAAGGACATTGTTTAAGTGCTTCTGAGTGGTCCCAGAGGAAGGTGCCCTATTTGGTCCAAGCAGGCCATCTCTCAGGTGAGTGAACAGGGATGGTTGGGGAAGTCTCGGGCCACATGGCTCAGGCTGAGGTCCTTTAAAATCCCCTTTCTCAACAGCCTGGGGGCTGATTCCGGAGTGCCAAGTGGTCTTCAGATGGAAATTCAGTTTCTTTCATTTACACGAGTCCATGGAGAAGGAGTCCTGGCCAGCTACTCCAGGATTCCACTCAGTCCGACAGTATAATTTCTCACCCTAAAGTGATATATTGGCTCCTTTGAGTGTGGCTGTGCAGTGAGTGGTTCTGAAACTTCAGGGAGAATAAAAATCTGTTCTAGACTAGACTGCTTGCTGAGATCAGGCCTCCCCAGGATCTGTGTTTCCAGGTCCTCCAAGGTGGAGCCAAGAATGTGTAGTTCTCTCCAGCTTTTGGGGGGATTCGAATGCTGGTTGTCCCAGACCACACTTGGAGAAACTCTAGGTGTTAACCTTCTATAGTCAGGCTGGCTGAGGCTCTGCAGCATCAATAAATACACTCAGAAGTCTTGGTAGATTAACACAACAGAGGTTAGTTTTTGCTTGTACCATGGTCTGAGACGGTTAGGACAGCTATCTTAGAGCTTTCATCACAGAAAAGACTCTGAGATCCATGCTCCTTCCATCTTGCAGTGCTACCATTGCCAACACATGGCTTCCAAGGTTATTGATGAAGGGGAGGAGAAGGTTGGGATGATCACCTAACCAGGGGGGTTTATCATGCAATGTAGAAGTGCCTGCTATCAATTCTGCACACAACCCATTGGGTAGATCCAGTCACATGACCTCAACTTAACTGTGAGGAATGCTGGGAGATGTAGTCTTACTGCATGTCCAGGAAGAATGCAATGAAATGGGATTTGGTAAGCATATAGCTTTGTCTCTGTCACAAAGCTTGGTCCAGTTTGGGTGCATTAATAATACCAAGTTTCTGCACCCACAGAGCTGCAGACAAGTGGCTGGGCTGTGTCTGTCCCTAGGAAGCCCTGTTTTCTCCCACACCTTGTAGGGTAGTTTGAAAGAGGGCCCATCCCTGCTTCAGTTGACCATTCACAGGATGGTCACAACTCATACATCCTGTCTTTATGGTGAAGGACTGGCCTAGAGGATTCCTCTTTGACTGAGCACAAAGTTGGGTGGATATTTGGGAAGAGGATATTTTGAAAGCCAATTGCACCAAGAAGATCTAACAATTGTAAATATTTATGCCCCCAATATGGGAGCATCCACTTGCATAAGAAAACTGTTAATCAAGATAAAGAGTCATATTGATATGAACATTAATAGTAGGAGATCTTAACATGCCACTCTCAATAATAGACAGATCATCCAAGCAGAAAATCAATAAAGAAGAGCATTGAATGACACATTGGACCAGATGGACCTCATAGATATATACAGAACATTCCACCCTAAAACAACAGAATATACATTCTTCTTGAGTGCACATGGAACCCTCTCCAAAATAGACCACATACTGGGTCAAAAATCGGGGCTCAATCGATACCAAAAGATTGAGATTATTCCCTGCATATTCTCAGATCACAATGCTTTGAAACTGGAGCCAATTTGGATTCAGTGAGCCAAGTTCCATGATTCAGTAGTGATGTCTGCCATAGGTCGGGAGGGGTGAATGGTGGCATGAATGCTACACATTTACCCTTATCATGGCCATTATTAGGGCCGAGTCTGACTCTGCAAAGCCTGCAACCACTCCTATACATCCAAATCTATTCTGCTGGGAGAAGAGTTAAGAATAAGTTAGGAGTGGCATCTGGCACACAGTATAAAATCAATAAATGTTAGCTATTATCCCAGGTGGATTCTCTGAACACAAGCTAGTCTCTGATTGTCTCTCATGGTAAGATTTCTCAGAGTTAAATTTAACTTTGTTGATGTGGACTGATCGAGACAGTAGAACAGGGTTTTCACCTTGCCTTTTCTACACTCTACCTCTATTCTTCCACCAAAGACTAGACTCATTTTTTGGTAACATCATTCTAGTGACACACAGTGATCTGTTTTCTAACCCCACAAATCTGTCTCATCTTTATTGCCACAAAGCCCTGTGTCTCAGCCTCCCTGTCTTTGTTCAGGTTTTCTTTACCTGAACGTAGAACTTTGCATTTACTCTTGTTTTATTTTATCTTGTTCAATTCGCCTTCCAGATCATCAAGGTCTTCTTTTTTTATGCCATGAATTCTCTTTTGTCTGCTCTTCAATTAACTTTTCACAACCAGCGTGAAGTCTGGGTTGGCTGGCAAAGAAACCCGAGCTGTAAGAATAATAACAATTGTCTATCCAGCATTTTCTATGTGTCTAACATTGTGCGCTTTACATACCTTATCTCATTTGGGCTTTACAACAACCCATGAGCTACATATTACATTCACCGCTATTTGATAGGTAGAGAAACCCATCTCAGTCCCAAGGTCTCATCGGTAGAAAAGAACCAAGCTGACTTGAACCAGTGTCCTTGTGAAGCTAGAGTGGATGCTCCTTACTGGCATACATACAGCTAGAGAGGAAGGAAGTCCAAGGGAGAACCTGCTGCTATCTTTTGCAGACAGAGTCTACTCCAACTGCTTGAAATAGAAAGGGATTTATTCTAGGAATTAGGTAGCACACAGGATTTCTTGGAAGGTCAGGAAATAAAGCTAGGAGGAATGTCCTGCCATAAAATAGAGCTGTTCTAGTGAAGCCCCTTGGCCACTGCCTCCCACTGCTCAGCACATATGACTAGAAACTTCACTGTGGACACTGAGTCGAAGCTTCTGTAGAACATCCCATAGCTACTGCCTCCCCTGGCTCATTTTCACCTTCATGCCTCAACCGAACTGTCTGCTCGGCAAAACCTAGGTCACATGAAAAACCTAATTAGCAGAGGATGTCTATTGAACAGGAAGACATCTCTACAGGGGAGAGTGACGTACCTGCCATCCTTGGGACGCTCTGGGAATTTAAGGACAGTTCTGGCATCCTGCCCTCTGAATAAGCTCTTACTCAGCTGACCTGTCACTTCCTGGGTGAAGCCTGCTCTAATCCCTCAGACTTGACTCAGCATGCCTTCCATGGCCCTCTAGAATCCTTTATACCCACCTCTGCTAAAAACTACTGCACTGTATTTTATTTCTGTGTTTCTATGCCCCACTAGCTGGAGCCTTTCTCAAGATCTGGACCGTGTGTTTTTATCTGTATCTGAGATACCCAGCATACGATCTATCAGAGAGTAGGTACCAACAGACGTGTATTGAAAGCATGGATAAATTGGTGGGTGTTTGTAGAAGAATCTCCCCTTTCCTTCCTGTTTTCAGAAGTGTGATTCCTGCAGGGAGGAATGTGGCATGCTCTTCTCTGAGTATGAGGGCAGTGCGGAGATTTGACCACTCTTGCCAGGAGTGTGTGTCATCTTTATTGTACTCAGAATACAGAACATTCCTTGGGAAGCCTGGAGTGAAGTATGCAGTGATCATAGCCATCAGTCTGCCTCACAGAATCTTAGGAAACTCAGTTGATCTCATAATGCACAGGGACCATGGGTCTAGGCAACACTACCTCTGAAGACCAGCCCATGGAAGTGAGGTTCATAAAAAAGTACAATTGTCCAAATCCTTTCCTTGTTTGTGGCTGCCTGCCAGGTCAGGCTCTCTCCATGGCCACTGCTAACTATATCCCACAGTAGACCATACTAAACCATTATCCCAGGGAGTTTTTGTGTTCATCTCAAGGGGTCCCACCCCACTGTGGTCTTTGCAATGTGCTGGTGTAATTTCATATATGCTCTGTGTATGTGCATTGTGATCGGTTCCTGGTTGCAAGTAACAGAAACTAACTTCAAAAATGTAATAAAAAAGGGGCTTTATTAGAAAACTCATGTGATAATTGAAGGGATGCAACTTGGCCTTGGGGAGGACTAGAACTTCCAGGTTTTCCTGTCTCTCTGTTTCTCTAACTCCCTCACCTTCATCTTTGTCACACTCCATCTTGCTCATCTTTTTTTTTTTTTAAGATTTTATTTATATATTTGGCAGAGAGAGAGAATGAGCACACAAGCAGGGGGAGCAGCAGGCAGAGGAAGAAGGAGAAACAGACTCCCCACAGAGCAGGAAGCCCAAAGCAGAACTCAATCCCAGGACCCTGATATCATGACCAGAGCCAAAGGCAGACACTAAATCAACTGAACCACCCAAGTGCCCCCAACTTGCTCATCTTTACATGCCAACATTGTCCTTGCCTCAGATCAACTTCCTCCACATGTCAAGAAACAATCACTGACATATTCCATGCCTTGCACCCCAATGTTTAGCCACCACCAAGAACCAGCCCTCCTTCCCTTAGCTCTAGTCCAGAACTCTCAGGGAGGACCTCTCCCTGGCCCAGTGCAGGTATCTTGTCCACGCTTAGTCAATGTCTGGACTCAGTGCAGCCGTGAGGTAGTTGCTATGACTGGCAGCCCCCACAACCTCATTGTGAAGAGAGAGGAGGAGTCATCATGCCAAAGAAGGCTCAGCTGCTCCCAGAAGATGAGTGGTGTGCTGGGGAGACAGAAATTAATGAGCCCCCTCCAAGCAGCACTTGATAAGACTAGAAGTGGATCAGGTGTGCTCAGCCTTCTGGGGCCAGACTTACTTCTTGGAAACATCAACATCTTCGAGGGCCCTGTACTAGTATGTCAAAGCTAAAGCAAAGGCTGAGTAAACCATCCTTTGTGTCCAGTAGTGGGAAGGTCAACAATTCTCACTCTGACCCAGCTTAATCAGAAAGGGAGCTTATAATGCAGACTAGCAACTAGGCTTTATTTCATGTGTGGTTGGTTGTGGCTAGCTGGAGCTCTAGGTTGAAGTAGTCTGAATCTACATCCAGCCTTAGCAAGGAAGAGTGCTGGGATTGATTAGTGATGTCTGCCACAGACAGAAAGTGGAGGACAGTCGAGTATGCCACATCTGCTTTAAATTCTCCATAATGGAAGGGATTGTGGAATGGAGCCCCAAACACTGACAGGAATGGGTGCATGTCTAGGTGTCCATTGTCAACCTTTGCAGTCTCAGGTCAGTCTCAGTGCACAGTTAGCCACAGTCCCGTCTGGGATTCCTCTTCTTTGGCCTCCCCTGTACTCACAAAGGCTGATTCCCAGGTAGAATTGTGGCTTTGGCTGTGTACGTGGATCTGGAGGCATCTTGTGATTTAAAGTAAGCCACTCACATTCTGACTGCATAGTCATGGGGTTCCGTAAGTGGTATGAGATGACTTGGCTTTTCCCGTGGGCTCGGACTCTAGGGATATCCTTAACAGATGATTGTCTCTTTTGCTGCCCTAATTCATCCTAATGGCCGAGGGTGGAGGGGTTAACTGAGCAAGTGGGAACCCTTGTCAGGCTGAGCAGAAGCCCAAACAAAACTTACTCTGTGTGTTCTGGAATAATTGCAGTAGTTTTTTAGTAGCACCTTGTTGATGGCTCAGCTGCTCAAAAGGAACTCTGATTCCAGGCTTTCCTCTTAATCAGTTAAAAATAGTCTTGAGTCTTTGATTAGATTGTTCCAGGAAAGCAAGAGGCTTGGGCACTGAGTGGCGATGACACCCACATCCAGGTTCTGGAGCATTGGTTGGAGCTGTTGGCGAGCTGGGGCCAATGCTGGCAAAGACAGTGTGCACAGACGTGCATCCTGTCCTCTGTGAGCTGAGGACTCTGTGGTCCTGGTCACGAGCGGCCAGCATCGGGAGAAAGGAGGATACTGTCCCCAATGACCTAACTGGCTCCTAAACCAATGAGCCTTGAAAGTGGTTTTAAAGCTCTGCTAGAGATTTGCCCTTGACTTCCACGGTCAAGTTCAGTCTGGCTTTCCAAGACCTGAAGAGTTTTCCTATTGCTAGAGACTATCTCCACTAGGAGCCCTCAGGGTATGTGTTGCCATCTAAAAAAACCCACCACCCAATCTTATCAAAAAGGAGTGTGATGATTGATTGGTGATGTCTGCCACAGATGCAAGATTAGCGAGTGTGCCACCAGCTGGTCCTGAGCCCTCTGGAGCTTGTGTCACTTGTTTGCCTACCTCCCTCTGAGGGAGGGAGGGAGGATCTCTGTAATCAGGTATCCATTTTTTTCTGTTTCAGGGAGAAGAAAGAACTGGCCTACCCCTGGGCTCTGTAGGATGGTCCATTCATGGGAGCCTATAGGGTTCCAGGTCATATTCTGTCTGTCTTTTCTCTGATCTCTCTATCTGTCTGTCTCACTCCAGTCAGTCCCAGGTCTTCTCCAACCACAAGCAGCGCTCTCAGAGTAACAGGCCTTCCCCTCCCCAGGCTGAGACCTCTGGGTGGATGGACCAGAGACACCCCCACTCAAACCTGCACCACCCAGGTTTTTTTTTTTTTTAAAGATTTTATTTATTTATTTGACAGACAGAGATCACAAGGAGGCAGAGAGGCAGGCAGAGAGAGAGGAGGAAGCAGGCTCCCTGCTGAGCAGAGAGCCTGATGCGGGGCTCGATCCCAGGACCCTGGGATCATGACCTGAGCTGAAGGCAGAGGCTTTAACCCACTGAGCCACCCAGGCGCTCACCACCCAGGTTTCTAAGTCCTCCTTTGGGACAGTGGGCATGAGGGATGCCATGAGGTAGTATCTGGAGCATTGGCAGGAAGCCTGGTCCCCAGCAGCAGGGAGGCCCAGGAGGAAACTTCCAAGTCCTCTGCACCACGGACTGTGGAGTCAAGTTCATTTGTGTGTGAATCTGGTGGTCGCATACTAGCTCTAGAGCATCATGAGGTTGTGAGCTCCCTGTCAATGGAGGTTTGCAAGAGGCTCTGGCAAATGGTTTCTTGGGGATTTCTCGCCAGGCAGAGATCCAGTACACTTATTGTCTTCTATGTAAAAGGAGCATAATAGCATTGACCTCACAAGGTTGTGTCTGGGTTAAATGAACTGTACTCAGTGCTCTGGGATCTGTAGAAGACAGTGGTCCCCTTGCGCTATAAGGCCCCACCTGGTTCCAAGATGTCACCCCAGCTTGGCAGCATTCTCCCAGGGCTCTTCTGCCCCACCCCCTTGCAGGGCTGGTGCTTACCCAGCGGGCAGCTTCTCCAAACCTCCTCCTGCAGCTGTGAATTCAGGTCTGGCTTCCCCTCCATTCTGACTGTATCTACTCTCCTCCTGCTCATCATTTGCTTCCCTCCCCCAGGCCTTAATCTTGCACCCACTGTTTTGCTTCCTCCCAGTCAACCTCCAGCCCACTCCCAATTTGCATTTAATCAACCTCCTCTACATAGAACACCCATCTGAGGGCTCCTGAATCCTGGGAACAGGTGCGTGCTACTGCACGGTCCTCTGGGAAGGACTATGCACCTCACTTTTTCCCACTTCAGGGCAACTCACTGTCTTGACAGCAAAGCCCAGTTACCCTGTTGATGTTTATGTTAAGAGATATGGGAGGTTGAGGAAGCTATAAGCTTTATGTGAGCCAATGGAGCAATGTGGCTGTGAGGCTGTATTGATAGAGGTCTGATGTCTGGAATGAGGGAGGAGATGGGCTGTTCTGACCTTGCCCTTGCCTGGGCTTTTAACACCACGTTCTCGAGCATGCCAAGCTCAGCCTGGTAAGGGCTATTGTGGCATCCTTTGGGGGGAGGTGCTGTGATGGCCCCATTTTACAGATGGGAAAATAGACTTGGGGTAGTTCATGTACCACGTGCAAGGTCACTAAGGTCATGACTAAGGATTTGAACCTCCACAGTCTAACCCTGGCCAGATTGTCTTGGGAGAGAGCCAGGGAGGGCTGGGCACTCTGGGTCCTTAGTGCTGTGAGGACAAGTACTAAAAGGCACTGTGGAGTGCTTTATTAATAGACTGGACTGCAAGTCTCATCTTTGCCATTTCCCAGCTGAGTGACCTTGGGAAGTCACTTAATTTCTCTGAGTCCTACATCAACTGTAAAATACGGGTGATGTTTGTCTTGGGCCTGTAGCTGTTTCAAGGACTAAGTGAGTTCAGGTATGTAGAGGGACCAGCACAGAAAGTCTGGCCCGCGCACACAATCTGTGGGAGTCAGAGGTTTGTCCCCACATCGTCCCACCCCCTGTCATCCCTGTGGAACCTGAGCACAGGAGCAGAGGGGCGGAGGGAAAGAGGCCTGAACCGATTGCTGCTTCTCCTTCTCATTCCGCAGGTACCTGAAGGCTCGGAAATCCTGTCTGCCTTTCTCTGAGGGGTCTGACAAGTGTAATCACACAGTTAAGCAGTAACACCAAAGAGTCTCTGGATAGCAGGTTCGTCGCTGGCTGCGAGCAGGGCTGGCTGCAGGCACTGCCTCCAGAAGACACCTGAGGACACCTGCAGGGGATTTCTACTCGATTCCCAGTCCCGCCCCTCTCCCCTCCTCATCAGAGCTGGAGCTGGCCTGATGGGTCGGGCACATGCCGGACAGGGTCGGGACCTCTGAGCCCTCCTGACCTGTTTCTGGAGAAGCTCATCATGTGGAAAGCTGAGCCAGCCTGTGGAGGAGCTGGATGCTAGTGGTGCACTCTTGGGACCCCTAGGGTCCTGGATAGGTGTGGGAGGGATGGGCAGCTCAGGGTAGAGGAGGCTGTGTCCTTTTTACCCCCAGTAAGTCAGGATTGATGCAGGGAGGGCCTGCCCGTGGGCTGCTGGACATAAGTAACCTTGGGGAGGAATTGCCTCTGACCCCTCCCCGCTGCTCCTCACAGTCAGTTGGCCACATTCCCTTTTATTTCCCTGAGAAAACCGAACAACCCGACATGGACTTCAGGAACACCTACCACCACCTATGCAGAGCTCCCGGGGCTCCATGGTCTGTCCTCCTCCTGTGACTATGGAGGACCCAAGTTGCTCCTGTGCCAGACCACCCCCTGCCCTTGCCTGCTGGACTTCATCGTCTTGAATGACTTGTGGAGATGGCCCTGCCATTGGCCTCTGCTATGTCATCTTTTCCCACCACGACTGGATCCTTCCCATCAGAAATACAAAGCTCTATCCCTCTACTCAGTCTTCTAGAAACTGATCTCTTGACCTCACCCTTCCCAACAGCTCCAAGCCTGCTTCCCTGACAGCTTCCAGAGAGAAGGCTGGTGCTCATTGGGTCCAGACCTTCCCGTCATGTTCTCACATGAACCCGAGGTCTTGGTCCTCCTCCACCTCCATGCTGCCAAGCCCAGTAGGCAGTCCTCCACTGGCAACAGGTGCCACACCCGCCATGCCCTTCTGCCCATGTCCTCCCTGCACTGAGTTTCCTCCGTAGGATGCTCCTCAACCCCACTGGCAGTTTTCTCATCATCTCCCGGACCTGAACATCAAGGGACCCCAGAGTGTGGGTTGCAGTCCATCCTTCTTCCCATCTGTACACAGCCCATACACGATTCCAGTCCATTCCAACTGCCCCTCCTGCTTCCAGTACCTTCCCCAGATCCAAGTTCCCACTGTGACCCCAGGACATATGCATGATCAAACCCCACTGATCTCATCTCCAAGCATGAACAGTTGTACCGTGAACAAGAGGAGGTCATGACAGCCAAGCCAGGATGCCACACTTCCTCCTGCCTCTCCAACCCTCCAGCTGCCCTGCCTCTGAGCTCCCTGCCCCAAAGAACCTTGGAGCCCCTTTCCCTGTCCTTCATGGGATCCACCTTCTCAATGCCCAGCCCAGGTGCCTCCTCAGATGGTCTTGCTGGCTTCCTCAGCTGCTGGGCTATTCCCTATTCCCTTTATTCTCTCTTTCCATGATGGCCATGGGGGCAGCTGGGTCAGTCCAGGTCAGGCTTCCTCATACTCCTGCCCCTTTGCACCTGTACACCTGTACATCTGCCTGGAGTGTCTTTCCATCCCGGCTGCCTCTATTCTTTCTGCATGACCCAGCTCAGGTGTGGTCTCCTTCAGAACCCCTTCCCTCAGGCGCACCAGCAAGGGGTGCCTAGGGGACCTCGTTATCAGAGACCCTAACTCGCTGTGGGAAGCTTAGAGATGTGGGGAGACTTGTTTAGAACTCCTCTCAGCCAGGGTCCTGGGAGACATCCTTTGCGAAGCAGTTGGGGGTATGGGTGTCAGTGGGGAGAGGAGAGTGGGAGGGTCTCTTTCATTGTTGGGCTTTTGTTTTGAGAGATGGGAACACAAGCTGGGAGGCAGAGCTGAGTTGTTCAGAATCTGGAGGACAGGCTGAGGCTACGGTCAACACATTAATAATACTGGTCTAACTCATGCCATATCATGTCCTCTGCAGGCTCCCATGGGTGCCCATTGGCTCTGCTTGCCTGACCTCTCCAGCCTGGACTGGCAGCCCCCAGTTCTCCACTCACTTAGTATCTTCCATCCCAGGGAGGGCTGCCATCCACTGTGAACTTCGATCTACACATCTGTCTCTTTCCTGGACTCTGGCCCGTTGGAGGCTGGGTCTGTGTCTTTTCTACCTTCACAACCCGAGCTACTAGCCTAGAAGGCTGGCATGCAGTAGGTATCTAAGAGAGGTTAGGTGGCCCGATTTTCCCCTTTCCACCCACAAGTACATAGGCTGATTTCTTCCCACATGTGAGGCTTGAGGCTGGAATGGCTTCCAGCTGTGTGTGCTGGCTTGCAAGATTAGACTTCGCCTGTGTTAATAGACGCTTAGGGAACCCTAGAAAGGCACTAGACTCAGACCCAGCAAACACACGATGTGGTCTCGAGTTGGGCATTTTCCTCTAAGGATGTACCGCTCCTGAGCAAGAAGTTGGACTGGCGTTTCTCAGAGATCCTCACTCTGGGAGAAGCTGTAGAGGAGGGGAGGGCTCCCAAGATTTGCAGTCGAAAGAGCTGACTCGTCCTCTGGAGACCCGTTTCCCCGTCTCTAAAAGGGGGGCAGTGGCAAGGATGTAACCCCCTAACACATGGGCACTGGTTTGCAGAGCTACGTGGGGCCCCGGGCACAGAAACAGCTGTGGGCAATGGTTGCCACACATGATCCCAGCCGAGGTCTAGCAGGTGCCATCTGCCTTGTACCTTGTACTCTAACCAGGGTCCATGGCCCTAATGGCCTCGGAAGCCTTCACGCGTACTCTCACTCTGTCCTCCATGTCGTTCCTTCATTCACGGCTTTTACTGGTGCCACTCTGGGTTAGGCCCTGGGGGACAGCTGTACAAAACAGAATGGAACCGAGGATAGCTCCTGCTCTTAGGGGCCAGTGGGCAAGAGGGGTGAGAATGGCTATTACCATTGTTGGGGCTTCCGTGCCAATCCCTGAGTCAGAGGCTTTCATCCTCATGTGTCACTGGCTCCATTTCTTAGATGTGTAAACCGAGGCACAGAGACACTGAGTTCCCTGCCGAGCTAGAATGGCAGGCATTAGGTTAGAATCGGGTCATTTGTCTCAAAAGCCTGAGCACCCTCCTATCGAGCTCTACAACCTCACGGGAGGAGCGCGTGACATCTGCCAGGAGCACCTGTCCTCCGCCCCCAGGAGTGAGGCGGCCCAACCCAGCCCAGGGGCAGATGCCACACAGGGCCTCCTGCGGAACAAGCCTTCCCGGGCCCTTGAATGCCTGCTCACCAGGGTGAAGCAGTCAGGACCCAGGGTGAGAGAACCTTGGCCGGTGCCCCTGGGACCCCCCCCCACCTCGAGTGGAGCAGCCCCTCCCTGCTGCACCCACAGCACTTCTGCCGAGGCCTTTGTTCTTGCTCTCAAGTCACTAAGTGACAGCGCGCTCCTCCTTCCCTGAGAAGCTGGGATCTGAGTCAACACTGGGGCAGGCCTCTGCCAGAGCTGCTCAGAGTTGGGGGGGGTGGGAGGACAGAGTGTTGAAATCTATAAAATAATTTTGTGGCAAATACCTCGTACTCCCAGACTCTCCACTGGCACCGAGAAAGAGCCATCCACCATGCCCCCTGAGATGGAGGTACCCTAGGGTAGGGTTTAATTCCCACTGTTGTCTCCTACAAGCCCTTCTGGGAGTAAGCCGGGTTCTGAAACCGGGCATGTGCAGAGGCATGCCCATGTGTGTGCACGGGGCCTGTGGGTGTCTGTGTACATGTCTCCGTGTGTAGGTGTCTCCCTGGATGTGTTTGCTGGTGAGCTCTGGTTGCGGGCAGAGCTCACCAGCTGCTGGTGTCCATGCATCGGGACTGCGTAGGCTTGGCTGATCTGCACTGGGCTTGGCGCCACATGTCTGTCCCCTCCTGCTGGGACCAGCAGGCCAGCCCAGGCATGTTCTTTCCAGGTTGTTGGCATGAGGACGAGAGGGCACGTGGAGGCCTCACCCCGGAGGCGGCCATCCATCTCATCTGCCTGACTCTGTTGCCCAGAGCCGGCCATGTGGCCAAATGCAAAGTTAAGGGAGGGTGCTCTGTTCTCCTCAGTGGGAGACACCAAAAAGTCAGGCAGCGAAGGACTGGGGCTCACACCGTGTTCCACCTCACCTGCATGTCTCTGTGTCTGCACAAGCTCACGCACGTGCGGGGAAGTATTTGCACGTGTGTAAGAGAGTGGGTAGATGCCTGCGTGCACAGCTGCCTTATCACACGTATCACACGTATCACACGGGCAGAACGTTGTACGTGTATGAGGATGCTGAGCTGAGCGTGTGCCTGCCCAGAGCCTCCCTCAGGCACACGGAGGTGTCCCCCAGCCAGGGCCTGCCGGAGGAGTGGACAGGCCAGCCCTGTGGTGTGAGCTAAACCCTCGCAGAGATACCTGTGGGACCCTCCGCCACATCTCGTGCCATTTGCACGTGCTGAGGTAGATCTGGCCCTGCTCGTGGCCCCGAGAAAATGCACTGGTCAGTTGCCTTCTAGTCTGTTATTACCAGATGTATGTGTGTTCCAAACAATTGTTTTTAAATTGCTTCATTAGTCTGTCTCGGCAGACCCAAGCCTGCTACACTTGGCTGGCTCAGACTCTCCGGGACGGAGCTCTGGGCAGGCAGCTCGCTAGCTGATGCATGTCCTCCGAGGGGTGCCGAAGGGCGTGTCTCCGGAGGTGATGAGGTGAAAGTGCCCCCGCCCACTCCACAAAAGAGGTGGTACGAAAAAGCGCGGACTCTGGAGTTAGAGAGGGCCGGTTGCAACTCCAGAATCTGCCATTTACAAACCGCATGACCTTGTGTACGCTCTTCGAGCCCGTTTTCCCCTCTGCAAAATGGAGTCATTGTCCCAATATTGTGGGCGGGGGCAAGGATCGAAGGAGATGATGTGGTGTGCAGAGCCCCTGCCCAGCCTAGGGTCCCCCTGCCTGGGCTCAAATCCCTGCTCTCCGCTCCTAGTGCTGTGACCTTGGGCTAAGTGAGTATCTGCTCTAAGGCCCCTTGTGCTCCTCTGCAAGCAGGGATCCTACCAGGACCCAACTCACATGGAACTTTTCCACATAGTCGAAGCTCTTTTCCCAAACCCCTGAAGTTCACCTTATTCTCTGGGATGAAGACCATCCTAAAGTCTACCCCATCCCTGCCTCACCAGCCAGGGATCTTGAAGATACAGTCTGTCTCAAGAACTCAGAATACTGGTGTTGGTACCCACTGTGCCATGCAGGGAGACAGCTCTGGGCTTCTGAGTTGTTACCTCCTCCTGTCTCCAGCAGCTGGGGCACTCCGGAAAGGTCCTTGCAGCCCCGCTCCTAATCCACGGTGGACACCTTTTCTGTAAAGGGCCACATCATAACCATTCTAGGCTTTGTGAGCCACATATGGTCTCTGCCATGTATTCTTGTTTAGTTGTTTGTTTGTTTGTTTGTCTCAACCCTTTAAACATGTAAAGCCCACGCTTAGCATGATAGCCACACAAAACCACCATGTGCTCAATGTGGCCCACAGGACGGGCTCACGGACTCCCGGAGCGGCAGGTAAACGTGCCAGTTAAAAATGTTGATTCAAGGGGCGCCTGGGTGGCTTAGTCAGTTAAATGTCTGCCTCACATTAGTCCCTGAGCTAGGTCGTGATCCTGGGGTCCTGGGATTGAGTCCCTCATCAGGCTCTCTGTTCAGCGGGGAGCCTGCTTCTCCCTCTCCCCACTGCTCATGCTCTCTCTCTCTCTAGCTATTTCTCTCTCTCTCTCTCTTTCAAATAAATAAATTAAATATTTTTTGTAAATGTTGATTCAATAAATGTTGTCTTGGCTCTGGGTAGAAATGCGGCCTGGCTTTGGGTAAGTAATTTCAGGTAGCAGAGAGAGGCTGTGTTCCCAAGGCTTCGAGCTCCTGAGTCTGGCATGAATGTGGGCCGATGGTTACCAGCAGCAAACATTCATTTGGTCTGGGCGATGCATGAGGCACAGTCCTGGGGCCTCCCCATCACTGATCTTGCTTGTATCTACAACAATCATCTGAAGTCAAAATCCTCATGCCCATTTCATAGACAGGGAGTCAGAGCTGACATTCATTCTGGTCACCCCACTCCAAAGCCATCGCAGCAGACAGACTCCCACATAAGTATTTGGGGCGGCCGCAGGGAAGGGGTGGGGAGGGGAGACGGAGGAGGAGGAGGAAGGCGGACACTCCTTCAGCCCTGGTCTTAGATTAGAACACTGATTAAATTGCACAGTGGGTTTTTGGCACGCATTTTTAAGGTTTTGTTGTTGTTGTTGTAAAATAGGATACGTGCTCATTGTTATAAAAATCAGTCACAGAAACAAACCAAGAAGAAAGTAAAAAATCAGCCCGAGTCCTGCTCCCAGAGACGAGCCCTGGTACTCTATCGGTGAGAGTTCTCGGGCACCTCTCTCTGATTACAAACACGTATGCACATGGTTTTAAATGAACAGGAGCAGACTCCACAGGCTGTTGTGTAAAATGCCTTTTCCTCTAGACAATATGTTGTGGATATCTCTCCATGTCAATAAATACAGAATGGCGGTTTCGTGTTAAGTGGTCGCATACTGTTCTCTCCCGTGTGCAATTGGGATGCATAAACACACACACACACACACACACACACACACACACACACACACAAAGTCCAGTCTACCAAAGGGGCTACCAAAGGGAGCGTTTGTGGGACTGTGCTTGGGGGCAGCCCTGGTGGCAGAACCATACCACGGCTGCCATGGTTGCCATGGCTGCCTCGGCAGGGGTCTCAGACTCGCCAAGTGAGAGGGTGAGTCCCTCGAGGGTGGGCCCCCCGGGGCGGTGTCGGGCAGGGCTGTTGGAGAGGGTGGGTGGCCCCAGTTGGCTCCCTGGAAAGGCTTCACTGTCCTCGAGGACCCAGCTCCCCTTGGGGTTCTTTTTGAGGTGCCATAGTAAGGCATGGCAGATGTCTCCATTTTATACAAAGACCATGCTATTCCAAACCTACATGTCGGAAAAGCAGAGACAGTTTTTCCTTGGGAGAGTGTGGTTAGTAATTAAGAGCATTTCAGTGCTTTTGTGATCCTGGGCAAGTTGTTGAAATCTCCAAGATGCAGCTTTCCCACCTGTAGAGTGGGCGTAACAGTGGTCCCTAAGCCATGGAGCAGCTGTCAGGAGTATGTGAGAGTCTGGGACCAAGTCTGATCCTGTCTGGCTTGTGTTCAGTGACTGTCGCTTCCCTCCACCCCAGCCATGCCCCAACCCCTCCTCTTCCTCCTCGTCCTCCTCTTCATCTTCCCTGGAGATGTGCAGCTTTCCTCTGACACCAGCCTAGACAGACGGGGGTTGGGGGCGGGGAACAGAATCTCCACTCTGGGATGGGCTTCTCCAAGGAAGGCCTAGGGGTTCTGGGGGTCAGATGGGAGGAGACAAACCTTGGGGCGTGTCATTATTTCTCCAATCCCTGTAGGAAGCCAACAGGGGAGATGAGGGACTGGGGATCAGACCTCCATCCTCAGGGGAACTGCTGGGTCTCCCAGGATGGTCAGTAAGGAAGGGCAGAAGGGGGGTAACAAGTACCCATCGCTGCAGGGCTGTGGGTCTAAGTGGGGATGAGCTGAAGGAAATCTTTCAAGAGCAGTCTGCGAGAACAAAGGTCAGTGGACGCTCCCTGCTGAAGCTCTTGATGGGAAGTGGAGGGTGCAGGGGACAAAGACAGAAGGTGCTGCTTCTCACCTGCTCCCGGGGGGGGGGGGGGGGGGGGGGGGGGGGCGCCGGGTGCGGGGGGGGGGGGGGGGGGGGGGGGGGGGGGCGGGCGGGGCCCCAGCTGCCGCTTGGGTGATTTGCATTCAGCCCTTGTCTCTGACAAACTCGGCATGCGCAGCCTGCTCCCAGAGATGTGCTATTTTAAGTGCTTCCCCTCCGCCCCTAAGGGTGCCATGTGTTTATCTTGCTTTCGAGTTAAAAGGGAAAATCAATTTCACTCTTACCTTAGGAAGGTTTGGGGGTGGGGACTGTGGGGTGGCTTCATTTCATTAAAATGAAAGCAGGAGTGGGGGCAGGGAGGCCTTCAGAGTCCCGCCACCCCACCCCGCGGGCTAGTTATGAATAGACAACAGCCTGGTCCACCCAGATTGTGGGGTCCCTGGAGGCCTGGGGCTCACCTGTAACCCTGGGGCTGGAGCTAGTCTAGGGATGGATGGATAGATGGGCCTGGCTTAGACCTGAGCTTTGGGCACCATTCTCTAGGATGGACAAGGGCTCTGGTCTGGGCTCTGGGGCTTAGCTGGGATGTTTTAAGCTTGGTTAGGCTAGGCTGGATCATCCCCCCACCATAATGGCTGCCCCCTTTGGTGTCTGCATTTCTACCACCCATCTTCTCAGCAGCCGATGAGAAATCCCAGCTCCAGCCTTTGGTCCAAGGAGGCTGCTCATGCTGCCTCCTGCTCTGAGACTCAGGGCCCAGGGGGCTGTCCTGCTCCAGAGAGAAGCTGAGGCAGACGAGGGGAGCTTTCTGTCCATAGCGCAGAGACGGCTGACCAGAGAAGGACCAACCAGAGGTCCCTCTTTCCTGTCTCTGAAAGTTTTCACTGAGAAGAACATTTGGAGTGGAAGGTGTAGGGAAAGGGGCTTCTTGGGGGGATTCTGGAGAAGGGGTCTTCCTGCAGAGCAGTAACCCTCGTAGTAAAAGGCAGTCGTCTTTCCCCAAAGATCACCAACCCTGATTAAAGGCTGCTGGGTTAGAGCGTGGGTTTGTGAGTTGCTTTTCTTTCCCATCCATCCATTTATTTAGCTAACATCTAGGGAGAACCTTTAGGTTCCAAGCCATTTAAAAATCTCCTTACCTTCCTACTGAATGCCTCCTCCATCCATGGGACTGATAGGGACTGCAGCAAGGGCCAAACAATGCTTCTGTCCTCAAGGAGCTTCTGATCCAAAGGGGACCAGACCCGGGAACAGACTCATCATGTCAGGTGCTCTGAGAGTGGCATGAACAAAATGCTGTGGGAATGCACGTGTGCTAATGATTCCCTCCAATGGAGGGAGAAGAAGAGGGAGAGAGAAAGGCTCAATGGGGGGAAAGAGAGCTTCAGCTGTCCCTGAAGGGGTGAGCCAGGATTTAAAAGTGCCAGAACAGGTGAGGAGTGACCCAGCCTAGGGGAGTGGCCCTGACAGATGATCAGTGATCTGAAGTGTGTGGTGGACAGGTGGCAGTGATTGGGTGGGGGGAGGAGCGGGGGCAGGGGCAGCGGTGGTGGTGGGAACATGTGCCAGAACCATGGTATCCTGAGGCCAAGGGGGTTTGGTACTCTGCTTTCTCATTTTATCATTGTACCTATCCTTCAAGGTCAGCATGAGTGTCCCCAGTTGACAGATAAGAAAACTGAGGCCCCCAAAGAACAAGTGACTTACCCAAGGTCAGTGAAATGGTAAGTGGCAGAACCAGGATTCAAATTTGAGTGCCATCTGACCCCAGAGGTCCTGCAGCCAGAAGCAATGGGTTTAGGCATTTGGGATTTATGATGGAGGCAATTGGGAGGGGCCAAGAGTCTTGAAGGTTTTGAGGAGAGGAATGGAAGAGTTTCAGTTGTTGCCTTGAGAAGATCACTTGGTAAGATTGGTGGGAGATGGACTAGCTCCCGGGAGAGCAGATGGTTTGGGGAGCCATCACTGGGCTAACCAAACAGCCCAGGCTAGAGAGAAGGAGCGATGGCAGTGGCAATGAAGGCTCTGGGGAGGGCAGGAGAAGCAGAGCTTTGTGATGCCAGATGGAGGGGAAGGGACAGGACTTGTGGAGCTGATAGTGGTGGGGTTCCCGCCACCATCTCGCAGAAACCATGGGTTAGAGGTACCCACAAATTCATACCCATAAATTCATGCGGTCCACATTCCCGTCCCTGCCCCTGTGCCTGAACCCCCAGGTAAGCCACCTGGACTTTGGGAATCCAGAGAATGGCTCCTCCAGGATTCAAAAACACCTGACCACTCCACCTCAGAGCGGTGTTTACATCCTTCCGGCTGTTAGAAAGGTCACCTTTCAATTTAAATGAAACTTGCTTCTCTGCAGCCTCCCTTGGTCTGTCCAGTTCTATTTCTTGGGATAAAACAGAAACGGTTTGATACATATATCATATGCCTGGTCATCAGATACTCGGTGACAATTCTCCCATCATCCCAAACTATTTTCCTCTCTAGGCTGTATAGTAAAGATGGTAATAATGTGAATAGTTACTGTGCTTTTCCTATTCCGGGGCTGGGCTGAGAGCTTCACATATGCTATCTGGGGGCTGGATCATGAGTAGCTTTGAAACAACTTCATAAGGGGTTCCGTCGTAATCACAAATACATGAGGGCTCTTTGCAGAATTTTAAGTAGGAGATGGGATATTTGGGGAAGACCACGCAGGTGGCCAGTGTGAAAAGTACCTGAAGGGATGAAATAAAGTGGGGAGGTTGTTGGTGAGGAATAAGGGTCTGAACTTGAGTGGTGGTAAAGAGTGTGGCAGACAGGGATAATTAGAGGAACATGCAAGGGTCAAGTCGATAGAAGCTGGGGAGTAGTTGGACAAGGGGGATGAAGGGGAAGAGGCCAGGGTATCTTCAGATTTTTGCCCCAGGTGGATTCTATGAAACAGAAAGTCTAAGAGAAGTGTCTGGATCATTTTGAAGGTGATGAGAAGGAAGAGAGATTACATTTGGCTTGCCCGTATTGTGCTGTACATGTCAATGGGATAGTATGTATTGATTTTTAACAGGCCTTTATTGAGGATCAGCTATGTACTAGGCACTCTGCTAAGGTTGTGAAAATTTGGGCACTCTGTTCTTAATGGGCTTATTATCTATATGGAGGGAAACATACGTATAAATTGTTCGGTGTAAAAAAGATTCGTATTATAAGATTTTCTTTAGTAGGTGAATGGATAACCTGTGGTACATTCTTGCAAAAACATATTATTCAGTGCTAAAAAGAAGTGAGCTATCAAGCCATAAAAAGACACGGAGGAAGCTTTAGCATATATTACTAAGTGAAAGAAGACAATCTGCAAAGTCTACAAACTCTATGATTCCAGCTACCCGGCATTCTGGACAAGGCAAAACTATGGAGACAGTAAGAAGATCAGTGATTGCCAGGAGTTGGGGGAGAGAACAGGATGAGTAGGCAGAACATAGAGAACTTTTACGCAGTGAAACTGCTCTGTATGATACTATAATGATGGATAACTGTCACTGTACATTTGCCAAAACCCTTAGAAGGTACAACACCATGAATGAACTCTAATGTGAACTATGGGCTTGGCGTGATAATGACTTGTCAATGAGGTTCATCGATTGCAACAAAGGCACCATTCTAGTGGGGGAGGTGGATATAGGGGGGGATGTGCATGTGTGGGGACTGTGGGTATATGAAAAACTATCCATAATTTTTGCTTAATTTAGCAGTGAACTCAAAACTGCTCTAAAAATAAAGTCTATTTTAAAAGTTAGTATTACAAGATGTGAAGATTGAAATCTGTGTAGGGAATAGAATTCTGAAGGGGGAAGGGTGGTCAGGAAGGGCTTCATTATGGAGGGGATCTTGATTTGTGAGGGTCATTCAGTGGAGGCCAGTGGATAGCTCAGGGAAAGGGCTCTAGGTAGGTGATAACAATTCAGAATTCATCAGGTCATCAGTGGAAGCCAGGGAACCTGAGGAAGAATGAGTCAAGATCAGAAGAAAGGAGTTATGAAGGTGAGATCCCAGCTAGGCCAGTGGCTGGGGGGAGGGAAGACCTTGGGGAGGATGAGACAAGAAGAGCACGAGATGAAAAGAGGGTGCTGGCAAGTGGAGAGTGTACTAGAGTGGGGCTGGGTACCTGGGAAATGAGGGAAATAGTTAAGCCACTGAGAGTCATTTTGAAGCCATGGACTAAAGGAGAGATATGCTGGATCATCTAAAAATGAAAAATAGCTCAGGGAATGGGAGTCCTGGACTGTAGCCCATTTTGTATGTCTAGGAAATCTAAAATAAGAATGTGTTAGCCAGAAGGAAGTCGGTCACAGAGCAGAAGAAAGGGAGAGTGGCCAGAGAAAAGATTGGCAGTGGCCATCCCAGGGCTGTCTAGAAAAGAGGAGACTTTGATCTTTATTCTTAGCAAATTCAGCTCCTAAAGACAGGTACAGAGGGTTTAAACCATAACACTTTGAGTTTTCTTGTCCCAATGCACGACCATCTCAAGGACAAGATGGATGGATGCAAAAGGCTGTGGTGGCCTCTAGATCCTTCTTTTCGCCAGCCATTTTTGCTGTGAGTCTATTCATCAAGGAGCCATCCAGCACTCATGCAAATTTGCCCTTAAGTTGCCAGGTCCTAGTCTAGCCTTTCCCAGTGGAGACTTAGAAATTGGAATTTGTGTATTTACCTCCAGCTGCTCACCAAATCCCCCACATGTCTTTTCTTCTCCTCACTTGGTCTCATATTTCATTGACAGAATGAAACTCCCTCATCTTCCACCCTCACCACCACATCTACTAATCTACAGATATTTGTGTCTAAACCTATAGTCAGAGTCTTCCCTTTCATAACAGGGATGAAGGACTCTTGCCTTTATGTCTTAATCCTCCATTTATGCCCTCGACTCATACAACTCACCTTCTCAAGGACATTATTCCTTCCATTTCCTCCTGTCCCTCTGCCAAATCATCCTCACCTGCAGATGTACAAGTTCTGGAATAACCCATCTTTTGAAAACCCCTCTAACTGACCAGACATCTCCCTCCAGATACTGTCCTATTTCCATGATTCTCTGCACAGTAAATCATATCAAATACATAATTAGCTACAATCACTCTCATCATTCCTCCACCTCTGATTCTCCCTTTGAGCTTTTCTAACTTGTCTTCTGTTCCCACCATTCCACCAAAACTCCTCCTGTCAAGATTACCTATGATCCCCATCTTGCCAAATCCGACAGTTGTTCCTCATTGGCACTCAACCCTAATGACTCCTCCCTCTTCAATAAAACAGCTCCTCTCTTGGCTTCTGGGACACCTACTCTTCTTGATTCCTTCCCACTTCATGGCCTCTCTTCAGTCTCTTTGGCAAGCTACTCATCCTTTACTTGTTGGATGACCACTAACTCCCCACACAATGTCCTCAGCCTTGACTGCCACTGAGCCTCATACTCGACCTGTCATACCGCATAGTTGACAGCTCTCCATGGATGTCTGTCAGACCTCTGGGATGGCACATAGCCAAAGCTGAACTCTTAATTTCCTCACAAAAACCTGTGCTCCATCTTGGGAATGGGATCACCACCCTCCCCAGTTCTCAAACCAGACACTTGGGAGCCACATTTGACTCCTCCCATGTTCTGTCCTACAATGAGGCCAACTATGAGTTCCACTGGTTCTACCCAGAAATGATATTCTGGTTCTGTCCGATGCTCCACATTTCTCTAGCCACCACCTCTAGTCGATGTCATAACATGCCCAGGCACTTATTCCTCCAGTGGCTTAGTCCTTCTCCAGGAATTCCTCTCAGCTGAAGAGAACCCTCTTGCCCAAGGCTGTGTTCCCCCCAGGCCTACATCCCACCATCCAGGGACTGGTTGATTCTAAGGTGTGAACACCTGACCCTCTGTCCTCCATTCAGGACAGCCCTGCAGGGGTCTCCCAGCTCAGGGGGCATCTTTTGCCATGGGCCGAGGGCTCTGCTGTAACTTCTTCACAGCTTGATTTCTCCCTGTGCCCAACCCTGTTTTTCTCACTCCCCTACAGGGGTCACACGTGAGTGCAGTCCCCAGAAAATTACCTGTATGCAAATCACAGAATTCCAGAGTCTGTCTCCTGGGAAACAATCTACACCATTCTAGTCAAGATCACTGACTTTCCCCCACAGCAACCACTCAATTAGTCTCTCTGCTTTGGCCCTTGCCTCCCTATAATCTATTCTCCGTGTAACCACCGGACTGTTCTTCGTAAAACAAAAATTGCATTGACTCCCCTGCTTAAACCTCTTCCATTCACTGTTGCACTTCTACTAAAATCCATCCTTCCCACCACTGGGCCCAGAATGGTCTGAGGTTAATGACATCTCTAGCCTCATCTCCCACCACTCAGCTGCTCATGCAGCTCTGCTGCAGGCAAGCTGGGCTTCTTTCCTTCTTTAGACATCCCAAGCTGTTCCCCACTTTAGAGACTTTGCATTAACTGCTCCCTTGGCCTAGAATGCTCTTCCCCCGATCGCCCCATGTTTTGCTCCTTATTTTCATTGAGACCCCAGCTCAAACGCCACCTATCTAGAGAAGCTTTCTCTGACTACCTGGTCTAATGTAGGTTCTCTATGTAGGATGCCTTCCCACCCTGCCTTATTATCATCATAATACTTACACACATGAAATCTTACCGTTTGTCTGTTTCTTGACCTAATTTAATCAGTGCCCTATGCCTCAAATGCAATCTTCATTGAGAGTGAGGACTGTGGCCATGTCATTGAGTGTTTTAGTGCTGTATCTACAATATTCACAAGTGTGCAAGGGGTAAAAGGATAAATGAACAAATGAGTGAATGAGTGAAGGACAATTTCCAGGAGCCAGCATGCCAAGATCTAATCACTCTTGAGTCCTCCTAAAGAGGTTTAGATACAATGAATGTCTCCTTAGGACAAAGCTCTAAGCCCCTTTGGTCACCAACATCAAAGGCCACAGAGAAGTTAAGTACAGGAAGGACACAAATCATTCATCAGATTCAGTAACTAGGAGATTATTGGTGACCTTGAGAAGAATAGCTTCAGTGGAGTAGAGGAAGCAGAGGAATTAAATTGCGGCAAAACGAGAGGGCAAGAAATGAATACAGAAAACTCGTAGAAGGAATTTGTCAGGGATGGAAAGTAAAGGCTTACTTGTTTCTGTTGATTGTCTGAGATGGGCTTTGCTTGGTTATAGTCTAGGGGAAATTTACTGACTTGGTACCTTTAGGAGCATCCACTAACACTCACAGGCTACTGGGCAGTGCCAAACTGCCTTCCAAGCTCTTTATGTGTGTATTTGTTTTCTGTTACTATGGAACAAATTGCCACAAATTCAGCATCTTAAAACAACACATATTTATCATCTCATAATTTCTTTGGGTCAGGAGTCCTTATATGGCATAGTTGGGTCCTCTGCTCTGGGTCTCACCACCTACAACTGAGGTGTCAGCTGGGTTGCATTTTCATCTGGAGGCTCAACTGGGCCAGAATTCACTTCCAAGCTTACTCAGATGGTTAGCATAATTTATTTTCTTGTGTTTGTAGCACAGGGGGCCATGGATTCCTGCTGGCTATTGGCTAGAGACTCCCCTGAGGTCCTAGAGGCCAAGTGCAGTCCCAGGTGGCCTGAGGATGTGCAGGGTTCCCTGGTGTGGCTGCTTATTTCATTGAACCAGCAAAGAAAGTGTGTATCTCAAGTCTTCTAAGACAGAGTATTATGTAATGTGACATAATTATGGGAATGACATCCCATCACCTTTACCAAATGCCATTGGTTAGGAGCAAGTCACAGGTCCTGCCCCTACTTCTGGAAGGGGATTTCATGATGACCTAAATAGTAGGAGGTGAGGATCTTGGGGGATCTTAGAGTCTATCCACTTAACTCATTTAATCCTCCCAAAGCACTATGAAGTAGATCTTATTGTTACCTCATTTTATGGAGGAGAATGCTGGCAGTGAGAAAGAAGGGGTGACAGGCAGAGCAAGACACCTCAGGCAGCAGGGATGGGGACAACACAGAGCATAGCTGGAGAATTCTTCTGTAATTGGAAGAGAAATTCCTTGGCCACTGATCCTGGAGAAGAATGAGGGAAGGATCCAGATTAGCTTATAATATTGGGGTAAATTCCTAGGTATCTACTCAAAAGAAATAAAAATATGTGTCCAAAAGATGTGTATCAAATATTCATAGCAGCATTGTTCATAGTAACCAAAAAGTGAAAACAACTCAAATGTCCATCACCTGGTGAATAGATAAACAAAATGTGTTTTATCGGATGATGGAACACCATTTTGCAATAAAACAGAACCAACTTCTGTTGCAGGCTACACCATGGACAAGACTGGAAAATGTTATGCTCAGACACAAAGGATTACATATTGTATGATTCCACTTACATGAAATGTCCAGAAAAGTCAAGTCTATAGAGACAGCAAGTGGATTTGTTGTTGCCTAGGGCTGGGGGGGAGGGATGGAGCATGACTGGAAGTGGGCACAGGATTTCCTTTTTAGGTGAGGGTAATGGTCTAAGATTAGAATGGGTGATGATCATACAATTCTGTCAATACATTAAAAATCATTAGATTGTACACGTCAGCAGATTAATTTTATGCTACGTAAATTATACCTCATTAAGCTGCTAAAAAAAAAAAAAAAAAAGACTGGGGCAATGAGTTGGCAGAGTACTTCCCACCCCTGCCAATTGGTCTTTTTCTTTGCCATGGAAGGAAGGTCATAGGCTGAGAGTGAGGGGTGTGGTATGGGGGGGCGGGGGGAGAGGGATTATCCAGAGGTCATGAAGACTAAAAAGCCAGGAGTGGCAGGGGCGCCTGGGAGGCACAGTCATTAGGTGCCTGCCTTTGGCTCGGATCATGATCCTGTGGTCCTGAGATCGAGCCCCACATTCGGTTCCCTGCTCGAGGGGAAGTCTGCTTCTCCCTCTCCCACTCACCCTGTTTGTGTTCCCTCTCTCACTGTGAAATAAATAAATAAATTTTTTTTTAAGTCTAGATTAAAAAAAAAAAAAAAACAGGCAAGCCAGGAGTGGAGACAATAGATGAAGCTGATGTGTGGAAGGTCATCACCAGCAGAGCTGAAGGTCCAGCCCTGGGGGAGACAGTCAGTGGTCATGCCCCCGTCTACAGTATATTTTACAAGTCCCTAAGGGGAAAAACAAGAGTCACCGGATTAAACTGGTGGCATTTTGCTGGATGAGATGGGGAAAAGGAAAAGGAGGTTGAGGGCATTGGAAGAAGGGGATCGATATGATGGTGACAGCATCTCAGATAGACAGGGAAGGAAGAGATGCCGGGATTCCAGGAGTAGCTGATGGATAGGACCCTGCGGAGAGTTCAGACATAGGGGTTGCAAGAAGGCCAAGGGCCAAGCACAGTGGGAGTGGGAGTCTGCAGGGGCAATCAAAGGTGGTGTTGCATATGTTTTTCCTTTCATGAGGCCTGGGTGTCCCATCCCAATGTGCTGTAACCCAGACAGAACAGAACAGATGGCCACTTCCCTTAGGATAGGCCAAGTTTAAATAGTCTTTTTGGCAGCCCAAGCAATAGGCTTTGCAGCCAGCTTGGGTATATTTCAAACCCTGCTTCCACCACTTTCTGGGTTCCTTGGGAAAGTTGCTGACCAGCTCTCAGCTGGTTTGTTTCCTAGCCTGCAAACTAGGAATAATATAGTATTGTGTCTTGTAGGGCCATTGTGAGGAGCAGATGCGACTTGGCCAGAAGTGCGGAGTATGATGCTGGCCTGAAGGGCACCCTTACCAAGTGTGTGTTGACACCAAGTGTCAGTCACAGCCTCAGAATTACATGGTGGGGCCTGCTGTAAGCCCGCAGTTGGGCTTGGGACCCAAGAGCAAATTGCACACTTATGCTTGCGACATTCATCTTCTCAATCTCAGCATGTTGGTCCAGCTTCAGGACGTCTGTCTGATCCCAGCTCCTCGGCGATGGGAGACTCCGTAGTCTGCGCAGACTCCCCCTGCCTGCAAGCAGGTACCTTCTGGTCTTCTCTGTCACTGGTGGAAATGCAGGCTCCTGGGCCGCCAGGGCTCTTCATGCTGACTGTGGCTGGGGCCCTTGGATCATCCATCCAAGGAAGGAAAATACAAAAAGACGCAAGACCTTGGATCTTCAAATGCTTGCTTGGGGAATGGGGTGGGGGTGGTCTCCCATCAAATGCCTCCCTGGGGCTCAGAATCTCCTCTTGCCAGCCAGCTGGGCTTTGGAGGAGAAGGCAAGTCCACCCAGCCTCCCTTTCACGCTCCAAGTCCCACAGGAAGGAGGATCGATGCTTTTTGCGTCTCCTGGAGACAGACCGCACATTCCTGCAGGCTATTGACAGCCTAGCCGCTCTCTCGTATCTTCCATACTTCATTTGTGAAAAGAACTGTAATTACCCTCAAGGAGTCATTGGAGAAAAGTGTACAAATTGAAAAGGACTGGAAATGGGCACCTCTGGCTGCGGAGAAAACACTTTCCATATTGAACCGTCCTCTCCCGGGCCTGTGTGTTCCCATTTGCTCGGCCCTTAACATTTCTGCCGAAAACTGTGGCAGCCTTTGTGCAGACCCCGACAATGGGCGTTTGACATGGAGGGCAGCGAGATTAATGAAAGACCCGAGTTTTCCATTTCTCCCTTCCACAGCTAACTACTTTCCTTTCAATTCCTACTGCTAAATAGCTCGGACAATTAATAAAGCTCTGGTTGTGCTTCTTCTTTTTTTTTTTTTTTTGTTACTCCCTTCTTTTCTTCCCACAGAGTTGGTTGTTGACACTGCCTTAACCTGACCATTCAGTGGCCTTGTTAACTGGTCCAGAGACTCAGGTCTTGCCAAGTGTGGACAGTTATAGGATCTGGGGAAGAAAAGGTCCCTGTTATGGGGGCAGTTATCTGAGGTCAAGACTCTGAGAGTCCTGTCCCAGGTCCTGAAAGGTGACCTTGGGCCAGAGCCAGCCACTGAACTCCCAAGCCAGCTGCCTGGCCTCACAGTGCACTTGGCCTTGAGACTTTTCTGTTTGGGAAACTGTATTTGTTTCCTGGGGATGCTGTTAACAATGGACTGCAAACCTGGTGGTTTACAGCAACAGAAATTTATTCTCCTGAAGTTCTGGAGGCTGGAAGTCCAAAATCAAAATGTCGGCAGGGCTGGTTCCTCCAAGAAGCTCTGAAGGAGAATCTGTTCATGCCTTTCTCCTCACATTTGTTGCTGCCCACAACCTTTGGTGTACCGAGACTTATACCAATTTCTGCTGTCCTCACATCACACCCTCCCCTTCCCACCACCTCCCTACTTCTCCATGTTTCTCAGAAGGACATTCGTTTGTGGGTTTAGGGGCCACCCTGATCTAGGATGATGATCCCATCTTGAGCTCATTACCTTCATCACTTCTGCAAAGACCCTCTTTCCAAAGAAGTTCACAATCAGAAATGCCAGGTAGACGTATATTTCAGGGGACACGACTCAAACCATGGTAGAACCCACACAACTCCTGTGCCCCTGGAATTCAGAGATTGAGCTGCTTCCTACTCCATTCCTTGCCTGGTGCCCCAGGTGAAAGCCCATCATGTCACAGCAGCCATCAGTGCGAAAGTGGGGCCGGCTGTGGGACAGGCTCGAAAGGAGGAGTGCAAGTGCAAACCACCACAGTGGATCCCCGTTCCTCCTCCTGCTCCTAGGCTGTCCACACTCCTCCAGCAAAGCCTCCAATCCTGCTAGGAAGTTGCTCAGGAGCCCTCTCCTAACCCTAGTTCCACTTCATCCTCTTTCCCCAGCTCTAAAAGCTCAGCTCCAGGACACTGAGGGCAACCTTCCTTGCTTTTGACTTCTCCCTCATTTCTGTCCTTGGACCTCTTCTTGTAGGCTCTCTGGGCTCTTTCCCCTCGCCCTGTGCCCTTCTCCTGCCCTGGGTGACAATCACAGCATGAGTAGCCCACAGGCAGCATGAGTAGCTACACCAGGCCCTGTTCTAAGCACTTGGTCTACATTAGCTCCTTGAATCCTCACAACAGCCCTATGAGAAGGGTGCTGGCTGTGCTGGTCCCATTTCAGTGATAAGAAAACTGAGGCACAGTCATGTTTGGTAATTTGTCTTAAGCAGGGTTTCCCAACCTAATGATTCTTTGTTGTGGAAGCTCTTCTATGTGTTGTAGGATGCTTGGCAGTATCCCAGGCCTCTGCCCACTAGATGCCAGGATTACCCACAATCCCCTCAGTTGTGATGATCAAAAATGTCCCCTGGGGGAGGGGGCGAAAGCACCCAGGCTGAGAACCACTAGCCCAAGGCCATATAGCAGTGAGAGTCAAAGCCGGGATGAAAACTTAGCAAGCCTACACCTGGTTCTCTACTTACCTCTATTTGATGTCCACTCTGGATTTGAATCTGTGCAGACATTCCATGTTCAAGGTCCAGCACCTTAGTTCATATTGCATGAAATCTAATGTCTGTCCTTGTCTTTCATTTCACACCAAGACAGGCTAACCAGGCACAGGGAGGAGGGGGGCACACTCTTTAGGACAACTACAGGTCTCCAACCCTGCACAGCATTCCTAGCTGTGGCCGTGCCCTCTAGCGGCCCAAATGGCTCAACATTTGGGTGTGAACCCCTCAGCCCCATGTGCTCCCAAGAACTCGGATTTCCAAGCACACCCCGGGATTCTCCCTTGTCTCCTGTTCTCAAGACAGGGTGTAAGGGGCTTTGCCCTAACACTGGCCTCCTAGGGAAATTCAGGAACTCCACCTGTTCTCCTTAAGAATATGAAAGATTCCTGCTTGTGCTCACTGCGGGAAGGGATGGCCTTTCAAGGTCCCTTCAATCCTGGCTTTTGTTGATTCTAGAAATGGTGAGGGTTTGGGAGTCTTCAGAGAAGGACTAGCGATTAAAAGACAGAGTTAACTGCCCCTGGTGGTCATGACTACTGCCCTTGGCTTATGTCCATTCCTTCTTCTGCAAGGGAGAAAGGAAGGTAATAAATGAGGAGAGCCAGAGAGGGTGGATTGTTCTGGGTCCCCTCCCCTCCAACACGAGCGTGTACAGTGATGGCGAAAATCTCTGCATTTCTTTAACAAGAGCTCCTCTCTGCCTGATTTCATAATGAAGGAGAAAGGACCAGATCGTGTCATTCTCGGGGGAAATGTACCCACTCTCTCTAAACATACAGTGGCTCCGAGGCGCTGGCTGCTTTTCATCGTCTGCTATAATCGCTCGTTTTTTATTGGCACATAAAAGGCCTTCCTGTAAAACATATTAAAGCTTCCAATTCTGAATGAAAGGCACTTGATGTAAAAATCTCTCCGTGAACAGGAACCACAGTCAGCCGGGGCTGGTGGCATCTCCCCTGTGCGGGAGGGTCAGAGCAGCCCAGGGCATGACCTGCGCCCCCCACCCTCGTCCCAGGAGCTGGGGGCAAGGAACCCATCCTGGAGAAGACACAGCCTGGCCAGGCCCCCCACAAACCTGGGCTTCTGTTCCCTCTCCTACAGCAGAGCCCTCCCCAGATGTGTTCAGGCACGTACCAAGGAGGATCCGAAGCCCCAGGCAAACATGATACATGGCTCCCGGATGCCTGTTTTATTAGAAGATTCAGGGAAAAAAATGTTATTATCTTTATGTGCAAATAAACATGGCAATATTAGGGAGTAGAATACAAAATATGTATGCATTTTTAAGATTCAAACGCAGGATTTCAGAGAAACCGCCTGGCTCTGGGCAATCCTCCTAACTAGTAGGGGCCGTTTAGCGGAAAAGTTTGAGCAGCATTGATGTTTGGGCCCAAGCTCTAATTCCTGAGTGTTCAGAATCCTTTATGGTCTGGCTTCATAGCTGGGGTGGATAAGTCCACTGCCTAGAACAGAAGCTTCCTGAATGCAGGTCTATTTTTTTCCAGTTTAAGAGAACTCTGGCTTGGAGGAAGAAAGGATTCCCACATCACACAGCAAGCAGATCACTGAGCTGTTTCTGCCCTCACTGAGGCCCCCTGCCACAGGCCAGCCCCAGCTTCCCTGGTGTCACAGTTAAGAGCTCTGAGCTAGGGACGCCTGGGTGTCTCAGTTGGTTAAGCAGCTGCCTTCGGCTCAGGTCATGATCCCAGGGTCCTGGGATCGAGTCCCACATCGGGCTCCTTGCTCGGCAGGGAGCCTGCTTCTCCCTCTGCCTCTGCCTGCCTCTTTGTCTGCCTGTGCTCGCTCGCTCTCTGACAAATAAATAAATAAAATCTTAAAAAAAAAAAAAAGAGCTCTGAGCTAAAGAGATGTTCGGGGATGCCTGGGTGGCTCAGTGGGTTAAGCCTTTGCCTTCGGCTCAGGTCATGATCTCAGGGTCCTGGGACGGAGCCCCGCATCAGACTCCTTGCTCAGCAGGGAGTCTGCTTCTCCCTTTGCCTGCTGCTCCTCCTGCTTGTACTCTCTCTCCCTCTCTCTGACAAATAAATAAACAAAATCTTAAGAAGAAGAGGAAGAGGAAGAAGAAGAAGAAGAAGAAGGAGAAGAAGAAGAAATAGAAATAGAAACACATGTTCTCGGTCTGCACCCTGGATCTCCTGAATCAGAAAACCCAGGGCTGAGGAACCGGTGTCTGTGATTTAGAAAGCCACCCCAGTGGTTTCGTTTCCTGCTAAAGTTTGAAAAATCACTGCTTTGGAGGGTTAAAATGAAATAATGTTTACAAAATTCTTAGCACAGCATTCAACAAATGTTGGCTATTATCATGACCGGCTTTATTTGATAAGAGTGAAAAAACTGTTGTGGGGAATATAAAAAAACACCTGCCTCCTTGGTAAAGCGCCATAGAAAGCAACTTACACTGGCAGAAAAAGAGGAAAAGTATTCAAGCGCGCTGGGGAAGAGAGAGGCCGACAAAACCATCATGGCACACCTGCCACCTGGAACTAGATCCAGTCCAGAGAGAGGCAGCTCCTCCAAAGGGGCAGAGCCCATTTTGTCATTTGAAGGACGCCGACGCCTCCTCCGTGAACCCAATGTGATTTGCTTAATGTGCTGGCCCACTGAATCGCCGGCTGGCTGCGGCGCTGGACCCCAGTCCCGAGTCCCCTCCTGGGCACCCCGATCCCTGCCCGTATGGCGTGCCAGCTCAAGACACGGATGCCACACCCCTTAGCCCCCTATGCTTGCTCAGATATCATGCAGTCCCTTCCCTGTGGGCGTGACCTGTCCCTCAGTAGGGTGATGGGACTTTCTGTCCCTGGGCCGGGTGTGTAATTGGCCTGGCATTCCCCAGCCATCTCCTGGGAATTGCTTCTGTCAGGAGCGGAACAAGCTTATCTGTTTAGCCTGAATTATGTCACCATGTGCTCAATGTAAATCTGACCGCCTTCCCGAAGCGCTGGTCCTGGATGGATTTGTGAATAATTTTGCCACCACAATTATTTTACAATTTTGAATCTTCGCTGGCAACTTAATGTATAGTTTGCAGCAAGAAGCTGCATAAATCAGGACTTCAAACAAAGGCTCTCCAATCAGGCGAGGAGCTCCCAGTGCTGGGAGGGGGGCAGGGCGGGGGCGGGTGAACCTCGAAACTCAGGGGGCGGGGGGCTGGGCTTCCGGGCCCACACTCCCCCAGAGGCGCCAGGGCATGGAGCTTCCATGTGCCCATGGGGCCTTTCCAGTGCTCTCCAGGCTAGCTTTTTCTTGTGATCTTAGTGTTTAAGTTGATTTCCACTTTTATAAATGGGAATGCGGGGGGGAGGGGGGTGCCTCACCTTTCTTTTTCCTGCTTCTAGAGTTGCCTTTCCTAAGCTCCTCACCCTCCAGGACAGAACCTAGCCCATAAAGATTTCCAGCATTTAAAAAAAAGAGATTTATATATTTTAGAAAGAGACAGGGGGAGGGGCATAGGGAGAGGGAGAGAAGGAATCTGAAGCAGACTCCTGACTTGAACTGGGGGCCTGGGCTTGATCTCACGACCTTGAGAGCGGGACCTGAGCTGACATTAAGAGTCAGTCACTCACCTAACTGAGCCACCCAGACACTCCTCCAGCATTCTTAAATGTCTGTCCTCCAAGGTCCTAGAGGTGCCTCAGGGGCTGCCCTGGGGATAAGGGCAGTGGGGGAGAGGCTCTGGGCAGTTCCCTTTGGATTTATTTCACACATTGGGGTTCTGTCTGAATAAAAGTGTTCAGCTGCTAAGCCAATGCTGAAAACCTCTAGTCTAATCTAACCCTTTTGTTTTACAGAATAGGAATCTGAGAAAGTGACATTGCTAAGTGCATTTGCTGTGAGAAGTACGTTTTCACCCAGGGGAGAGACGCAGGCTCTGGCAAAGGCCCCCTCCGCAACCAGCTTCTTCTATTTCCTGGCTTGTGTGACCTTGAGCTCAGGCTGCTTCCCCCCACTCTAAGGCTCCGTTTCCTCATCTGTGAAATGGGAATAAGGGCAGATTTGTTCTGTAGACGGAAAGACGTCCATTCCGGAGCGCCCAGCCTAGGGTCGGGCATACGGTAAGTAATCAACAAATGGATAAATGTGAGCTCGGAGTATAATTTGGGTGGGCTAAATCCCCACTCCAAGAACACACGTGGGAAACTGTGTGTCAGGAAAGAAGAGACTGGCGTGAGCAGAGCACCTGCTGCCTGCGCGGGGCCTGTCATTTCATCTCCATGCCTCTGGCCTGGGGGTCTCCTCTTCTGCGATTTGCCGGGGAGGAAACTGCACTCCACAGGCAGACGGATTGACGCAGCCTCCTGGATGGAAGTCCACCCTCCTGAGACCAGACATGGGCTGGGCAGGGCTCTGCAACCATTTCAGTAAAAGGATTTGGCTGGCACCCAAGCTGCGTTGTTAGCGGTTTCTTGAAACCCCATGAGCTGTGCTCCTCAAGTACATTTATTAGCAGACTTCGGTGTCTCTGCCGCCTTCTGACTGTGTTTACTTTTCTAGCATTCTTTTCCGGCAGTATGTTGTTCTACTAGCTCCCTCTCCTCCCTAGTTTTGTTTTGTTTGGATACTCTCTCCACTTTCCTAAGCGATGAAAGAGACCCGTGAGGGGCCTCTCACTGGGGAGGGAGCCCCGGGAGAGTGGATGATGCGGAGGTTTACAAGGTTCAAGGCTGGAGACACAGGAAGGGTATTCTTTCTCCGCACAGACAGAGAAATTCATTCCATTACTTAGCAGGTCTTCGTCAAGCCCCTCCAGATGCTCCTTGCAGGGGTAGACAGAACAGACCTGGAACTGGGGGCCTGTGGGGAGTGGGGGAGGGCAGATAGTCTAGCTGCAGGTAAACGGAGCCATGTAGCTGGGAGGAGGAAAGTCCTTGGTGTGGTTCGGGGAGCACCTCACGGGGCCCCCACCTCTCACCCAGCTCAGGCATGGACCAGAGGAGGTCTCAGGAAAGATGCTGAACCAGGACTTGTGAGAAAATCCTAATGGCATCAGCTCCTCACCTGTGAGCCCAGACCTTTCCCTGGGGTCCACAGGGGGTGTCTGCTCAGGCTTAGAGGCATCCAGGAGAGCCCTGGATGGATTTTTGCTCTGCTTGTCTTCAAGCCAGTGTCCCGTGCTCAGGCCATTCTGGTGACCTTGACTTTCCTTCCCTGGAGTCTGCTGGACATCTGCGAGATCTCAGCTAGGGCAGGGTAAGCCAAAAAAATAAAATTCCTGCCATTTCTCATACATGTAGACACACTTACATACATGTATGCGTCTCTCCTAGCTGCACAGACTTGTCACTTAATTCTTCTTGAAAACCTGCATACACCAGACTCCATTCAAGGCACAGGGAATAGTGGGGTTTCAAAGAAACACGCCATATCCTCACAGAAACAAAGAACGGGCGAGTTAATGCAGAAATAAATGTACAGTAACAAATGCGCCTAAGTGCCTTGAAGGAAAATAATAGAACGCAATGAGAAAAAATTGCAGGGACCATGTTCTTTAAGTTGGATGAGGAGGTAAGTAGCAGAGGAAGTATTTGGGGCATGGGAGCATACAAGCAGAGGCCTGAAGAAAGAAAGAGTTCTGTACATCCAAGGGGTCAAAATACAGAATCAGTGTTCATATGAACAAAGACCATGCATACATATGTACATATGTACATAGGAATCTACACAGATGAACCTGTGCCCCAAGCACATGGACCACACACATATAGACAAGTGCATGGAGCACTCACGCCAAGTCTGGTGTGCATGTATCAGTGGGGATGAGCACACGCATCCACACACCTATGAGTATATGCATGCACCTATGAGCACACGTGTACACACACCTATGAGCACACACACACGCACTCACCTATGAGCACACACATGAATGTACCTAAGAACACACACCTCTGAGCACACACACAGGCACATACCTATGAGCACACACATGCATGCACCTATGAGCACATGTATGCACATGCCTCTAAGCATGCACATGCCTCTGAGCATACGCATGCACCTATGAGTACACACACACACCTATGAGCACACACACGTATGCACCTGTGAGCACACGCACACACCTATGAGCATACGTGTGCACGCACTTATGGGTACACAGGCACATACCCATGAGCACACACATGCATGCTCCTGTGAGCACACACACACGCATCTACGTATACACACAGAGCAGTACAAAGCAGTACACGGAATCAAGTGTGTTGCTGGCCTTGGGACAGACATGCACAAATGGACAGAAGAACGCACCTAGAGATCCTAAGCACATACACGGGTCTGCCCACAATCACCCCCCCATGTGACATGCACACACAGGCACACACAATATGTTTGAGGAAAGAGCACGTGCTCCAGAGTATCAGAACGCATGGGGGTTCCCGGCCCCAGGTCACTAAAGTCAATGGCCATTAAGTAGCTGATCCCTCATTTAATTCCATGAGCACTTGAGGACGTCATCGGTGGCCCCCTTCCTTTCTACACAGCTTTGGAAGGATTTTGGAGGGTGGGAGGAGGGAGGGAGATTGGGGTCTCAGAGCATGGACATTGGTAAACCTTTCCCGCGGCAGCTCTTTACCCTCTGCTGCAGGCAAAGGAGCTCTCGTGTTCCAGAGCGGGCTTGGCTCCTTAATCCATTTTCCTTGGCCTTTCTGTGGAGATTAGCCAAGTGCCCTGTTGGCCATCGAGGTCAGCTAACTTTCCCTGGGGACTAGAAGCTTTCTTTTTCCAGCTGGGGAGGTATTGCTTGAGCGTCTAGACATCCCTTTCCACTGCTGGGGGTGAGCAAGGTGGAATCTGGGAACCTTGCTTTCTGGGGACATGAGGGACCCAAGAGAGGCAAAGTTCAATTCTCAAGGTCAAAGAAGTGGCCAACGTTTAAAATGAACCTTAACAAAATCAAGTGAGCCCTGTCTGGGAGCTGCAGTAGGAGCGAAGTGTCAGCTGAGCAGCCCAGACAGAGTCCCTTATGCTTCCTCGCCTTGGTTTTGTCCCCTGTAAAATGGATTTCTTCATCTGATACCTTGGCTCTCACCTCCGCTAAGAAGACTGGAGGACAAATGGGATAAGGGATCCCCAGTTTCTTTGATGGACCTTCAAGGCCCCTCTATGACCCAACCCCTCTTATTGTCCTCCTCAATCTCAATGCTAACCTCTCCCTCCCACTACAGTCCAGTTACACAAAACAACCTGAAGTCCTGCAAACACACTCTGGTCTTCCTTGGTGCTGCATCTTTGCCCATGTCCTTGGAATGCCCTTTCCTTACGTGTCCCCTCAACAAATTTCTTCTGACTTACCGAGATGCCCCCTGAGCTGAGGTGACCCCCTGAGGTGACCTCTTGCGGGGAACCTGCCCTGATCAACCCACGCAGCAATGGACATTTCCTCCTCTGTGTCCCTGGCCAAATCTCTGCCCCTTTGTTGTAACTGGTCACTGTGTGGGGTGCCCCATGGGGGGCCCTATAAGGACAGAGACCATGTCCTGGCCATCCCCCATCCCCAGGAGTCCATAAGAGCTCATCTGATGCCTGTGGATGATGAGTGCACTGAAAATGTTGGGGCATGTAGGTTTTAAAAAGAGAGCAACTGATTTCTTAAAAAACAGATGCAGAATTCCTCTAACAACCACTTTTATTTAGCAGTTATGTTTGGGGAGTGAAAGGTGATGTTTGGAGCATAAAAAGTGAAGTTCACTGCCATCCTCTTCATCTCAAGACGTGGTCAGAATGGGCTAGAGAGAGAGGGGGAAGAGGGAAAGAGATGAATTGTTTTACAAAACTGAGTGGAAGAATTTGGAGTTTCTGGAGCAGCTAGGAAAGAGGAAAGCCAGGAGCCAGGAAGGGGCGGTGGGGAGGAAGACCTCCCGACACTGTGGGCCGTCAGGGCTCCTGGGAGGAACCCCAGTCTCTCTGATGCTCTCAGAGTGGACTTCTGGTTTGTGCTGGTGCTGGCCACAACGTAAACCTCCCCAGCCCACCTTCCAGACCTCAGTAAAGTCAGTTGCACACAAACGCCACGTGTTGGTGGTCCTTGGAGGACACCAAAGGAAAGGGGCCGTGTTGGGTGTATGTGTGCGGGGAGGCCAGCAGTTCTAGAAGGAAGAGGATGCTGCAGACACCGTGAAAACCTATCTCCGCTGATGGGCCCGACCCAGGCGAGGCTCTCACCACCACAGTGGCTGGGGGGTGGGGTGCAGGTCCAGCACCTGCTGGGAGGACTTGGGGACACTAGGCAGCCAAAGGTTTATTAGCGTGACCATAGGAATCACTGGTCTGCAGAAGCCCTGTGGCCTGGGGGGTGGGACTGAAGTGGGGGTGGGGGTTGGTGGAGTGGGGGAAGGGACTTCCCGAGGTCACATGCCCAGGCCTGGGATGCGCTCTTAGGAGGAGGACCAGAGCAGTCTAGCAATTCCTGAGGATCTGCAGGGAGACTGGCCATGCTGAGCCTGCAGTTAATGGGGTGCACTGGGAGGCAAGCAGGAGCTATGCTGGGGGCCTACAAATCTGGGAGAAGGGGAGCCTACTGGGGATAGGCCCCCACATGCCCCCTGGCCCAAATGGGCTGGACCTCCATTAAGACAGCTCCAAGCTGTGCAGCAGCCTCTGTTCCAGCCCCCCTACTGCCGCCTCCCTCCCCAGGAGACCCACACAGTGAGCACGAGTTTCCCAGCATGTTCATGATGCTTGCCCCTGGGGAGGCTGCAGAGAGTACCCAACTCAGCCATTCAGCACATCCATGAAATTAGACTGAACCATCGGGCTGTATTAAAGATATGGGGCAGGAGTAAGTCATGCCAGCCAAGGGGTCCCCATCCCTACTTACACAGCGAAGCCATGCTCACAACCACAGAGCATTGCGCCTCCCCTGGCCCATGGGCTCTGGGGTCCTGGGAGCTCAGGTCAAGCTGGGGAGAGAACTGTCCGAGAAGGAAGAATGAGAAACATGAACCATGGAGGGAGACAGCTGGAGGCTCTGAATCTGGTTGATCAGAGAGGAGGGTGCAGGGTGTAACCATAACACAGGGAGTCTGTGAGGCGCTCCTTAAAAACCACTCATTTTCAGGAAAGGAAAAGAAAGGGCTTCATTCAATCCCCAAACATTTCCTCGGCACCTGCTAATGTTCCAGTTCTCGGCATCCATAGGAGTTCAGGAGAGCAGTGAGGCTGGAATTTCAATGTCTGCACAAAGAGCAGAAACCTGAACCTGAGCAGCGGACTTGAGCCCCACGTTCGCAGGCTCCAATTTCCTCATGATCCAGAGAGTTCAGAGGAAGAATCCTTGGCTTGATGCGGAGGTGGGGACCAGGAGAGAAGCCAAAGGTGGAAGTAGGAAGTGGACTTGGAGACATCTCTAACAGCCTAAGGAGTCTTCAGCGCCCACCCAGCAGAGGTGGCTGTGCCCGTGGCAAGGCCACGTGTGTGCTGAAGACGGCAAGATGAGAGGACTGGGGGAAATAAAAGCAAAAGGACAAAAGGCTCACTTGGGCAGTGGCAGGAAATGGAGGCAGGGCTTGCAACCCTTTGCGGGATGAAAACCGTATGGAACCCCCCTTGGAGGTCCCTTTTAAAACCTTGGTCCAGCTCTCCCAGTGCGCCCTGGGGTGTCCCCAAGTTCCATCTACCCCTTTTCTACTGTCTCCTCGCTCCTACCATGACCCCATTACTTTCTCCGGGCATCTCTCTGAGCTCAGCCTTGAAAGGATGTTCTGAAAGCAGAACCATGGGAAGAGGGGACCCCTGAGATGAGGGTCCCACGCTGCACCTCCAGACTGCAGTGCAGGGAGGGCTACTGGCATTCAGTAAAGAGTGCGTGGAAGAATGGCTGTCCCCATGTCTGAAGTTGGTCCTCATCTTTCTCCCACTATCGGCGACTTTCTGATGTCCCCCACAGCGCCTTAGTGCCCACGACAGGTTGTGGTCAGTGTTGGGGGGCACTTCTTGTCAAAGATCTACAGTCTCCAAAATTAGAGAATCCTACCCCTCCCCCACGTCCCTGTCCCAGCCGCATCACTGGCTCCTCTTCTAGAACTGCATTGATTTGTTCAGATGCACTTGGTTAGAGTGCCCTTGTGTGCCAGGCGCTGTCCCAGGTGCTGAGAACGCAGCAGTGAATAGAAAAACGCTAACATCCTTGCCCTTGGGGCACTTGTCTTCTTGGTGAAAAGGACATTTTTGGGTGATATATAGGGTAGTGAGTGTTGTGGGCGGGGAGAGGATATCAGGGCTAAAGAGTCGGCTGCCATTTTAAACAGAGAGGCCAGGGATGACCTGTTGAGAAGGTGACATTTGTGTATTGATCCAAAGGAGGCAAGGGGGTGAGCTATGGGGATACCATTGGGGTGGGGGAGGAAACTTCCAGGCAGAGGGAACAGCCAGTGCAAAGTCCTCTGCAGTGAGGAACTAGGGAGGGGAGGCGAGGTGACATAAGAGCCAAGGTAAAGGGGACAGGAAAGGAGACGAAGGTGACACCTGGCAGGGATCAGGAGTGACCTGGACCAGGCTGGTGGCCGTGGAGGTGGTGAGAAGTGGTTGGGTTCTGGATGCACTTTGAAGGTGGAGCTCATAGGGTGGCTGTGGTGTGAGGTATAAGAGAGGGGTCAACGATGCTACAGGCTTTTAGTCCTGAGGCCCTGGAAGGAGGGTGTTGTCATACACTGAGATGACAAAGCCGAGCAGGACTGGTCTGAGAAAGAGAGGAATTCCATTTCAGATGTGTCAAGGCAAGATGGCTGTGGGATGTCCAATCCAATGGTCAGTGGGCAGTACGAAGGATAAGTGGGGACGCAGGGCAGAGCCCTGCTTCCAGAAGACTCAACGTCCCTTTACCAGCCACACCCCCATGGGCCTTGAGGCTCAGGGAGAGCAGGAATCATTGCCTGAGCATCCCGGTTTCTCAGTGCCCACTACAGGGCCTGGCCCATAGGCAATAGTGAATGAATGATCGAATGAATGCTAGAGAAAGAAGAAGGTGTCCCCTTGCTGGTCTGACCCACACTGACCGTGTATGGACAGAGAGGAGGAGTTGAAGCAAGGTGTGCATAACTACAGGCCCATTTTCGGAGGGGTCTGTCTAGAGACAGTGACCCATTCCCCCTTTGAGGACTCTCCCAGGCGCTCGGGTGAAACTTGACTAGGGGGGTGTCAGAGAGGGTGACAGGGGTCAAGCTGGGTTCAGGGTGCTTGTGCTGACATCATTGCCTCTGCAGCACCTCATCAGCCCCAAAGAGGGGAGCGAGACCTCTGCAGAGGACCTGGCGTCTGGGCAAAGACAGTGTCTCCTTTCCCCCGAGGTCTCCGGGGGCCTCCCTGCCCTCTTTCCGATGGTTTGGTCCAGAGCAGTGGTTTTCAAACATTCTCTTTTTAAGGTCATGGAGCCCTGTAATAAATCTCTCTGGGAGGAAGGAGGGCGAAGAGAATCCCTACGGGTGGGGGGATCCCAGAGGGCACTGAGCACAGTAAAAGGAGAGCGGGGTCCCCAGTGCCAGTCAGGGACCAGCTATATTCTGCCACACAGAGTCCTAGGCCTTGCTGCAGAGACCCTGCGGCTGTTCTTTGCCTGATGGGTAAGTTCTCAGCCTCCGGTTTCCAATCCTGTTCCCCAAGATCCCCTTCTCCACTCTGAGCCTCAGTTTGCTTCTCTTATAAAAATTCAGATTCTGGGAGTACCTTGTTTATAGACGAGGATTCAGCAAGACAAAGGCCCTAAAGCTTTCTCTATTGTGATTCTCAAAAGTCTCCTCCAGGCGGAGGAGCTGGGAAGCCACCACCCCACGGAGGACACCATTGTCAGATTTCATGAAGCATCTCCACCATCTTCAGAGCGTTCAAGCACTTTCCCGCAGCTGTGATGGTCTGCCTCTCTCCTCGCCCTTCCTCCCCCTTCCTCCCTCCCACCTGCCTCTCACCTGCCTCCTCTCAGCCCTGCCCTGACCCTGGAGAGGGACGCAGCCGTTCTGCACAGCATCACCTGTGAGACTAGCAGGTGCTACGGGGACAATGGACTTCTGGCGCGGCCTCCTCTTCCCGAAGCCTCTCAGAAATTGGGGGCAGCTTCTGAAGACGCTGTTTTTGGCCCAGGCACCAACCAGCACAAACAAAGGCATTCTCTACGGCTGCTGAGAAGGCGACAATTGTTTTCATTCAGCAAACGTTCGCTGCTGATGCCAGTGTTCCCTCTTGGAAGCCAACGTTTGGTGGAGCAGACAATGCCAAGCTCAATATTTTCTCTGCATAAAAATCCCTTTAATTTTTTAATCGTTTGGCAAACAGCTCCTTCCTCCCTCCCCTCGCCCTTCTGTTCTTCTCCCCTCCTCTCTCTGTCTCTGGCTGGGTCTCTGTCACACTCAACATCTGGGCTGGAAGGGAAAAGTTCAGTGGACCACACAAGCATTTCTAGACCTACAAAGGGTGGGCTTTGTATGGACTCACAGCTGGTTGACATGTTCACATTGTTGTTTTAGATGTTTTATCTGGATAATTGAAGTTGATGCAGCCTTTAGCCCCCTCCCTGTCCCATTCCAGCTGCTTATATTAAGCTCTGGCTAAGAGAGGCCAACCACACAGCGGTGTGGGGTCCCTATGCTGCCAGCCAGGGCTGGGACGAGGGTAGTTCTCCATCACTCTCTGGCTGATGGCTGAAGCAGCTGTGGGTCAACAGGCTCCTCTTGCTTCCCGAGTACCCCCTGGAGAGGATACCCCCATCTCACTCTCTGTGCCAAGATCCAAAGGTTCTCAGAGGTCTGGGCTTCCAAATTCCCTAGATCGAGGAGAAAGAGTGCCCTGCCCTGTGCCCTGCCATGCCTCCTTCCCAACAGCACCACAGCTGGGCCTGGACCATTCTCTCCCATCTCCATCACGGTGTCCATCCTTCTGGAACTGTCCTCTCACATACCTGGCATCAAACCTCCTCCCCATCCTCTTCAGATTCTAATGCATATCAGGAATACCTCAATTTGGAGTGGACTCTTGCCCCCCCCCCTCCCTGGAAACTTGTGTGAACACAGCCCATAGGTAGACGTGTATCTGGGCAAGAATGCATATCTGCAAGAATCTTGCAGAAGGAACGGATTAATGGGTGAATAAGTCCAGGAATGGATGGATGGATGAACACATGAGGAAGTGAATGGGTGAGTGAATGAATGACCCACACTTAGTGTGGGAGACCAAGTGAATAAATGAACTCAGCCTTGTGTTTGTGCCCACGGGCACTGTGTGCGCCCTGACACTGGAGCTGAGTCCGATAAATGTGAAATTGTGGGGAACAGGTCTCCATGGAGCTGGTAAAGGGCAACTGTGTTTGTTCCTCTTCATTGATAAAAGCTCCACTGTCCGCAGGAAGAACACCAGCTTTGGACACGGGACCTTTGCTGGGTTCGACTGCTGGCTTTGTCATTTTTTTGGCTTGTGACCTTAAGCAACTCGCTTCATTTCTCTGAGCCTCAGTTTCGTCATCAGTAAGACGGGATGAGTGGGTACCTATCTTTTGGGTGGTGTGGAGGATATAAAGATTTGAACATAAGGCACTTGCTGAGTGTTCTGGTCTCCCTAAAGGAGGGTGAGGTTTTCAGGTCAATGGAGTGGCAAGACAAGGAGTAGCTGATCATTGCCTGGCAGTGGGTGAAGACCACCTTTGGCTCCAAAGGAACATCTCTCTCTCTCTCTTTCTGTGGAAAGACATCTGGCTCCAAGGACATCTGATGGAACACAGATATGCCCAGAGGTCACTGCCAGACTCCTCTGTCTTTCCCCTTTCTGTCCTAGCTCCCGGGGGATGTTTAATATCACATGGACTAAGCCAGAGTGGATGGATTTAGGATAAATCCTTCTTGATGTGAACGATGGAACTTCCTAGGAAAAAACCACTACTAAATATTAGCAGGGGCACAACAGACAGAACGTTCGGTTCACTGGGGCTGAACAGGCTCATTGCCAAGGCTTACTGTTAGGTCCATTATTAAACGAAACGAGACTGAGACAAAGTGAAAGTTATTTAAAGCTTTATTTTATGATAAGTATTAGAAGTTAGACTGATTGGTCAGGGGAACGAGACTGAGACAAGGTGAAAGTTACGCAAAGCTCTATTCTAGGCCAAGCATTAGAAGTCAGACTGATCTGCCAGGGCCATCTCTGAAGAGAGCGACCACCCCCAGCTTACAGGCTCAAGAATTGACTGACTGACCAGTCAGGGCCGCCTCTGAAGAGGGCGACCCCTCCCCATCTTACAGACTACCTTTTATAGAGCAAAAGTCTGTCCACACATAGGTGGCCAATGAGATTGTAGTCATGTTAGGTCACACACAGGTGGCCAATTGAATAACAATTTACCCTATAGTAGCTGTTTGACCCAGCCTATTACTCTGGTCAGAATTGGTGCTCAAGGTTGGCACCCAAATGGCGGGGTTTACATTCTTTGGTGGTTAGGGAAAAAGTATGTGTGTTTCTTACTGATTGGATATCTCCATCTGGTCCGACTCCTCCTTGTATCCTTGGCTCTGTTATCAAGAACTGGCTGACCTGGCCTTGTATTCTGGGCTCTGTTATTAGAAACTAGCTGACCAGGGTGCCTGGGTGGCTCAGCCTCTGCCTTTGGCTCAGGTCATGATCTCAGGGTCCTGGGATCGAGTCTCACATCGGGCTCTCTGCTTGGCAGGGAGCCTGCTTCCTCCTCTCTCTCTCTGCCTGCCTCTTTGCCTACTTGTGATCTCACCCTCTCAAATAAATAAATAAAATCTTTAAAAAGAAAAAAAAAGAAACTAGCTGACCATATTTTACTGGTTTCCCAGACTTTTTTCTAAGTAAGTTTCTCTGGGGGTAGGGGGGCAGGGTCAGTTTAAGTTTTACTGCACAAACAGCAAAATGGCTTTTAACCAAGATGGAGTCGCTCTGGCTAAATAGATCCTTAACACCTACCATCACCATGAGCACCATGATGGAGAGCCTGGACACCGCTGCTGAGGTGCTCCCTGGCTTGTGGCCTTGGCCATGGGATTTCGAGGGTTGACCTCTGTTGACTCGATGCTTGGAGTAGAGCCTGGCACACAGCAAGCGATGTTGCAAGTGTGAGCTAGTACGGTAGATGGGTTAATGTGTCTTCTTGTGAGGGGATCAAACAAGCTCTTGGGCACGTGACTTGTTTTGACCAATGGTGCCTTGGTAGGTGGGACAGTGTTCCAGTTCCCAGAAGAGATTTTAAGAACATCTTCTGACGGCTCTCTTCCTCTTGCCTCTCCCATGAGAACAACATATTCTAGACACTGGTTTTCTTCAGCCAAGGTCCTGGTACAACGAGACACGTGGAGTCCAGCCAAGTCTGGCCAAGTGCAGGCAAGCTGCAGCCCCCATGCAATGAAAGCAAGAACAAATGTTTGCTAGGATAAGGCATGAGATATTGGTGTTGCGATCACTGAAGCAAAGCTGACCCGTATAGCTGCTGTTACTGTCATCCCCATTTTACAGACGAGGAAGCTGAGGCTCTGAGAAGTGAGGGTATTTGCCCACAGCCACCCAGTGAGTAAGGGGCACAGATAGAGTTCACACTCAGAATCACTCATTCATTCAACAGCTAGCAACTGGTCCTGCAAAGGTAGGTGGGGGGCCCTGCTCTCGGGAGCTTACATTCGGCTGGGCAGAAATAGAAAAATACAAGCCAACCAGTAAATAAACAAGAAAACTGGGGCCAGTCATAGATGATTGGAAGGATGTAAAGCAGGGTGATGTGATCGTGCATGGGGAGCGGTGAGGGAGGAGCTCCGACAGGACAGTCAGAGAGGATCCTCCATCCCCCCACCCCATAAAAGTCACATCTCCTTCAAGATGCCAAGGATAAGAAGAAGGTGGCTCTGAAGACAGGGGTGCAGGGGGAGAAGAGCCAGTCACCTGTGCTTTGTCATCCCTGCTCCGGAAGGCGGGTGGCAATGTATTCTGAAAGCCTGGAGGTTTCTAAGCAGAGGGGAGATGTGTTTGCATTTACATTCTAGAATCACCGTGATTTTGGATGGAGAAGCCTTGCAGGAGGCCAGCTGGAGACTATGGTGGTCGTGTAGGAGGTACTGGTGGTTCGGCCGGGGTGTCAGAGTGGAAACAAGCAAAGCGAACTGACTAGGTACAGTTTAGAGGGAAAGGCTGCTTGTTCTTTGGAGGTGGAAATGAGGTAAGGAGGTAACTCAAGGATGACCTTCAGGTGACCTTGGGTGAGGGTATTAGACTCTGACCTGGGGAAAGCTAAAGTCCAGATAGATCTGGAGGGAAAGCAGTGCCTTGGGGGAGGGTGTGCCTGGAGGGGCCTGTTTGCCACCAGGGAACTGTTAAGCGGGCATTGGGCTGTAAGGGCAGGGTGGGAGTTCAGGTCTAGAGGCACATAGGTGTAATTTAAAGGGACAAGGTGTGGGCACCTGGATGGCTCGGTGGGTGGAGCATGTGGCCCTTGATCTTCGGCTTGTGAGCTCAAGCCCTGTGTCGAGTGTGGGGATTACTTAAAAATAAATCTTCTTTAAAAATACTTTTTAATACAAAAATAAAAATTAATAAAATAAAATGATATAAAATAAAATAAAATAGTTGATTGACATTACAGGAGCCAATAAAACAGTCTGAGAAGGAGAAGCCAGCAAGGTACTCCTGTTCAATTCCAGAAGCGGGGCTCCTTATTCAGAAGCTCTGTGATCCCTGAAGTCTGAGACTACGCCCTGTCTGATCCAGTAGCTGCCAGTCACAGGTGGCCACTGGGCACTGGAAATGTGGCCGGTCCCCATGACATGCACTCAAAGTGTAAAACACCCCAGTCTCCAAAGACATATTGTGACAAACAAAATGTAAGATATCTCATTAATAATTGTTTTATTGATTACATGTTGAAATGTTGATTTTTCAGATATATTGGGTTAAATAAAATATAAGGACACAATAAATTTTACCTATTTCTTTACATTTATTTTTCATTTTTATTATGACTTTTTTTTTTTTACCTGTTTCTTTACTTTTAAAACTATAGTTAACCAGAAAATCGAAAATCACAATGGGGACCCCATTTGTGGCTTGCACTATCTTTCCACCGGGCTCTGTTATTGTAGAAGGACCTCCGCAGAGTGCCCCCCACAAAAAGGCATAATTGCTGAAGCATCGCCCAAAGATGTCCCCAAGACTCTCCTCCTCTTGTCCTCCAGGGTCCCTGGGCTCCTCCAGCCAAGACGAGGTGTCAGGTTTCTCCACAAAGACTGACAAGTTCTCGCTCCAGCCCCTCCGGACCTGTTTCTGCCTAGAAACCACATGCAGTTTCCATCAGAAAGAAAAATACACACAACATGAAACTAAAGAAAGGAGCAAAATTTCCCTGACGCACTGCCAAGCAACTGTTCCATTTCCCACAACGCCCTGCAGTTTCTTCAAACACAAAGACGTTTGCCACATGGTCAATGAAATCATTTGGGAAAGTGTCAAAAGACCATCCACGGCTCTGGGAAGTTTGGAGCCCTGAGATTTCCCTATTTCTCTCAATAGTGTTGGGGTCATTTACCTAGCTCAGAGCTCTCCCCTGGGGGGGGGTCCCTGAGATCACACCCCTATAACTCCGCACCCCCCTCAAGACCTTGCACTCACAGGGATTGCCGCTGAGGGTCCGCATGAGCCCTGGGGGCACCTTGGGACTCTGAACAATGATCATTTCTCTTCCACAGGAGGTATTTGAGCACAGCAGGGTCAGGCAGTCTTTGAAAAGTGTCATCTTCCATGCCTGCTCACAGCCTAGACTAGATAGGTAACCTTGCCCTGGGGCTGTTAAGGTGGACTCTCAGTAGAGTGAGACAGAGACTTTAATGTTATAGGGGAGAGACAGAACCCCAAGAGATCGCACAAAGAGAGAGCCCAGAGACAGACAGAGGGAACACACAGCAAGGAGGGTACCTTGGGTACTTAGGTAGGGTCAGGCCTGAAGAAAGCTCAGAAGGGAGTGAATTCACTCATTCATTCACAAAAATGGAACTGAGTATCTTTTACATGCCAGGCACAGTCCTGGGCATGGCTAACTCAGCAGAGAGCATAGCAGATCTGGCGTCTGACCTCACAGGCTGGCAGACCTGTTGGGGAGATTAAACAAAGGACGTGTGCATGTATTTATAATGAAAACTGTAAATGCTTTGCAAGATAAAGATAGGACGCTGTGAAATCCCAACCAGAGATGTTTGAGCCAAACTGGGAGACCAGGAAAACCTTCCTTGAGGAAACAACATTTGAGCTGAGATCTGAAGGGTGACTTGGGGTTAACTGCACAAAAAGAAAAATGAGCATGCCAACCAAGCAGAGGAAATGGCATGTGCAAAGGCCCTGTGGCAGAGGGAACAGAGTGAATTTGTGGAACGGACGGCAGAGCTAGCTAAGGAAAGCTTGGTAAGAGATGAATCTGGAGGTGAAGGCAGGGCCCAAGACCACACGGGACTCACAGAGGCTTCAGAGTCAGGTCAGAAAGTAGAGCTGAGATTCTGAAGCCACAGGCTAGAAAGAGGGAGAGACTTGTTCATTGCCAAGGAGAACAGGTGCGTGGCGACACATGGTGGAAGCAGTGATAGAAATGGGGACTATGCTGGGAGTCGGTTGCACCTGCAGCCAACCATATCTGGGTTCACAGCCCCAAGGTAATTTGTACTTTATGGGGGTATCCTGATGACTAGAGGAAACGATGCCTGGAATGCACTTGGCAGAGTGTTGGCACCTGGTGCATGAACACACTATAAGCAATTACATATTGGTCTATTATTCATATTGTGTAGATGGGATAGCAGCCCTGGACAGGGAGCCCCACAGCAGAGCTGAGAACTAGTGACAGGATGGTTTAGGTCCATGGAGGAGCGGGGTTGGTGAGAAACAAAGCAGTCAGGCACAAGGTGCCAGGCAGGGCACTGCCAGGCGTCCCCAGTCCTTGCCACCCTAGTCCAGGGACCTTGGTTCCTGCCTCCCCTTCCCACCCTCCTGGGAGTTGTTTGGTGTTTCCATGAGGGTGGCAGACAGAGGTGATGTCCCAGGGCTCTGTTTGGCATCTCCCCCTAAGGATCTCAGCCTTGGAGTTTGAATTGAGGAAAGAAGACCCTTGTTCCTCCTGTGACCATCCTGGCACCAGCTTCTTAGTCCTACCCTGGAAGGCAGGCGCCCTTTCCCTTCTGGGTGGAGCCTTCAGGAAACCTGTGAGGTTAGCATCAGGGATGTGAACAATGATCGGTGAAGCACCCCAGGCTTCTTGAAGATCCCAAACTTTTACTCTGCCTTAAAAAACATTTTTTTTTCAATTTCTAAGGTTTGGGGCTTTTTGGATTTTTGTTGTTGAGTTAGGTCAGAAGAAATCCAAATGAAAGAACCTGGGGATTCAAGAGGCAATTAGTATACATGTAAATTTTTTTGTTTGTTTTCCCTTAATTATAAAAGTAACATATACCCAACCTGGAAACTTGTAAAACACAGAACAAGACAAATTAAAAAATTGACCTAAACCAATTTTCCACAGATACTCACTGTTAACAGTATTAATGTATAATGTATGTGTGTGTATATATATATAGAGAGAGAGAGAGAGAGAGACAGAGACAGACAGAGAAAGTTCTTATTACAGGATAGACTACCCACTTCCCTTGGAGCATTTTATGCATGATCTTATTATTTCTTTTTTAAGACTTACTGACTTTATTTATTTATTTATTTATTTGAGAGAGAAAGGAAGAGAGAGCACAAGCAGGGGGAACAGCAGAGGGAGAGGGAGAAGCAGGCTCCCCACTGAGGAGGGAGCCAGATGTGGGATTGGATCCCAGGATGTTGGGATCATGACCTGAGCCAAAGGCAGATGCTCAACTGACTGAGCCACCCAGGCGTCCCAACACACGATCTTTTATTTTGTCCTTACAACAGCCCTATAAGGTAGTAGTAGTAGTAGTATTCTCATTTGAAGGATGAGGAAAGTGACTCTCAGGGCTTCTACACCGTTTGTTCAAAGTCATTCATATTAGATGAGGAGAAGTAGGTGTGGAATCCAAACCCAAACCTGTCTGACCCTGAGCCCCACCCAGACCTCCAGCACAGCCAGCTCCAGACGTGGGTCACGACCTTGCCCTCTTCCTTTTTTTTTTTTTTTTTTTTTTTTTTTTTTTTTACTTTGACACAGAGAGAGCGAGAGAGAGCACAAGTAGGCAGAGTAGCAGGCAGAAGGAGAGGGAGAAGCAGACTCCCTACTGAGCAGAGAACAGGACGTGGGGCTCGATCCCAGGACTCTGGGATCATGACCCGAGCCAAAGGCAGCCGCTTAACCAACTGAGCCACACAGGTGCCTGCCACCTTCCTTTCTACACACACACTTAAACACACCTCTAGTAATAGTAACCCTTATACTGATTGCACAACCCAGATTATTTTGCTTTTTCATTCTACAGCATGTCGTGTGTATTTTCTTAAGTCAACGATATTCTTCTGTGGCGCCGTGGCGAATGTCTGGACAGCAATCTACGGTGTGGACAGGAAGCGGTTCTCAAACCGTGGCTCCGGTGTCATCTGGGAACTTGTTGGAAATGCCAATTCTCAGGCAATACCCCCAGACCTACCGTATTAGATACACTGGTGGCAGGGTCCGGAAATCTGTGCTTTAATAAGCTGTCGGAGGATTCTGACACGGCGGACATTTAAAAATAGACCCTTCAGATGTTCTGGGTTTCTCTGAACTAATCCCCCATCATAGGCGTGTTTCGATGATTTCCAGGTTTTGGTTATCCACAGCCAGGCAAAATAAGCATCTTCATTTGCCCACATCTGTGAAGATCAAAAAAGCCGTTTTAAAATAAAACAGGTGTTGAAACCAAATCCAAACAAAGGAAGAAACATGGATTACTAGATGTTATGCTCAAAAAAAGGAAACTAAAGAAAAGCACGAGAGGTTTTGGTCAGATCCAGGAAGGACTTTCTTTCCTGGCAGGACGACCTGGCAGGAAGAAGGTCTCCAGAGCACAAGAATTGCCTGTGCGGACAACTCTGTCCCGTGGGCAGCCCAGGAGGCACCGGGCACGGCTTTTCGCACTGTCTCTGGGCTTTGGAGCGGATGGGCAAGACGTTTATGAAAGAGACAGCTGTCTGGGCCCACCCAGTGGAGGAGGGCAGAGGGGCCGGGAGCCTCAAAGACAGATCTGGAGGGCAGGCTGGCCCTTCACCTCCCAGCTGGTGATTTCATTAAGCAGGCGCCTGATGAATGGGCTCTGCCCCATTGTTCACTGCGGCTCGGCCATGGCCACACCACATGGGTGGCTAGCCTGAGTCCAAGCCCAGACTTAAGAAATCAACTCCAGGTTGCTCCCCGGGGTCTCGGAAGACACCCTCCATCTGATGCCGAGTGGAGATCTGTTCTGGAGCGTCGGGCTATCACGAGCGCCTGCCAGTTCTGATTCCTGTCTGCCTTTCTAGCCTGCCTGTTGGCAGGAAAACTTTCCTGGAACCTGATGGGCCTGAAGAATGCCTTAACAAAGAGTTAAGAGAAACAATTTCCCCTTTCCTGGCATGTCTCTGTTTTCTCGCCTGTGATGTGGGAGCAGCAATCACCATCCGGTGAGAAAAGGGACCGCATGGGGGTTGTAAATGGTAAAACTTGCCTATTATGTGGGGTTTGGACGTTGCTGCTGCTCCCTGTGATTCTAGAAGGTGCTGTTGTGGCTGGCTCCTAAGAAAAGCACAGATCTTTGGGGACAGGTTGGCCTGGGGTCAATAGAACTCTTCTGCTTAGTTACTGTGAGACTGTGGGCGAGTCCCGTCTCCTTCCCGAGCGTCCATTTCCCTGTGGGCAAGCAGAGGCAATGAGGTCTTGCTCACAAGATGACGGAGAGAGCCCCACACAGCAGGATGCTTGGCAGCGTCTGTCCCTCTGTCTGGGAGACGGTGAGACACAGCAATCTGTGTTTTGACCTCAGACATCTGCAAATATTTTTAACTGGCTTTTCCAGTTAGTGGGCAGCTTTGGACGCATTACTTTGCCTCTCTGTGCCTCGGTTTCCCTATCTGTAAAATGGGGGGAAAATCACCTACTTTCTGGGGCTCTTGAGAGAATAAAATGGTATCCTTAAAAATGGGGGTGAATGTTCAGTATCGTTATTACCATTTCTCCAGATGTGGCCCAGCCTGTACCAGCCAACACCTGGAAATAGGGACACCCCGGGAGAGCCCGCGTCTCGTTGGGATTGACGGGACGTTGCATCGGCAGAAATTCATCAGCCACTTACTGATCCCCGGGTACCTTGAGTTTGGGGTTTGTGAAGGCCGTATGGCAGAGAGGCCTCAGGACCGCACAGGTAGGAGGGTACAGAGGGGTCCCTGTGAAGGTCAGAGGAAGTGCACGGACCTCGGCCACCCTCCCACAAGGAAGTGGAGCTCTCTGCTGGTGTGGTTGCGTCTCAGGGCCCGAGAGCCCCTCTCCCACAACCTCCAGGAAAGCAAGACCTTGAACAATTGCAGGTTAAAAATCAGCTCTCAGATTCCACGGGAGGTTTTTGAAGGGAGAAAAAGAATAAAAAATCAATGCGAACCCAGTCTCTGGTTCTGAGAACCAGTCGCATCTTGTTTGTAACCTGAAGGGATCAATAAGAGATGCTTCTTTGGGTCCATTTTTAAGCTCAATACCATGGATGCAATTTGGTTGACAATTATGAGCAATCAATTATCTTGTAGAGCCTTGCTCCCACTGCCAGCCGGCCGTTCAGGCAATCATGAGCTATTACTGGGATGGGGAGGTGGCGCTGGGTTGGTGAGGGGCTGCCTCCTAGAATGCGCTCACCAATGATCACTCAAAAGTAAACAGAATTTGCTGATCAATTAAGTCGTTGGGATGGAGAACTTATGAGTGCTCCAACGCAGAAGCCTCGTTTTTTTTTCTGTTCATATCCATTAGCCAAGACTAGGTTGTTATTGATAAAATGATCTGTCTCCTTGGCATTGGCAGTCACAGGGGCCAAGTGTCTAGGTTAGGACTCACAAGAGTTCAGAACATCTAGTGCCCCTTGCTGCCATCAAGAACACAGAGGGATAGTCGCCTTCATGACACAGAGAGATCTGAGTTGGGTGGATTAAAAATCTATGGGGTGCCCCTGGGTGTTAGGCTTTCCACAGTGGGGCCTGAGCTAGGGCTTGGCAATGCCCTGGTGGGGAGCTTTCCTCCAAGATTCTTGGCTTGTGGCACACAGGAGGTGCCCTAGGCAGAGTGGGTGAGCGCCGGATGAGTCATGGGCTGCTTTGAAAAACGGGCACAGGCTCTTCATCCTTTCTCTAGAAAATTGCTCAGATCACCCCAGTTTTGCATATCAAATTAAGGCAGCCTATGAAACCCGTGATAAGAATGTAAAGCCAAAGTTTTTGGAATCCAATAAATCTGAATAATTCCTTCCCATTGCAAGCCATGGGATCCTGGGCCAGCAACCTTAGCTCTTCAGCCCACATTTCCTCCCTGTAATGAAAATGATAATAGTATTGACCTAATAGAATTGCAAGATGGCCCATGTGAAGCAGTGATCCGCATGCCTAACCTGTAGTAAGTGCTTAGTAAACATTAACCAGTATCATTATTAACATGAATAATAACTACGATAGGGAGTAACTATAAATCATTTACTCTCTCTAGGCAGCATCTGTAAAATGAGGATATTATGGTTCCTGCCTCTCAGACACATTTAAGGAAGTTACTTAAAGGGATGTGTGGGAAGCACTTAGCCCAGACCTGGAACATTGTAGGTGCTCAATAAATAGTAACTGTTTATCATGATTCTGATTGTTCATAATTTTATCCTAATGAATAGGACTGATTATTTCCTGACATCCCCTGCTCCCCGGTCTCCCCAGGACAGGCTTGGGCAGTGAGGGATTCTGTTGAAGGCCTTGGCAGCTGGCCTATGACAAAGATGGTGGTGTTCATGATGGACTGTAGTGGGGGATAGGGAGGCCACAAAACAACCCCATGATGCAAGCTCCCAGCCCCAACTCTGTGATGGATATGCTGTGTGACCTTTGCAAAGCCTCCTTCCCAACCTGGCCAGCACTTCCCAAAACATATGCTGGGCAACAGAAGTTGATGATTTGCAATGGTCTACACTGCAGTTGGCTCAGCCCATCTAGTTAATTGCTGGAGAGATTTCCTGTAGCAGACTGGGTCTGGACCGGTGTGCCCTGATGCCAAGGGTGGACCGTGGGGAGGCAATAACTTGACCAAAGGCAAAAAATGCCCCTCCTTTGCCTTCTTTCCTTGGGAAAAATAGGGCTCACTGACTACAGGTGTCTCTGGAAACCTCCTGGCCATTGTGGGTCATCTCCTTCTATCACATCTAGAAGCTTCAAGTTGGGCCAAGATTGCCCTTGTCACTATCCCAGCAGGCCAGGCAGCCAGGTCCTCTCTCCATTCTTCCCCAGACTTACTTGAGACCAGGAACCAGGGGCTGCCTTGTGCTCAATGCCTCGCCAGGGTGTTGGGATTCCCAGCCTGTGCTGCCTCCACCATTTGCTTACAGATCTCTGACGGCCTTCATTTCTCCTTCTGAGGAACAGGATGAATAGTCCTTGCCTCGCCTTATTTCTGTGGCAGAAAGTCAGGACCTCTCCACGTGGAGCAAGAATAGCAATGTGACCACCCATGAAGCCAACATCCCCCTGACCAGCCCTTGGAGCGAGCAGGTGCACCCCAGCCATCTCTCTTTAGGGTCCGATGGAGGACCAGCTGAAGGTGGTGTAGACGTTGTTTCTCACCCTGGATTTGCTCCCTCCAAGGCCAGCCCCCTACTCTGGAGTGTTTCTCTGCAGGAAATTCCTAATGCTGTCCCTCCGCCTTCCTCCTCTGTCTCCCTGCTAGTCCCTGATTCCATGTTCACCCTGTTAACCTTAAAAATCAAACTGCTCGTTACTTTACCAGGAAAAGATGGGTTTATTCAAGAACCACAAGTGACCGTCAAGAATACACAGGCTATGGTAAAACCACAAGCAAACCAGGAAATGAAGGAGAGAAACTCTCTTTTATGGAGGAAAGTGGAGAGTTGGGAGGGGCAGTTCTAAACAAAAAGTCCATTGGAATTAACCTAGGAGCTGGAAGTCTAGTGGCTTTTCATTAGCTGAGTCGTGGTGAAGGGTCATTGGCTGGGTTGTTGCTGGGGAGGAGGAAGCCTGCTTACTTCCTGCAGGACAGTACAGTAATGAAAGTCCTTCCCTTTCTGCTGGGTCTGCCGAGGACTTCTAGTGGTAGGACTTGTGAACTCTAGACTCCATTCTAAATGAGGTTTGCCTTCATGAATTTTCACAATCCGCACCCTTTCCTGGCACTGCCTCAGCTCCCACACTGTTCCTGTTGGCCAGCTCCCGACCTTCCATCTCAGGACCCCTACCCTAGTCCCAGGTCCTTCCTTGGGCACTATTTTCATACATGTTCACGGCCAGTGTCTCAGTCTGTCTTCCTAGGGCAAGTGAGAGCAAGAAGGTCTGGGGTGACTCCAGATATCCTGGGCTGCATTGTTAGAAGCATAGTATGCAGGAGGAGGGAGGTGACAGTCTAGCTCATGGCTCTGATGGGCCACCCAGGTGTTATATTCAGTTCAGGTCCCTTGTTACCACTCCCAAAGAACTTCCCTTTAGAAAACACATCTCGCTGTCTGTAATTATTCACTTCAATGACAATTTTTTCACGTATAGCTTCCTCTCTAAACTGCACACTCCACGAGGCGAGGGACCATATACATGGGTGTAGTTCACCTTGTGTTTACAGTTCCTGCCCACGTGTTGCCATGTAATAGGTACCAAATATCAATTTATTGAATATATGAATGAATGGTAAAATGGATGGAGAGACAAGTTAAGAGGTAAAGACTTTCTGTAGAACCAGCCCCATACAGGTGAGTTTAAAGGAAGTTATGTTAACCTCAAACACAAAGCTCTCTGTTATTTTTGGAGCAAAATTGGTTTATTTGGGGATAATAGAGAAAGGCAATTCAAGACAAACAAGCTATGCCAAAACCATAGGCAAGTCCAACAAACATGGGAGAGGAAACTTTATGGAGAAGTGGGAGGAAGCTGTGAAGGGTTGTTTTGATAAGTCCGCTGCAGAAAAGCAAGAGTTCCTGTTGATGATGGTTTCTCATTGGCTGAGTTGTTGGGGTAGTTGATTTCTTCTAGGAAATGTAATCTACATCTCTCCCCCTTAGGACTACTAATTGATGACTCTTTCCTCCTAATGATTCTCCTGTTGAGGTCTGTAACTAACAATCCTTCCTGAAATTGAGGCTGAATGGTATGGCTCCCCCTCCAGCCTCCCTGTCTAGCTTCACAAATCTACTTCAGTGAGGTTTCCTTTTTTAAAATGTCATAGTTAGAAGGGGGAGGAGCCCTATATGCAGAGGTCAGTGTTCTGTCTGGAAAGGCAGCCCAGTTCTGAACCAGAACTCAGGTCTCCCCTCCCCCAGCTCAGGGCAGAGTTGGTGGGGAGGTCCAGAAAGAAGAGTCTGGACCACGGGGTCCTGGATATGCTTCTTCCCGGCCCCAGACCACCACCACCACCACCACCACTTTATCCCATGGGATGGTAACCTTGTGCCCCCAGCCATCTTGCTTTCAGGAAATTACATGATCCTTTTAGGAACACCTGAGACTCAACTGGATTCCATTCTTGGGGTTATTTGCATTTTAATGACCAGGAGAAAATGACTTCAGTCCAAGGGATGTTGCAGATGGGGTGACAGCAAAAACCCTTGCATGAGGCTCTTTAGGGCTTTAGAGAGAAGTCTCTAGGTGAGGAGGGCTCGATGGCTGGTGGTCTGGCTGATGTCCTACTGGCAGTTTTGTTGGCCATGAAGATTCTCATCCCAACCCCTGTTTGCAACACATACTGTTCCAGAAACATTCTTTATTTCCGGAACGGGGCTGGTTCCTCAATGGTGGACATCATGGCAGCCTTTCAGAGCCCAGCTGCAGCCTCTCCTTTTCCTCCTTTCCCCAGGCGAGGGCTTCTCTACATGCCCAGGCCACCCAGGCTGGCCAGAAGCCCCAGTGCAACTCCTCCCAGAGATGCTGGCTCTGCACAGGGACTATAGCTTTTGCAGAGATGGGACGGGAACAGCCAGGCTGCTAAACAACCAGGAGTGGGTTTGCAGCAACCCCCAACCCCTCCCTGTAATTAGGCAGGCCCTGGTGGGAAAGAGGAGGGGAGTGGGAGCAGGCAAGCAGCACCAGGCATCAGAAAAACAACCGCATGACGGGCCTGAGAATTCTCAATGTAAACAGTCTCCCAGAAGGCCCAGATGGCTATCTGTGTCCCCAGAGAGCACCCTGGGGTCCTCTGGGGAGGGCAGAGATGGGTTGAAAGATAGGGGCTTTTTCCCAGCTGACCGAGGTGGGTGGAAAATGCTCTCGCAATAAAAAGCAGACCCACTTGAGCCTAAGTGGCTGGTCTGTGTAGCACATTCATCTGGCATTCCTGAGCCTGGCATTAGCTCTAATGGCAAGGCCCCGTGGGCTGTGATTGCGATACTCAGCACAGCCATGCCACCCCCTTCTCGGCCACTCTGTGATTTCCCATCAATGAAACAAATAGGCAGAACTCAGATGACAGTGGCCTGGATGGCCGGGCATGGGCATACACACACACTTACACATGTCCTCCGCACACATAGGCGCGTTGGCCTGGGTTCTGACCCAACACCTGGATGAAGAACCCAGCTAAAGATGCTCAGGGACCAGGTTGGGAGCTGCTCTGTCACAGAACACTCGAGAACCCCAAATGGAGAGCAACGGACTTGCAGTCTAGAGAACCGGGTTCGAGTCCCAGCTAAGAGCTCAGAGTTGCCAGGGGTTACTGTACCCTAACACTGTGCCACGGGCCGAGTGTACCTTCTGTCCTCACAGTCTCAAAACAAATGCTCCAGCAAATGTCCTCATCCCATTCTACGGATTAGGAAACCGGGATCAACTTGCCGGATGTGTCAGAGTGAAGAGGCAGCGCTGGGATTCAAATCAGATCTGTCCGAGTCCATTGGGACACAAGCTGGTCCTGTCACTCTGCTGCCTACTCACCCCACACCCTGCCGGAATCTCAGGCTCCTCCTCGGCGTACCGGAGGTACGGACGTCCCCTACCCCCATGCACGGGACTGTGACGACGCTAGCAGGTTCCACACATCCGTCTCCTCACACTGAGCTTGTTAAGTCTCTTGACGCACAGTAGATTCTAGGCCAGAGATTCAGACTGTCTGAGCTCACAGAGACCATTTTCACTATGAAAACTCTACTCTAACAACTCTAGAAACTTGCCTTTCCTCGTGAAAAAGAACGTGCCAGAAGCAGCCCCAGTCAGTCTTGGCAGAGCCTGAGCCCGAAAGGACTCCAGGGGATGAATTTCGGTGAGCTTGCCATTTGGCCTCCCTTATTCATTGTCTCTAGGACAGAAGAAGGAGCCAGGGGGAGGAGGTCAGAGGCAGCTGACCCTCCAGCAAGCTCCCCACCAACTCTGGCCCACACTGGAAATAGGGGAGCCGCCCCTGCCTTCATCCGTGGAACCCTCTTTGTCTTGGGCTGTCTCCCGGGCCTAGAGCAAAGGACACTTTTTTTTTTTTTTTTAAGATTGTATATATTTATTTGAAAGAGAGACAGTGAGAGAGAGCATGAGAGGCAAGAAGGTCAGAGGGAGAAGCAGACTCCCCGTGGAGCCGGGAGCCCGATGCGGAACTCGATCCTGGGACTCCAGGATCGTGACCTGAGCTGAAGGCAGTCGCTTAACCAACGGAGCCACCCAGGCGCCCCAAGGACACTTATTTTGTTCATCCCTGAATCCGCAGCCGCCAAGAAAGCAGGAGGGGTCTTTCTGGGAAGAGGGCTGGGTGGCCAGGAGGCTGAGTTCTCCCATGTCCTGGTGAGCTGTTTTCCCGTGATGGCTGAAGCCACCAGGTCTAGGCTGAACTGACAAGACTGAGGTGGCAGATTCCCATCCCGAACAGCAGCCGTCTTCTTGCAGCGTCCTGAGCACGAGCGAAGAAGCCCCAGCCACCTACGTGGTGGAGTTGGAGGGCTGCCCAGCCCGCCTGTCTGGCAGCTCCACGCCGAGGCGTCCCAGTTACAGGCACACGGAGACACATGTGTGCCGAGGGCCAAAGGCACAGGGAGACACAGCCGTGTGACGAAGCTGAGTTTCTTGGGGAGGCCACGTCCCAGGGAGGGGGTGGGTGCGCGCAGCGCTGGGCCTCCAGGAGCTACCATCTGGCAGATGCTGCCCAACTGCTTTCTGCTCAGGCCCCAGAGCAGAGGAGTCAAGAGTCTCCTTGTCTTGCTTCACCGGGAAGCCTCTTCTCATTTCGCTTTGCCAGAGATTTTGCCCCAGGCATGCATCTGGTCACATCTGGTTGTATGAGCCAGTGTGCATTTATGAAAATGTGCATATATACACTTATTTGTGTGTGTGTGTGTGTGCAGATGTGGGCAGGCTGGTGTGTGTGTGTGGAGTGTGGACACATGGAAGTACATGTGTGTGCCTACCAGTTGTTGCAGACAAGCACAAACCTGTGTGTTTGCACGTGTGCGTGCGTTCTCAGCCTGCCTGCTCCCAGACTCTTCTCCCTGCCTGGGTAGGGGGACCTCCAGGCTGCTTCTCTCCTGGGTCTACACTCGCATAGGGGATCTCATCCTGATCTGTAGCTTCTTTTCCTCCCCCGTGAGGATAAAACTCCCAAATCCCTACCTCCAACCTCCAGTCTCTTTCCCAAGCTCTAAAGCCTTGTTTCCGATGGATGACTTGTGTACCTCTCAAAATCGACGGTCCCCAACTGTCTCTTTTCACCCGTTTCGCCAAACCAGTTTTCCCTCCAGCCCTGCGTATGCCAGGGACTGGCATGGCTACCCTCCCAGCCTCCTTCGTCCCTCATGCCTTGTGACAGAGGCCTGTGGCTCCTTCCTGTGAAATCTTACCTTCTGATTTCCCTGCTGCCGTCCTAGGCCATGGTGGTATCACCAAACACCCATCCACCCACGAGTCCTTCACTTGTCACCTGGGATCCAGGCTCCGTGGCTCCATTATGCCCAGTTGCGGTGAGTGTGGCTCTTTTTAAAAGCACAAGTCTGGATCATACCACTTCTATTAAAACCCTTTTTAGTAGGTTTTTAGTAGAAAATCTATTTAATTTAATAGAAAACCTGGGTTCCTCTGGCCTTTGAAGTCAGCTATACCTGAACCCAAATCTGTCCCCTGCTACTTGCCCCTGTGGGACCGTATCCACTTTATCAGGGATCTCTGAAGCACACCATGGTTTTCAGACTTACGGTCAAAACTAGCAAGACGACATACGAAAGTGCTGCAAAGTGTCTTTTCTGTAATATATACATTAAGAAATATGTTTATATATATGGTATAAATATGTGTACATATTATATAAAATATGTATTTTCTTAACTCCAGTTCCTTGGTTTGGGGGGAGAAGTAGGCGCCCGTGCATGTGTGAGTTTGCAAATATGTAGGAAAATGAGGGTTACATAAACTATATGCACACAAACACTCTTATTTATCTCTCTTGTCATTCATTCATTCATTCATTCAGCATGCAAGCATGACCCTACTCTGTCCCACATGTTGGTTCAAACTATAAACAAAGACCCAAGCTCTAGCCCTTAAGAATTTGGCATCACATTTGAACTTCCTCTCAAGTCATATACCCTGAGCAAAGTCCAGAGTCATCTGTCAAATCTCACTTCCTTGATGAGTCCCAGTTCAAGGAGGTGTGATTCTGTTTTCCAAGAGGGCAGTCCTGGTCCCTCCATCCCTGAGGGCCCCTCACCTGGAGTTATTGGTCTTGGAAATCACCAGGCTCCACAGAGCCCTTCGGGAACCTGGCCAGCCTGTCTTCAGTCCCGCTTTGCTCTACCTACGGAGAGGCCGCAGTCCATACAGACAGTGGTCAGCACCAAGGGGCAGAGGGCCGGTGAGGGCCCTCTCCACAACCTTCCAGAGAAAGCCATGCTTGCCTTTGTTGGGGGCAGGGAGGTGGAGGTCGGCCAGACTCCATCAAACGGAAGGCTCTCCAATTTACTTTCAGGAAGGAGCTCCATTAACGCGAGCGTTTGGGGAAAAAAACAAAAACACTAATCACCATCCGAAATGTACATGCTATTTCCCATCTGGTGTGCGGAATTGGATCGTCTCGGGAGTCTCGGGAAAATGCAGCAGATGGGCTGGGTTTGGAGCTCGTCTCCCCACAGGCAGTGGGGAGAGAAGGAAGAGGCTTGGCACAGGCAACCAGCCTGCATGAGGAATGGTGGGCCCCGCCAGGCCCCCATCAACTGGGTCCTGGAGGAACCCTCCCCACTGTCACAGGCCTGCTGCAGCCAGAGCAGCTGTGTTGGCTGCCCCTGTGGCTTCTGGTCCATTCTGGGAGGCAGTGGCCTGTGCTCACAGTTTGCAGGACCTCTATGGCTGCTCAGGCTGCAGTGGAGACAGGGAACATTTAAGGGGCTCAGACGCTGGCTGGTACTGCTTCTTAGCTGTGCAGTATGGGCCTGTCACTCTCCAGGGATCATAACCGGTGCCTCCCAGAGTCACTGAGAGGCTCCATGGGGCCAGGGCTATCACCCCACTCTGGGCCCACACACATTATTACTTGGTTTGGATGCCCCCCAGATGGGAGATTTAAGGGTGCTCCAGAGAGGATGGGGGCATCATTGTAGACCTCTTTGGGGAGGAGGCCTCAGCCTCCAGCTCACGGCCAGGTCCCCACGCTGCACCCCACGCGGCAAAGGGGCGTGTGTGTCGCAGACAACAGCTCGTCCTGTGACCTGTGAGTGTAGTCAGGAAGGAGAAGGGCAGGAGACTCCCAGCAGGTGGACAGAGAGACACTGGAAGGGAAGGGAGGACCGGGCTGGGAAAACAGAGCTCCTGCAGAGAAGGACAACAGAGAGAGAGCGCAAAGCATGAGCTATGCTCTCAGAATTCTGCGTGGTGGGGTCCCTTCTGGAGAGGGGTGGCCCCCCTCTTCCACGTGACCCCCACAGATGACTGCTGTCCTCTCCAGTGGCAGAATGCCGACAACACCTTTCTTGTCTGCAGTGACTTTCAGTCCCCCTCCCTGGGCCACCCCTCCCTGCAAGATCTAATTAAAAGGAGGAAAGTAATTAAGGAAGGGCATGTAACATTCCCTGTAACACTGAACTTAATAACACCCCCGCCCCTCCCCCACTTCCAATCCATAAATATGACACACAGAACAACTCGCTGCAACACCAAATTGTTTATTGCTTGCTAAGCTGGAAAGCACTTGAATTAACCTCCTGCATAAGTGGAGTTAGGAAAGATCCAGGCATCTTTAAGTGGAGGGAGGATGTGAGCCAGACAGAGTCCTTTTCTGGGAACCCGGAGGCTGAGGCTTCACTCACTCTCTCACGCACTCATTCATACAAGCGTTTGAGTGCCCACTGGGTAATAGAGCATTTGGTCGTGCTCGGGACACAGAGGAGAATGAACCAGCAGCATCTCTTCAATTTGACACATGTTGCCTTCTGCAGCTTTGAGAGTGGCAGCTCTGAGCCAGTGAGGGGAGGGGACCCTCCTGGGGTGGGGGCTAAAAGGAGACAGCGGGACAGCCCCTTGTTCCTGGCAGGGCCATTGTTGTTCACCAAGCCTATCCTATATGCAGGCACCGTGGGGGGTCCAGAGATGAAGCAGCCACTGTCACCTAGAGAAGCTCACAGTCAAGTTGGGGAGAGGGATGAGGACTCCACGTGAATCCCAGCATTAGAACTGCCAACACTTAATTGAGACATGTGCCACGTCCCAGGAACACAGAGGGGCAGAAGCATCCATTTTGTCTGGGGGAGTGCTAGGAAGGATCCCAAAGGACCTGACATTGAAGGTAGGTTTTGAAGCATAACCAGGAATTCCCAGCGGGGAAAGGGGTGCGGGAAGAGCTGGGTATGAGCAAAAGCTGGTGCAAAAGACTCAGAGGTGTGAAAGGGGAGGTGATAGGCTTGGCTGCTTGGCTGAAGTTGAGAGGGGTGGGGACAGGTTGGGGAGTGGGAAGGCATGGAGGTAAGAGAGAGGAAGATGCTCTGTCCTAGGAAGAGAAGTAGGGTACCGTCTGCCGGTCGGGTTGCCTAGATTCAAAACCAGGTTCTGGCACTTCCTAACTGTGTCCCAGTTTCCTCATCGGCAGAGTGGAAAGAATAATAGCACCTACCTTATGGGGCAATCGTGTGGAATAAAGTAGTTGAGACCTGTCAAGTGCCTAGGACCTCACTCAGCATGACACCTACACGACTCATGCCTCTGATTACCGTCTGTTTCCTCACCAGCGCCCTGCCCCACATGATTATCTAGCAGACAGCCGTGGGTTTTGGACAGAAGGACAGCACCCTCTTTTAGCATGTTGCATTTCGGAGAAGTCTGTCCTGCAGCGGTTTAGTTACATTGTGTCCCCGAACATCCCTGCCCCCGAATCCCCTAGGAAACGTGCTCAAAACCATCTTCCCAGACCCCGCCCCAGAATGACTGAGTCAAAGCCCCTCAGGTAAATGGGCCACCAGGGATATTTTGCGGATGACGGAAATGTTCTAAAACTAGATTGTCGTGCTGGTTGCACAACTCTGTAAATTGACTAAAAACTGTTGAATTGTATTTTTTTTAAAGATTTTTATTTATTTATTTATTTGACAAGAGAGAAAGATCACAAGCAGGCAAAGAGGCAGGCAGAGAAGGGAGGGGAAGCAGACTCCCTGCTGAGCAGAGAGCCTGATGTGGGGCTCAATCCCAGGACCCTGAGACCATGACACCAGCCGAAGGCAGAGGCTTAACCCACTGAGCCACCCAGGTGCCCCATTGTATTATATTCTTTTTTTTTTTTTTTTTTAAGATTCTATTTATCTGTTTGACAGAGAGAGAGAGAGATAGATCACAAGTAGGCAGAGAGGCAGGCAGAGAGAGAGCAGGGAAGCAGGCTCCCCGCTGAGCAGAGAGCCCAGTGCAGGGCTTGGGATCACGACCTAAGCCGAAGGCAGAGGCTTAACCCACTGAGCCACCCAGGCAGCCCCCCCCCCCAATTGAATTATAGTCTTAAAATAGATGAAGATTATGGTATGTCAATGATGCCTTAAAAAGCCATTGAAAACCAATCACTTACAGGTGATTCTGTAAGCAGCTCTGCCTTGGAGGTGGGGGCAGGCCGGGGCGCAAACTCAGAGCCTGACTGCAGAGCTGGTGGATGAGGTGGAGGAAAGGGACGGAGAGGTCACGGAAATCCTGCAGGCGGCGAGTGCCGCACTCGCCTGGACTTGAGGCCGCTTCGCTGGGCTTAAACCGCTCTCTCATCTTTATCAAGGAAGCCATTGGATTTTGCTGAGGGCTCTCCATCCTCAGGGTTCCCCCAACCCCGGCTTAAGTCCGCCTGCCATGCGCACGTGGCCCCACTGGTGGGCTGCTCTGCTTCCAGGCCTGGTCTCCCTCCCACCAGTTCCAGGAGCTCCTCAACGTCAGGTGCATGGGGGCACAGACTAGGTTAGTCCCCTACCACATAGCGGGTCTCCGCGCCTATGACACCCGGGCTTCTTCTGTACTGGGTGTGGATAGTGCTTCAGAGCTTAGGTGGAAAAGGCACTAAACGTGGCCTTCACCTGCTGGTTACTCTAAAACCACTCTCCTCTGGCCATCAGCTTTATCTGTGGCATGTCTCTTCTTCAAGACCGGGAGCTGCTTGGGGGAGGTGGGGGGGGGGGAGATGTCCCCTCTTGGGTTCCCAACTTTGTCCCCTCTGCTCTCTCCTGAGTTACCACCATTCCTAGCTGTCTTTCTCCAACTCTTGTCTGGGTTCCAAGAGCTCCTGCTTTGGATCTGGCTCCTTGTTTGCCCCTTTGTCCCCTCTTTGGGTTTTCAAGTTCTCACCTGTCCCATCAAAGTGTCCACATGTTACCCTTCTGGGACCCTATGATCTCTGCCTGCATCTCCTCTGTCCCTCTCTGTGCCATTGGGCCTCGGCCACTTGTCGCCATGAATGCCACCTCTGGCCTTACAGCCCTCCCTATATCACATCGGCCCTTCCTGGCCTCCCTGGGACAGAGGGTTGGCCAGCAGAAAGGAATAAATGCAGGAATGAGGGGAGCAGCTTGGCAGAAATTTGGAACTAGCTGCAAGTGTGGTTGGTGTAAAAGGGTTTTCCATTGAATTATCTGGAAAATTGTTTCTATTTTTTGCTCAGTGGTATGTGAGAAGATGCAAGCATGGGCCTCGACACCACACCATGCTCTGTGGAATTCTTGTCCATACCCTTGTCCTTCTGCCTTGGCCTCTGGTCACAGGACAAGAATCAGCAAGATAATAACCACGTAGCTAAGGGCTCTTGATTCCCTGGGGCACATCCCACACATCAGCTCTCTCTGAGGACATCCAAGGAGTGGGTGTCATGGAAAAAGCCATTTGGGGCCCTTTTAGCTGCTCTGTCAAGCTCCTCTCTTCCCTGGGGCATTAAGGACACCATTAAAGACCCAATACATAGGAGCCCTCTTGTCCTCGACATGGAGAGCCTGTGCGCCATGTCACATTCCCTCGTACCCCAGAATGGGCATCAGAACCTTGTTCTCTGGTTCCCAGCTCTCCTGAAGCTGCTCAGAGCTTCTCTGGGCCTCTCTGGGTGTCTCTGAGTATCCTGGTTCTTGGAAGGGACGCAGGCACATGCTTGAGAGCAAAGGGACCCAGTTGGCAGAGTCAACAGAATGTCATAAAGTCAGATCAAGGAAATGAGGCTGTGGCCACTGGCACCTGTTCCTGCCCAGCCCCATGAATTCAACCCAACCAAACCCAGGTAGGGGGTGGGAGACTGGGATTAACTGATGAGCAGAACCTAGACCCCCCTGGTGCCTCAGAAATAACACAGAGCTGGGGCTGGCTCTGGTAGCCAGGCCTCCTCCACCCCAAGTCCAGGTTACGGCCCAAACTTCCTCTCCCAGCTGCACCCATTCTGTCCTCAGCATTAGCAGCAAGGGAGCTAGCCTGGGGACCCCAGTCCTCCCTGAGGCTTCTGAAAGCTCCCAGTGCTGGATGGGAGAGGCAGGCATTCTCTTCCTAAATAGGATCTCCTGAATTGTTTCTCAGGCCAGCGGCCAGGGAATAGCCCTGGAGATGAGAAGATGTTGGACTGAGACGCAGGGAGAGCACGTCATCTATGTCAGGACTGAGAGGCAGCCCGGGCTGGTAGGGGTGGGAGCTTGGTGGGAAGGAGCCTGGAGAAATGTCCAAGCCTGGCAGCAGGTTTGGGGTACAAGCACCCCTCCTCCTCCCAACGGTAGCCAGTCTGCCCACTACAGAACATGAAGACCCCCCCAACCCCACCGCCAGCAACCCCAGCTTCTATGGGCATTCCACGCAGTGTTGGTGGGTGGGGGAGAGGGGGAGAGGGTCTGGTGGACACAGCGTTCCTTCTGAGCCCTTCCCCACCCCAGGAACCCTGGAAGGCCTGGAGTGTGAGTGATTGTGTGTGTGTGTGTGTGTGTGTGTGTGTGTGTGTGTGTGTGCGTGTGTACACACCATTCTTCCTACTAGATGCTTACAAGAGAGGAGGGTTTTCTCCCACAGCCTCCTCAAGGCCCACCATGGCCATGCAGCAGAGCGAGTTAATCACTAAGAACACACTCTAACCAGGTGTTGGGTACTATTCCAAGCATATCACATGTGTTAACTCATTTAATCCTTACAACAACCCTGCAGGAAAGATATTAGTATCGGGCCCATTCTGCAGACAGGAAACAGAGGTAAATTGCCCAGAGGCACTTAGCTGGGAAGATACAGGGCAGACGGGAGCCAGTCCGCCCTGCTCCAGAGTTCATGCTTTCCAGTAAAACAGGCCTGCCCAGCTCCATTCAATGAAACCTTGAGGAATCTGTCCCTTCTCCTTCCCCCGGAGGAGTCTGTAGCTCTCCCCTGCCCAGGCTGCCCCTGCCTTGGACCAGCTCTCTGAGGATGGTGCTCCGTGTCACCGTGCCCTTGCTGTCCACGGACAAGGCAGCAGGAACAGCCACAAAGCAAAGACATGTCTGAACTCTGAGTGCTGGGTTTCAGGATGAGCTTGTTTTTAGCCCCCGCTGCAGCTGGAATTTTGGCCACCCCCAGCCCTCTTCCCGGCGCAAACACCAACACCTTCTGCCATGTTGGGCAGTTGCTAGAGGAAAATCTCTTGCCGGAACAAGGTCGGGTAGGGGCTCTATCACTGGGGATCTGCCGCTCCATGGGGTGAGGGCTGGGACTGCCAGGATCAGAGCCCGGGACTAGCCTCCTGGGGAGTTTAGGACTATCCACCCTGGACCTGGAGCAGGGAGGCACTATCTCTTCTCGACAGCCCATCATCCTTATCTCCTTCTGGGTCCTCCTCTGAGCGTCGCGGTCACGTGCTCCTCTTCACGCCCAGCCTGGCTGCCTGCCACCTTGTCTGTCTTGCAGGCAGAGAAGGGCCATACCTGCGTGCCAGAGAGACACAGGTGTGCCTGCGCCGCTCACACAACGTACCACCTGCTGGAATCTTGGCGGAGGGTGGACTGGGGATGGGATCCACGGGAGAGACAGTCTGTGGCATAATTAAGAGGGAGCAAAACACAAAACAAAACAATGTTTTCCTTCCTCTCTCTTTTCTACCACTTGTTCTAATTATTTTCCCACTTTAAAATTCTACATCAACTTTAATTAAGCTGGCCTCGGGCAGGGAAGTCTGGCAAACTTGGAGAGAAGTTCACTTGTTTATTTTCTTATCACTGAGTGATTGGGTTTTTGAGGCTCTCTCGCACTCTCTCTCTCTCTCTCTAAGGGAGGATGATGGCAGCCTCCTGCCTGCGGGGGGACAGGTGCGGACAAGAAGAGCTCTGTGCTCCCTCTGAGGGAGGCATTTCCCCCAGAAAACTGTACTGCTGGCCCGCTCATGCTCTCTTTCTGCCTCACCTCCCCCTCCAACTCTGCTGTTACCCTGCAAGGTCGAGGTGTGGTCGAAGGGAGCAACTGTTGAGCAACTGGGAGAGCACTGGGCCTGGAGCCCAGAAACTTGGGTCAGAAGCCCCGTTTTGCCACTTGTTCGTTGGGCACAAGTCGTTCTTGCAAGTGCATTTGTTAATTCATTTGCTCATTGATGCATTCATTATTCTCCCTTACACATCATTTATTTGTCCATTCATCCCTATCTCCCTATCACACGGAGCCAAGGCACACGCTTGCTTCTGCCACACTCGCCCCTAGCAAGTTATGTGTGGGAACTTGACGCTCTGAGCTCATTCCTTCAACCCTGGGTTGTTTTAAGGATGAAGCCGTCACATGAGTGGAAGCCAGTGTGGTGTCTGTGGCCCAGGGAGGTGGCATCAGGTGACACCTCTAATATTACACCCAACATCAGACCTGGGCCCTGGGTTTTTGTGAGTCCTGGATTTGCTGGCAAGTCCAAACCCAAGACCGACTACCAACTCCACAGTCAGAGTGTGAGCCGGAGGCTGAACACTGCTGAATTTCGTGATTCAGCGGGGGACAGGAGAGCTGGGGGCCGTGTAGGGGCCAAGAAGCCCAGGTGGCTGACCAGGGAGGGCTTAGGACACCGCGGGGAGCACCCCAGGCCATCCCATGAGGTTGGATGGTGTCGGACACCCAGCCTGAAAAGTGGCCCCAGGGACAGGAGCCGCAGGTGGGTCTCTGCCGGGGCTGGTGGGCAGAGAGTGCATGAATGACTGGGTGAGGGAGGGAAGGAGTGGGCGTGTGTGTGTGTGTGTGTGTGTGTGTGTGTGTGTAACTGAGCGAGTGGGTGATCGAGCAAAGGACTAAATACATGAATGAATGTGTGGACAACTGAGTGATTGAAGAGAAGAGTGGATGAGTAAGCAAATGAATGAGTGAAGGCGTGAGCAAGTAACTGAGTGGACGAGGGAAGAATGGGATGAACGAGTGAAGGTCTGAGCGAGGCATTGAGGGACTGAATGAAAGGATGGGTGGACGGGTGGATGATGGAAGAATGGGGAAGGAACTGGGTAATAAATTAATGAACGAGTGAATGACCGAGAGCATGAATAAATCAATTAGGGAACAACTGAGTGACGGACTGACTCTCATCCACTCACCAGGAATCAAGGCCCACCGGACAGGGAAGTGACCCCTGGCTGCGGGCATTGTCCCCTGCTCCCCTCCCCCTCCCCCTCCCCCTCCAGCAGCGGAGCATCGGGCCCATCAGCGGCTGCACGGTTATGTACAAATACAAACAGGATCGCGGCGTGTCATTTACCCCTCCGCCCACTGCGCCCGCGCTCCTGAAACGCACGTGTCAGTAAAATAACATATCTCTGGTGGCTTGTCTACCTGTCTCCCTCACTGCTGAGAAATAACTCACAGCAGCGGGTTAAGCTGACAATAAACACAGGAATTGACTTCAGTGGGAATGAACTTGCTTGACTGTTGACAAAAATCTAAGGTGATACAACCTTTGCGGGGCCTGTTGCCTGCTCAGGGGACAGCAGGGCCGCTGCTGTGCTTCTCCCTTCCTGGGACAGGGACGAAGGACGAAGGCTCCAGGCTGAAGAATGAGTCTCCCGTCCCTGGGCCCAGAGGCAAGTCTCGGTGTCCTGTAAAGGGTGGAGGCTTGGTTTTTGTGGTTGGACCCACTTCCCCGTGGAGAGCATGCTGGGGAGCCAAGCACGGGTTTAGGGATGTTGTCTCCCTCCTCCTCCCTGCTCTGGCAGTTCGCAAAAGATCCGGGGACCGCTGACAGTGGCCTCCTTCTGGTCCAGGCCCCCTCTGGGGTGAGAGGAGGTAAGGCAGCCTGTTCCCTCATCCTCTAGGAGGCAGCCAGCAGGCAGGTGTGCACAGCAATAGCTGGGCGGGTAGTGGGACACCGGCAGGAGGAGGTCTCCAGCATCCAGCCGCCGCCCGCAGCCAGCCCGCCGGGGCAGCCTGAAGGGAGATGACGGGAGGCAGGCTTCAGCAGAGGGCACTCCAGTGCTAGGAATCTGCACTCAACAACCGCAAGCCGGTGCTCGGTGGTTTCCCTGGGAAGCGGAGATCATGAATCTCGGTAACTCGAGCCCAGGGCCTCATCACTCACCGTGATTGTGGGGGGATTGAGGGCTGGAGTGGATCGGTCTAAACAAAATGCACACACAGGGGACTCGTCCAAATGAGCCTGCTTGGCCACCACTGGGAGTCTCCCGCAGAAGCCGGGAGGGGCCGGGAGGGGCCGGGAGGGCCCAGGGCGGGTAGGGCTTCTTCCTCCCCTACCCCCACCTGTGAGCCAGCGGGAGACATGAATCTCGCTGGCAGGGACTTGGGCCAGCTCAGCCATTTTCGGGGATGTTAATGAAATGCGGGAGCACTTGTCCTTTCAGACAGCGGCCCCTTTTATTTTGGAATGAAAAGCTGCATTAGTCTGAATGAGGTTTGGAGGCCTCATAAATCCGGCGCTGGCTGCCTCGCGGGGGAGCGAGGAGCCGAGCCCTGGCTGGTGGGTAGACTTGTTTACCAACAATTCAAAAAGCCAGGACTGGTGGCTCCCAATCCCATGGGATGCAGCTTGAGAGCCCGCCAGCCTCCGTGGCTGCTGGTGGCAGGACAGCCTGGAAGAGGCACCACAGCAAGGGAGAGGGGGCTGCGGGCTTCTCCACCTGAGCCTGGGGGAGTTCCAGTTCCCTCTAGTAAAGGGCCCAAATCCTATTCTACTCTAAGCCTTTCCTTCAAACAGCCAGAAGCCCCAGTGGGCCTCCAGCAGAGCTGAGGGGATCTTCTGCTAGAGCCTGTCCCCTGCTCAGTCCAGGCAGGACAAGGCAGGGGTCAAGCCTACAAGCTTAAGAAGCAGAAAGGACCACATGCAGACCCAGGCTCCTCTCCCACAGTACCTAGCAGGGATGGCGCATGTGTGTTACAGGAAGGAGGGCAGAAGGAGAGAAGAAAGAAGGAAAGAAGGAAGGAAGGAAGGAGGGGGGAGGGAAAAAAGAGGAAGGAAGGAGGAGGGTGGAAAAGGGGGGGGAGGGAGGAAGCGAGGAGAGGAAGGTCACATACTAGCTGTGTGACTTTGGACCTCTTAACCTTCCCGAGGCTGAGTCTTCCCTGAAAAATGTAAACATCACAAGGATTCTAAACTGCCAGGCTGTGGACAGGGTTAGATGGAGTGATGCACACCCGTAAGGTAGGTTGCGTGAGTACGTAGTCTGGAATATAGAAGACATGTAACAAATACTAGCAGTCATGATTACCATTGCTGCTGTTTCTGTTGTGATAATGCAACCCACCCTTTCCCAGACCGGAAGGGAGCCGGCTGCTGTCAGTTTGGGAAGACCACCATGGTACCAAAGGGCTTGCAGCTAGGTCCACAATAAGGCCCAGCTCTGGGTCAGGGACAGCCGGCTTCCCTTTAAGCCCAGGGCTCCCAATGGGGTGCGGACCCCATTGAATTAGCCCCACAGCCTCTGCAGCTGGAGGCTGTTTCCCACCGCAGCCAACGTGGCAGCAGAGGGAAGCCTCCCTCGCTGGCTAACACCTGCCCACTCTGGGATGCCGCAGGAGTGAGGCCCAGCTCCTGCTGCTTCTCTGGACCAGGCGAGGGTCCAGGGAGGGTCCCGCAGGGGCCAGGGACACATCATGCCCTGGGGCCCTCAGATTCCCCCTCTGCCTTTATCCATTGACTTCTCTAGTCCCTCTCTGCTGCTGGTTTTCTTGGAGGCTGCTCCTTCTCCTGCTCCCCAGCTTTCATCCCTCCCTCCCTCCCACTGGCCTTTCACTGGCTTCTAATCTAGGGTGCAGATCTGCCCATTCCCCCCAAGTCCCCCCTCTCCCCTTCTGCTTGGGCAGTTTCCCTGCCAGGCCACTTCTTCCCTGCTCCCTACCCCTCTCCTGGCAACAGGCTGCTTGCTGGACAAACAGACAGAACTAGCATCCAGGCTCTTCCCTCCTACCCAACCCCTACCCATCCTGGGGCGCTGTTGGTGGTACTCTGTGAGCCCTCGGTTCCGGTCCCTTGCCTTAAGTTCAGGTCCTGCCAATCCCCATTCCCATCCCCCATTAGGACACTTGGATCTCCTCCTTCCTTAGAGAAGAGCCAGGATTTTTTGGTTCCTTGGAGCAACTAACCCAAGTGATGAGGATGGGGTGTCCCATCTTCAATGAAGAGCCTCCCCCCGCTTTGTCCTGGAGGGTGGGGCCCTCTGCTCGCCTCTCATGTGCTTCCTCCTTGCTGGTGCCTACTGGGGCCCATTACTCTCCACCAAGGGGTGGTAGCTGCCACTTCTCTGGCTCTGGTCTGCATGGCCTTCCTTCTGATCTCTTGGGCAACATTTTCCAGTGGCTGCTTGGGGGAACCAGTGGCTCCTGCTGCCGGGTGAGGAAGGCCCAGGTCTGGCAAAGAAGGTGGCTTTAAGGATGGCCTCAAGACCTGTACACCTCTTCCCCTTCTCAGAAGAGCCCCAGGGAAATCCTCCTCCCACCACCAGAGCTGCCTCCCCCATCGGGTGGGAAGGAGTCCACTTGCAATGGGTAGGATTGGCCACGATGGAATGTTCACATCTCCACACAATGCCAACGTCCCTTACTTCCAGAAAGCAAGAGAAAGTAAAGACAGGGAAATTAACAGCCGGAATAGAGCTGGACTGATGGGCTATTTGTAAGAAAATTAAAGATTCGCTTTTCAGATGTTGGGGGCCACGCTCTTACCAGACAGCTGGCAAATGGGAGAGATTGGGAATGATGGAATAGATCAAATTATTTAAATGAGAAAAATAAATTCACACACAGCCTAGCCGCTGCCGGGTGACAGATCCGTTTATTTATCTACTGTATCGGCACCGCTTTGTCTCTGTCAAAAAGGTCATTAAACTCGCCTAACTGCGTAATTCCCAGCCTCCTGCTCCAGACTCGCTCCACAGCCCTTCCTTTCCCTCCACACCCAGCGCCACTTGAAAAAAAAATTTATTATTGCTAATAAACAAGGTTTTTTTTTTTTTCTTTTTAACCCTTTCTAGTTTGCTCCCCCTGGGTCTTGCTCCATCTCACGGAAATGACAGTTTTTCTTTATTCTTTTCTCAGGGGGGAAGACGAAGGGGGCTAGCCCTTCCTGCATAGTAGGGGAAAGGCGGATGGGAAGTACCAGGGTGCATCTCAGATGCCCTCCGAGTCCAAGGATTTAGCCATTTTCCTCCGAAAGCCCTGTCTGTGGCTGCAGTGCGCGGTCAAGTCCTGCCTTCCTCGGTAGAGGGTCTGGCCTGGGCAGTCCCACCCCTATCAGATCCTGCAGCTCCCTTAGCCCAGCGTGCACAGTTCTCTTCGAAATCTGTCTCCCCGGAGCCCCAACCCCAACTGTGCCTCCCCGAGGGCTGGACTTCGGAAGGGCAACCGCTTCCCGGGTCGGTCTCCCGCCGCCGCCGTCCAGCCTGCGCCCGCTGCGTGGGAGCTGGGAAGAGAGACTCCGCAGACGGCGGGCTCCGCATCCCTCTGCTCCGGCGGGCGCGTCTCCTCCAGCTGGTCGGGCCGCTAGGCTGCCGACGTCGCCCAGCTCGCGGTGCCAGCTCCCTTGCTCCACGCCCGGCTCCCAGGCTCCGTGCCCTCGCAGATGAAGGGACTGGGGGCGGCAGGGCGGATGGGGACATCTGGGAAGCGAGGAGAGTCCTCGTTCTCCGGGCGTCCCCCTAAACCGGGTCCAGGGTCCTCTTCCCCGCCCCCTGCGCAGGTGTGAGCGCGCGAGTGTACGCCTCGGCGGGCGTGAGTGTGAAGTGTGTGTGCGCGGGGGAGTGCGCGGAGGGAGCGCGGGCGGCGGGCGGCGCGGGAGGCGGGAGGCAGGGCGCGGGGAGGGGGCTGGGAGGGAGTGTGTGCGCGCGTGCAACTCCACTCCGGGGCTTTGTGCGAGCCCGGGCTATAGCATTGGCGGCGGCTGGAGGAGGAGCGGCCGGAGAGGCGTGCAGCCCGCCCGCCAGCGCCCGGCAGCCAGGGCAGGTGGGAGCCCGCGCGGGAGCCGAGCCGAAGCGAGCCGGAGCGGAGTCCGAGCGGAGCCCGGGCGGAGCCCAAGAGCCTCGCTCGCGGGCGGCCCGTGGGCGGCAGCCGGGCGGGGCGGGCGCCGGCGGGGCGGCCCCCCAGTAAGATGTGCGCGGCGCCGCGGGGCGCCCCCCACTCGCAGCGGCGCTCCGGAGCCGGGCAGCTGGGCCAGGCGGCGCCTCGGGGGCTGCTGCGCGCCCGCGCCTAGAGCTGCCGCCCCAGGGAGCCCGCCACGGCCGCGCCCCGGGCAAGCTCGGCGGCGCCCAACGATGACCGCTCCCTGGCGGCGCCTCCGGAGTCTGGTTTGGGAATACTGGGCCGGGCTCCTCGTGTGCGCCTTCTGGATCCCGGACTCGCGCGGGATGCCCCACGTCATCCGGATCGGTAAGGGCTCCCCGGAGCCGCGGGTCTCTGTGCGACCGGGCGGGGGCGGGAATTGGGGGGGAGGGCAACGAACGCGATCCCAAGAGATTTTCCCGATCTCTCCGGGCAGCCGGGGCCAGGTGACCACCGGCAGCTCATCCCGATGAGGACAAAGTTCCAAAGCCGGGGTCACGGGGCCTTACTTAGTGGGGGAGGAGGCTGCCGGGCCGAGGCGGGCGAGGGGCCCTTGGCGCGCTAGTGAGAGGCCAGACCGGGCTGAGAGTAACGAAGCGTTCCAACCCGAACCCGAGTGGCGGGCGCATTCCCCCGCGACTGCCAGCACGACCGGCCGCAGACCGAGTTCTGGGACCCGGCTTCCCCGCGGAGCGGGAACCCTGGGGAAGGCGCCAACTTCTCTTGCCTTCTGACTCCCCGCAGACCCCTCGCCCCCACCGAGGACACGGTTCCAGCGGCCGCGGCGGGGACGCGGGCGACGGCTTCGCAGGACGGGGGCATTGGGTCTCCTCTCCCGGCGGCCGCGCACGTCCTCGGGGGCCCCATCCGGCCAGATAGCTTGGGGCAGAGTAGGGGCAGCCCCCCGCCGGTCGCTCCTGCGGTCGCCCGCGGCTGGGGGAAGGGAGCGACCGAGCCTAGCCGCCGAGGCTGGGAAGGCGGCGGGAGGGATGCGAGCGGCTTTGAAAGTTAGCCGAAATCCCTCCGCAGCTGGCGGCGGCTGGCGGGGCTGCGCGCGGCTTTCCGGGGCTTCCGCGTCTCCGCTCTCTTCTCTTACTCGGGGCTTTAACTTTGTTGCGGCCGCCCCAGGCGCCCTGTAGGCAGCGCTCTGGGCAGTGCGGGGGTCCGTGAGGGGGGCCCTCCGGGTGCGAGGCCCGTGCCCGCCAGGGCTGGGCCCGGCCTGGCCACGCGGGAGCCTCGGCCACGCAGGGCCTGCGCCCGCCGTCAGACCGGACACTTGAGCCGCTTGGGTTCTCGAGGCGCCACCACCACTTCTGGCCCGGGGCGGGCCGAGCTCTGCTGAGCCAGGGCCACCTTCCTCCCTTGTGGCTCTTCTCCGGGCGCGGACTGCTAGAGGCGTGAGCGGGTGCAGGGAACCAAGGTGAGGCTTCGTTTCGGTACTTGAGGTTTTCCTAGGAGGCAGTCAGGAATCTGGGGGTGGGGGTCTGTCTTCGTGGCTTGCTCTTGGGCCCCACAATCTCTTGAACTCAACATCGGGTTGGGGGTACAGCGCAGATCCCAAGCGCTGCCCACGCCGGGGTCTTTCAATCCATACCGACCGGACTGGCAGACTCACTCAGATCCAACCCAACCCCGAGGCAGAGGAGGCCAGGCACAGGGCTCTGGGGACAACCCTCACGGTCAGACTTAACCCTTTGCAGTTCAGGCTGCTCTTGCAAGCCAAAAAACAAACAAAACAAAACAAAAACAAACAAAAAAACACACCGTCCTCTGTCTCAGTTCTTTTGCCTGCTCCAGCTCCCAGTCTGGTCACCATTCCAGGGGCAAAGCAGTCCCTTAGTAGTGGGCCAACACTTCTTTTATTCCATCCTTCCTTCCCTGTTTTTAGGGTGCCCTTGGGAGGAGGGAGGGGAGACCAAAAGGTGCTGTGTGCCCATCCCATGCATTGCAGGTTCCTCTTCTGTGGTTCTTCCCTCTGCAGGGGGAGTGGGGGGAACTGGCTATGCTGTAGCCCTGCCTCAGGGATGGAGGTCTTTTGAGGGCCTGGGAAGTCAGGAGCAGATGAGGACAGCCCCTAAGGATGAGCCAAGGAGGGGCAGAATGATGTATCCTTACCTGCCCCCTCTTACTGTGAAATTGACTTGCACTGGGGGCTCCTCCCTGCTCTGAGGGGAAGCCCCAGCCTGCCTGCCCTTTCTTGGGTTCAGCTTGTAATAATGCAATTAAGGATGGCAAAGCCCTCCTCTCTTCTAATCTTCTTCGTATTAAGCCCCAGGATTAATTAGCGTGTCGGCCCAAACCATTTATATCTGAGAGCCCTGCCCCATTTGATTCCCAGCCCGAGGACTGGGGTGCTGTGCAGATGCCAAACGTGACCACCGAAGCTGTGCCAGCTTGGACGGAGGATGGGAAGGCTCTAAGGCCTCTGGGTTTCTCTGGAGCTTCCTGGGGAACTGAACTCCCATCGTTCTGAGCCTAGGCTGGAGCCTTAGCTGGAGCCAGGGAACCGCAGTGGACATGGTGTTTGCATGTGGACATGGTGCTTGCACACACACACACACACACACACACACACAATTGTATGCCGAAACCCAAACATACCGCCTTGGCTGGGTCTGACACCATCCTTCCTTTTCTGATCCACTCATGGGATTCCAGGGCTCTGGCTGGGGCTGCAGGAATTGAGGTTCTGGAAATTGGGCTCTGGAGCATGCTGGGTGCTTCTGATTCTCCAGATGGGTGCCTGAGCCCCTGTGCCGGAGCCTCCAGCAGGCAGGCATCCCTGAACACCAGCCTGAAAGTGGGTTTTCCTGCAGGTGTCTGAGGGGCTCTCTGGGCCAGGGAGCAGCGTACCCGCCCCTCTCTTTGTGCCGTTTTTTTGGGGGCTGAAATTTCCTCTTAGACAAGGAGATGGATAGCTCAGCAGTGTGACAGAGTGTTCAAACAATCCATCTTGAATAGATGAATTGCATTGCTCTGTCTTTTTGTAATTGTGTCTATCAGAGGGAGAGGTCAAGGCATTGATTGCTTGGATGGTTTGCAAGTAACAAAGGAGAGCGAGAGAGAGAGCGAGGGAGAGAGAGTAATTGGGTTGTAGTCTGCGGGAAAAAATGATCATTGATTATTTTTTATGAATATGTGGAAGATGTATCTGCGTGTGATTATCAAGTGTTGCTCATTGAAGGTTTTCAAGGCATATTGTTCAGCATTTTATTATTACTGTTATCATCGTTATTATTGTTGAGATGGATTCTGGTCTTAACTCATGGAAAGCAGTTTAATGTACGGGTCCTCTCAGCCAGACGGGCTTTACTGACCTCACGTGGGAACCTGGATCCCCTGGTTACGTGACCTAGAAGCTGAAGCGGAGAGGCCTTAGGGTGGAAGCTAGGAGGCCTGGGTTTCCTGCTCTGTCTTCTGCCCATTTACTAAGCCATTTTGGTCAAATCACACTGTTCTCCCCAGCATCAAGCCTCAGTTGCCTCATCTGTTACCCGTTGGGTTGGCTGTGACAGTTTGAGATATTCTGTGGCTTTGAAGTACGTCTGACAGCAGACTGGTCGGGACTGCCCTGTCCGTGACATTGTAGGTTTCGTGTTTCCCCGAGGCGCCTTTGTGTTATATGCACACTGTAGGATCGAGGGCCAGCTTGGGACTTGAAAAGGGAACCAGACAGTAGAGGCAGCAGCTGGGAAGCTCTAGTGGATGATGATGCTCTCTAGCCAGGCACGGGGAGGTTCAGAGCCAAGTGACTGCAGAGACATAAAGCAGGTATACGTGTTGGGGTGGGGGTGGCAGGGAAGGGCTGGCTCGGCCTGAGAATGTCCGAGCATCCACAGACAGAGCAGGACAGATGAGCCTCGAACCCCAAGCCTGGGCTGGGGAGCCCAGTGGGCAAGCGCAGCAGTCTGTCCCTAGGGAATGAGATCCCATCCCCCAGAGTTCCCCCCACCTGCCCCGTCCACTGTCCACCTCTTCTGCGATCAGTTCACCCACATGGTCCTGAACGTTCATCTCCTGAGTTTGGGAGCCGTGTGTAAAACAATGAGGAATTTCTCACTGTGACTGGTGATGCGCTGAGACGTTGCTGCCTTGTAGGAGCAGACAGGAGCTGAATGAAGATCAATAGGGCTTTCCCCCCTGGAAGTAAATAGCTTCAGACAAGACCTGGGAGTGGCCCGAGGGGCCTTGGAAAGCATTAACTTGAGGAATTTCTGCCTCCACTTTACAGCCCAACCACTCCTGTCAGCCTGGGCTTCCCTCCTCCTCCAAGCTGGAGTTTAATTTCTTCTTGATGCCTGCCTCGCACTGCGCTAAACAGTCTTCCGACATCAGGATGATCTGGGGTTTTTGGAGGTGGCTTATGCAGGGCGAGTCAGGCATTGTGTCTTGCCTGGGCTCTTCCAAGGTCACTTGCATCCCCCTGTTGCTGGCATGACAGCTGACTTCAGAAGTCCAGCTCGCTGTGCTATTTTGAAAGGGCTTTGAGGGGCAGCTCTTTGTCCCCCACCCCTTCAGGAAGGCAAGGCTGCTTAGCTGCTCTTAGGATCCTTGCTAGGGCTTGTGAGCCTCCCTGAGTCCCTGTGTTCCACAGACTCTCTGTGTTCTGGCTCTAGGAAACAAAGTCCCCCCAAGGAAGAAGCACAGAGTCTCCTGTGGACGTTAGAAGTCTCCCTCCTCTTAGGGCTGGGCTCCAAGGCCGTATATAAGGGAGGTGGCTTGAGGCTGCTGGGGGTGCCCTTTTGGGAGGAGACTCGGTTGTGCTCAGCAGCTCGGTTTGTTTATGATCTGCTGAGGCCACACTTCCTCCATCCCATGACAGACAGCTGCCCCTGCCTCCTGGGGCTTGAGCCTGAGCCCCGCCTTGTTTTCTCCAGACCCTCTAGAGGGACAGTGGAGAAACTAGAGCCAGGGCTCCATTTGACTGGGCAGCAGCAGCAGCAGAGAAGAGCCTGGAGCGCTCCAGGCCCTGCCCAGCAACAACGAGGAGCGAAGTTCCAGGAGCAGGGTTTGTCCTCCTGAGGCTGGTGTGACTGGACTGGAGCTCTGCATGGATGGAGGGGCCCTAGGGCCAGGTGCACACAGCGTCGGGGGGGCTCCTGGGCTGGAGTACCCCTTCTCCCAGGTGCCAATTCCCCCTCAGCAGCACCAGGGGGCAGTGTGCCTGTGTTGAGGTATCAGTGTGTGTCTCCTGCCTGGGGCCCCACCTGGGGCTGGAGCGACATCACATCACACACATCAGGGACAAAAGGAGGGCCGCAGGTTACAGAGCACTTACAAGGTTCCAGGTACCATGGGGTTCCAAACGCTGACCAGCCATGCTGGGGGATACTAAGCATTCAGTAAATGCAGCTGCTGCAATGTCCCCGCCCCCCACCCCCGCTTCCCCATCTTACTTAGCCTTCGCTGCCCAGAAGGCATTGTTTCCTTTTTGCAGATGAGGAAACTAAGCTTGGCAAAGTCGCTTACTTACTTGCCTGAGATCCCAGGGCCAGAGAGAGAGATAGACGCCGGATGGGAACCCCTGGCAGCCTGACTCCAGGTCCTGTGTGTCTGACTGTGTGATTGGAAGTGTGAAAGCACCGGGTGGCAGAGGTGCTGAGCGGAGCTCCCCAGCCCCCATGGCTCTGGGTGCTGCATGTGGCCTCATAGGGCTGGGCTCTGTGTGGCCTGGGGTTGGAGAGGGCTGTGTGGATTCTGCGATGTTTAACCCTGCCAGTGCTGGTTTGCAGAGTCCCGCTGTCCTTGCGGATGGCCGCGTGGCAGATTTGCTTCGTCTAGAGGAAAGGATGGGTGGTCTTTGCCACCCCTCCCACCAACACACTCATATGGACTCCATCCCACCTTGTTCGGGCTTCTGGACTCTGTCCAACGCTCCAGTTCAAGCCTGAAATGAAGGATGGCCTTTCCCTTGGGGATGGATGTCCCCCCCCCCAACCCCTGCCATAGGAATCCTTCTGCTCTGGGGACTCCTGCCTACTCACTCCCTTGGCAGCCACTAGGCTGTCCTCACAGACATCGTCAGAGCCTTGCGGAAAGGGCCCCATGGCTGTGTCTCCCCCCACCTCCATCCTTCAGCCAGTGAGCTGGCAAGAGCAGGTGGTCGGTGAATTGTTCTTTGTTCTTCCTTTTCCCCTCACCTCCCTTTACCCTCCCCAATCCCAACCCCTCCCCCTTCCAACATCCTTTCCAGGCTAATAGGTTTTATGGTCATTTGATTTTTTTAAGCAAGAGTCACATTCCGACCTTCTAGATAGAGCCCGCTTGCCAGGAATTGAGACCAGTGGACAGAATGCGGGGCAGGCCCGCTGACGCTGGACTCTGGAACCTGAACTCTCTCCCAGATTCTCTGGGCTGGGTGTGGGCACCTGGGTGCAGCCCTTCTGCCAGGCCACCTCTACAAGAGCAAAGGCAAATTCAAATTTACCTTTCTCATTCACATGTTCCTTCTTCCTGGGGGATGCAGGGAGACTGGGGTGATGGTGGCCACCAGGGATGGAGTGGTTCTGAAAGTGGGGGAAAACTGCACTGCTGAGAGCCCCTGGAGAGGTGACAGGTTTGAAACAGGCACAAGCAGATGGGTCATGTTATTTCCCAGGACCTTGTTTTCCCCATCTGTAAAATGGGGATGATACCATCTGCCTCCCAGAATCAGAGAGGTAGGATGTCTTTGCAGAAGAGATTAAATGCTGCCCAAAGACTGGCCTTTCTTCTTGCTGGTGTTCACGGGGTGTGACAGCATCATAGGGCCTGGATGAGGGGGAGGTGAGTGAGCAGGCTGGGGGGTTCAGCAGGCTCTCACATAGTGACCCTGGGCCAGTGCCCCTGACCGCAAGAGGGGGCCCTTGCTGAAATGTTGTGCCCCTGAGAGCCTCGTGGGCTGGACCAACACCTATGCTTGCTCATGGAGTCTCTGCTTTCTTCTGCTTCTCCCTGTGCCCCAGAGACAAAGTTCTATTAGAATGGAAGTGTGGAGACTGGGTGGAGGCCCAAGGTGTTGGGTTTGAGGACCACAGGTCCTTCTGATCTTGCTTTTGTTAACCTTTGGCCCCATTCTATGGCAGCCATGACCAGAGCAGCTCAGCACCCCCCCCACCTGGTTTTATTTCCTTTGGAGTTATGTCTGGGGTCCCCCTGCCTCTGACTATAAGCCTGGCAGTCCCCTCTCCCCAAAGGTCACTCTGTCACGTTCTCCGCCTTGCTTCCTTGGATCTCTCTGCCTTGTTTACCAGGGCTGACCGGCCTTGGCCGGGGTTAGGCTTGTGGGTGTGTCTAGGGCTTTCTCCTGGGCATGAGTGTCCTGCCTCCCCCGTTGGACAAGAAGCTGCTCCAAAGGGTAGAAGGCCACCTCTCCCCCCATCACTACCAAGAGGTGGAATGAGTTGTTTTGGAGTCAAATAATATATTTCGTTGGTTCTAAGATGGACTTCCTGCCTCCACCTTCTCACTTCCCTGAAATCACTGTGTGTCGCATGTCATAACTGGGATCACATACAGGATTTTTTTCTTTCTTGGCCTCTCAACACATCACGGTGCATCCGGGGTTTGGCAAAATGTGGTGGATCTGAGTTAGGCTGTGAGTCTGACATGTCTGCGCCTTGTGACGTTGGGCAAGTCACGTGACCCCGGAGCCTCCGTTTCTTCCTCTACGAGGTAGAAATACTACTATTAGGCAGAACCGTATTCAGATGTTTTTGACCTGCAAAAATTTCATATGGTGGAACCTTACAGTATCATCTTCCCAGAGTTAGTGTGAGGATTAACGAAGATAAAGTGTCTAAAGCTGTTTGCACGGTGCCTGATGTTTAATAAATGTTAGGAAAGAAAGGATCCTCTCAGGGTGGGGGCCATGTCTCTGCCGTCAGACTATGAGCTCTGAGGCTTATGTACCCTCTGCCTTGGGGCCAACCCTGGTGCCCAGTACTCCGTGCAGCTCAGTACATGGCATTCACCCACTGCCTGCACACCTGTGTGTCCCACAGCGGAAATGGTAGGATCTGGCTGTCTGTGACTATTATCCATAGCATTAGGGAGAGAGAGAGAAAGAGGTGTCCTTCAGGATGCTTCTGCATGTTAGCTCCCAGACTCCTCCTGGCCTGCTATTTATCACATACTTGCAGCCCATGGGCATATTTGCAGCCTTTTCGTTGAAATGTATTCTGCATGTGTTCAGAGCTGAGAAGACCCTGGTTGTGGGATGCTCTGTAGGAATTGATCCCCGAGAGTCCTGATCCATCCTTCTTGGAGATGAAGTTCCATCTTGCATCTTGGGCAGGCGGGTGCAGCCCAGAGAGGGTCTGCGGCTGAAGGCTGGACCTCAGGGGATAGACACTGCTGTCTCTGCTGGGAGACATCAGGTAATGAGGCCACGGCAAGAGCCGGGGAGGAGAGAGTCCCCATGGTGATCATACAGATCGGGGATAATGAGATGGAGTGAGATCCGGGGGGAGTGGCAGCTTCGACTCCAAATCCTTTGGTGCCATGCTGAATGGTGGCTAAGGAAGGCAGGGGAAAAAAGGGAGCGAGAAGGAGCTAAGATTCTAGTTTGTGTGAAGAGGGTTCCAATCCATAGGAGACAATTAAGTCTTACGCTATTAAAGGGACGGATGTAGATAGGCTGCTGATGGAAGGGGGTTTATAGAGTTCTCAGAACAACTGCAGGGATGAGCTCTTTAAATATGGGAACGAGGGGAACTTGTGCAAAGCCTTCCTGCATCTGCTTTGCAGAACTGAAATATGCTATTCCAAAAAGCCTGCCCAATTGGGCGGAAAAGCAGGAGCAGGGAGCCAAGGACTTCCCAGGGCTCCATGGCATCACAGCATCACATCTCCTGTCGGTGGTGGAGAATCACAGGATTGAGGCTGAAAAGGACCCCAGGGGTCATTCTAGGCCTCTGGTTCTCAAACATCAGCATGCATCAAAATCACCTGGAGTGCTCGTTAAAATCCAGATCGCTGGGCCCCACCTGCAGAGCTTCTGATTGGGTGGGTCTGGGGGAGGCCTGGAATTTTACATTTTTAACAGGGCCCCAGATAATGCTGAGGATGCTCATCTGTGGCCTACCCTGTGAGGACCACTGTTTTAAGTCACTGCAGGACCCCCCTCCTTACGGGTGGATCTCTGGTCTCTATTGAATACCACCTGAGACAGGAAGCTCACTACTTCAGACTCTGTTTTGTTCCTGACTGCAAATGTTTTGGCTGATTATCATTTTTGTTGCAAGTTTCCCCCTAAAATTCATCTCCCCGCAGTTCTGGGGAAGGCCACAGAACTTGGATGTTGAGAGTGTAGGTTCGGAGATCTACCTGTCTGAGTTTAAACCCTCTTCGTCCTCCAGACTCTGACACTTTGGGTAAGTCACTTAACTTCTTGGCCTTAGCTTTCTTCACCTGACAAATGGGGATAACAATAGATTTGACCTCATGGGGTCATTGTGAGAATGAATCTGCCTGGCACCAGAGAAGTTGTCCGTGCACTTTCACAGTCCAGTATTGTGGGTCAGTTCGCTGGTTCTGGAATCTGCCAGCCCCTGACTTCAAAGCCTGCCTCCATCATGTACCCCCCTTCCCACCTCGGGTGATCTTGGGCAAATTAATCTCTCATAGTAATGATAATAATAATAACAACAACAATAATAGCATCTGCCTCGCAGGGTTGTTGCAAGGCTTAAATGAGTTAATGCTATACGGTGTTTAGACCACAGCCGTGGTGAACACTTAACAAATGCTGTCCATTAATCTTATGTTACAATCCCCATGCCCACTGATTCTGGTTCGTGTTTGCTTCCTGTCCCACCATGCAACCCTATAGAAATGTAAAGGCATTTCTCCAAATTAAAATTTTCCAAATTGAAGATGCTCAGTTCTAAAAAAAAAAAAAAAAAAAAAAAAAAAAAAAAAAAAGTCTTCGTTCTTCCCCCAAAAAAGATGTTCCATTCTTCCTCTGAGGTGTTGAGAGCTATCCATGGTGCTGCCTGTGAGTTGCATCCAGTGAGTGCACCGCTTCCTGGGGTCTCGGCTGCCACGTCTTCTTGTACAATCCAGACCACCATCTCCAACCTTTCAGCAGTTATTCCGCCTTGCCGAGTTGTGCTGAGCTGGTGGTCTCTTAAGATCACCTGGTCTTTTGCACAGGCATCGCTGCTGATCTATAACTTCTCTCATCTCCCCTTTGGCAGTTGATCTTTGGAGACTAAAGGCAGGACCTGTCATTTATCCTCAGTAAATCCTATCACTGAACCTTCAGGCGGTTATTCTCACTTATTGTTTCTGGACCACCAAAGCCCATTCTGGGCCCTCCATCCTCAGGAGGTAGACATGAATTTCACCCTCTTGGTCGTCCTGCCCCAGGGGTCTGTGGTGGGGGAGAGGCTGGGTGGTTGTGGGCCTACACTACTGTTGGGGCTCGAATCCTGTGCTCTGGGCGGTACGGCTTTTGTGGCTCCCTTTCCGCTCTGTGCTGTCGGAACCTGGGATGAACCCGCCTGCCCTCCCTTCAGTTGTATCTGCCAACAACACGCCAGGCAGGGTATGGCCAATGTCAGAGTCTTGGCTTAATTCAGTGATCTTTGGGCCACTATCCTATACTTTAACCAGCTTCAAAACCCCGCTAGCTTGCTTTTTGCTTTCAGATCCTTCATCTCCTGCTCTGGTTGGCAGACTCAGACTCTGTCTCTCCTTGCCTCACCCATACTCTCTGCTCCCCTCTGCCGAACACCCAGGTCTTCAGGGGTCACTGTGCCTTCCTTCCCACCATGGGCCTCTATTCTTGCTGCTCTTTCCAAGAAACTCCTAGTCATTCTTCAAATCTCAGCAAATGTGCCTCTTCTTGCAGGAAGATTTTCTTGACTACTGCCTGCTTCTGTGGGTCCCCGCAGCACCCTACATTCCCTTGTCATAGCATTTACTATACAAGCAGGGACCCAGATGGCTTATTCCCAACTTTATCCAGTGTCTCTACTTAGTACGTGACTAACAACTATTTGTGGAATAGATGAACACATGGGTGGATACAGTCATTTGAACAGAATTCACCCACCTGCTCTGATATTCAGCTCCACACCTTTTCCATCTGGTCAGCAGGATTGTGTGAAAGACACTATTCGATTCTTCTACCAAGTCAAAGTTCTAGTGAAGTCTGTGGTGTCCTGACATGCTAATTCAGCACCCTCTATGCTAAGACTTTTTCCACGTAGTTAGCTTGGGCAGAACTGGACTATTTAGAGGAATAGGTCCTTCTTTTCCCCAGGCCTAGACTGGTATTTACATCCATTGTCTGGTTTGTATCATGATGATTCTCCTCTTGAGAGGGACACAAGCTGTCTACTTCAAGGAGAAACTGAAGAAGAGCTCACGGTCTCACTCGTCCCTCCTCCCCACTAGCCCCTCAGCATCTTTCCTGCTCCCTCTGGAAAGTGAGCCAAGAAAGGGAACTTTGGCTGTTTGTCCTTACCAGGCAGACCACTCTGGATGGCTGGCAGGCAGGGTTAGGCCTCTCCGTTTTCTGTCTCACCACGTCACTTCCTCCTGGTAGGGTGTGTGTGTGGATAATAGGTCTCCTTGTCAGCTCTGTGTAAAGCAGAGGTGTTGATAGTTGACCTGGAGATTCAGGCTGTATAGACAGTCAGCCTGGGCCTGGGGATGTGCAGCATCTGTGTTCTTGGGAGTGTGAGTGTGTACACATATATGTGTTTGTGTACTTAGAAGAAATGACCACTTGAAGATTTGCTTCTCTAGCATACACTTCCCAAAGTGCAGCTCAATAGCCATTCTTTATCCGAATAAGCCCAAAGAGTGACTGTAGTGACTTTCCTTTGGGTCACTGGGAAACTGAAGACTTCAGTGGTGCTTCCAGTTCCTGGCAGACTGGGCTGATGGGTCTGCCATATTTGTGTAGCCGAGAGTGAGGCCGGGCCAGATTCGTGCTAGAGCCCTGGGCTTCCCCTCTTGCACTGCACAGCACTGGGCTCTCCCCTGAGGCAATGCCCTCCCCTTTCTTGCTTCCTTCCCCAAGGAAACAGATGACACATTATGAGCAGAAAGAGCCTGTTGCCTACATGGCCATTTTTCCTGCCCAGTTTAATAGAGGTGACAGCCGTCTATTTTACTTGTCTTGTAACATCGAATCAGTAAATAAAATATGGGTGAACTCTCAGGTTTAGCTGAATTATGGCTGGTCCATGGGGGCGGAGGGCTGGGGAGAGCTGAGCAGAGAGATTGAATCCCTGGCTTGTTGCAAGAGAGGCTGAGCCTTGTGTCCTCTTCTGGCTCCAGGAAATCTTTCAGTGATGAAGAAGGCCAGGCAAGGTCATCCTGTTGACAGTCTCTGAGTTCATGGAAATCCAGAACACAAAGAGGGGGTCCCCAAGTGTTGGAGCTAGAAGAGTATAGGACCTATTTTTACTTTTTCCTATCATAGATTGGGAAACTGAGGACTAAAAGAGGGACATGCTTTGTGCCTCATCCCTTGGGGAGCCATAGGAGAATCAGATGAAAACATGGGTCTCTGACCCCCAAGTCTATTGAGAAAACTCCCTCCCCATTCCTATCTCACACACATGCTCACATGCACATAGGCATGCACACATTTGAAGCTTTACATTTACAGTTTTGAGATAGAGACTCAGTTTTTCCAGTGCTGAGAAACAGACCTACGAAACATTTTTCCACGTTGAGAGGAAATACGAAACCAGATTCATATGTGTTTAGAAAGGCTCTTAGATAATTGATACACCCTATGTAGTTCCCCAAGAGACCAGGAGATTAAGGTTCACCCCTAACCTCTGGGTTCAGCACCACGGAGAGCAGTCAGGCCCTGGGGTACTGGAGTGGGCATCATCTCCCACTGACTCTCCTAGCAGGGGTGATGTGGTTGTTGTCAGGTCTTGCTAAACAGGCATTCTTTTTCCAAATGCTATTCCTCTAAGACTCTGGTGTTCATAAACCGGACTGAGATGTTTAGCAGGCACACAGTAGGCTAAGAAGAATGATTATCTGTGGTCATTTAAATCAAGTAATTCACAGTAAAAGAAAATGAAAGAGAACAGATAGAATTTTCTCCCTCCTCCTCCCTCCCCCAGCATAAATTGTTCCTAAACCTTTGGTGCCTTGTACGGCTTGTCTGCTAGGGAGCAGTAGCAGATGACAAAATGAGTGAACATTCTATTGTCAAAGATCACACCTGATACCAAGCGTCTTTGCTCAGCTTGTCAGCGTCAGCTTTCACATTGCATTTGGTAAGCAGGCTTGTGTTATGTATTTTTATCCTGCTAAATGTGATTCCTTAAAAGTATTTTGTGTGTTATTATTTCCTGAGTTGTGGAACCCTGCATACCTATAATAGAGCCACATTTTCTGCTAGTAAATAAAATTACTCCTCGCTCAGGTGATGGGAATTAAACGTGTCACAGCTTCGTGGTTTTCCCCAAAGAACCCCACAAGTCCCAGGTGCTCCGCCACCTGGATGTGTCTGAGAAGCCTGGCGATGGGGCTGGGGAGTGACAGAGGTCTCTCCTAGACAGGAAAGGCACTCCGGGAGTGGCCTCCACCTGCCTCAGAGAAAGGGAACCTTTTGTCAGTCACTGAGATGCTGGGAGCTGGCTGGAACACCTGGCCTAGAAGCCCAAGGGCACAGGATTCTGAGAATATCTGAGTGACAGAGGCAGAGGAATTGGCACTTGCCTCTGAACAAGGAACGACATTTAAGCCAATGGGTTCCGAGGAGGCAAGATGGCCCCTTTCAGTCAGAGCAGATTGATGTGGATTAGGCAGAGGGGACATGGGCTAAGGTGCCTGCAGAACAGGACTACTTCCAGGCCCTGGCTGGAGAGATCTCAGTGAGAGGGGATGGAGGGGATAAGGGTTTTTTTGTTTTTTTTTTTTTTATTCCTCCTCCTGCTTAGATTCACAGAATCAGAAAATTTTGCTTTGAAAATGCGGCTATTTTTATGCTGTTTGTAATTTAGTGTTTATTTCCTGCTGTTTTCACATGGACTCTGGGCTGACTCATTGATTCACCAAATATTTATGGAGCGCCCACTCCGTGGGCTGTGGAGTGCACAGGGAAGGGGGTTGTGGAGGGTCTGGGGGTGGCAGGCAGCCTCCCTGGACCTGGTGGTAACTCGTTGGCCTCTTGGTAAGTCCATGTAGGTAACTTTCAGGGATGGCTCTGGTTCCTTGAACAAGAAGATACATGGAATGCAGACCAGAGCCCCACACTGAGATCTTCCTCACTCTCCTGGGTGCTGGGGAGGAGCTGTAAAGCTCAGAGAGGAGAAGGAACAAGCTAAAAGTCACACAGCAGAGCCAGCTGGGAAGCCATGTCTCTTCCCTTGCAACGTTCATGCCCATACTCCTGCTTGCCTTGCTCCTTCGAAAGCATGTTACCCCTTCCATTGTTCTGAGACTTCCTTCGCTCCTGAGCTGTCACACCCCATTCTCAGATACCCACTCAAGGCTCATTTTGGCCAGTTCTCTGTCTCATGTCAGAACGGAACCTTCAACTTTTCTAGATGGGACAGGTACATGCATAAGTAGGGAGGAGAGGTAGGGGTAGGGGGTGGCATCCCATTTTTGTCTCCAAAGAAAGGCTTTTCTTTCTGGCTGATTCAGATTCTTGCTGCTGCAATGTAAATCCGTCTTGTCCATGACATGATATGGCCATTTGTGGAGTTTGGGAAGGAACATCTCGATTGGGAGCCTGTAGCTTCGGGGACTGTAGCAAAGAAGCTCTCAAACAATTAAGTTGAAATGGCTACACTTGCCCTCATGGGGGCTTGGACAGATTTATAATATTTACTTTCTTAAAAAATTGGGATTTTTTTCATGGAGACAATGATTTATGGAATAATCAATTTCTTTATCTACCTAATACATTGGAGCGATCCGTCAGCACAGGCATCCATCTCCTCCAGGGGCTGGAGAGGGCCGACAGCCTTTGAGCCTGACTCACCCAGCAGAAGGTGGCTTTTTCTGTATGCTGCTTTGATCCCAGAGTGTGGATCTGAGGCCTGCAGAAAGGAAGGTCTGGGGCTCTTGCAGTCCACTCTTTGAGCACAGAAGCTAACGCTTTCTCCTTCTCCATGTCAGCCCCACCTGGAGAGGAGCAAGGTCCAGCACTCGCTGGCCCCATAGTACAGGTACAGAGACTGAGAGGAAGGTCAAAACCCAAAGCTTGGAGATATGAAGGCAAGGGTTGTCATCCCTTAATCTCTGAAGGCTGTTGTGTAGGAGGGTGAGCAAACCTGGTCTTAGAAGTCCCAGCAGAGAGAATTGGAGCCAGTGGGAGGATGGCCCAAGAAGGCAGAATTTGGTTCAATACCAGCCATCTCATAGGGCTATTTGAAGATTAAGTAAAATAACCTCAGGAGAAGTATGGTAGTGAGCTTCCTGTTAGGGGAGGTAATCAAGAACAGATTGGCCAGGGATGTTACTGAGGGGCTCTGGATTCCTTTCACTGTGAAACTGCAGGCATCCCTAGCTGGGCAGCTAGAGAGGCTATAAAAACCCAGGCTTTCTAAGTTGCCTGGAATGAACATACCTGGTCTGATGATACAAACTCCTCGAACTCACATACTCTGAGCTCAGAGGGGTGGTTGTGAGGAGACATCTTAAGATCAGACTCTTTTTGTCCTGCCTATCTCCTGGAGCAGTTTGTCCCTTGGCAGTGCCCAGAGGTCAGGAGGAGACTGGTGGCTACAGCCAGCTCCAGGAAGGACCTGTCAACAATTTAGAGCAGTCTAACACCAAACACACTGGCACGCCTGATGTCACGGCGTCTCTGTGCAGTAGGTGTGATAACCTTCTTTTGCAGAGGTAGGAACCAAAGTCTACAGGCGATGGATGGTCCAAGGTCATACAGCTGGTGGGGGTGGGCCTCTGTCTCATTCACATGAGTGCACAGCGGCTATTTCCTCCTCAAGCCTTTACTACGTGCCAGCCCTGGGCCAGGTGCTGGGACCATCAGGGTAGCAGTGTAGACATGTTCCTTCCCCTCATGGAGTTTGCAGTCTGGCGGGAAAGACAGACATCAAAGAGTCACTGCAGGTTCAAGGCATGTTATAGAAGGGAGGCACAGACTGCACCGGAGAACATTGGGAAAGACTTTCTGGAAAAAGTGATATTTGGGCTGAGACGTGAGGGAGAAGGAAGGCACAGTGACATCACAGTGATGGGGAGAAGTGAAGGCTGTGTTCTAGGTGGAGGGCATAGCCTGTGTAGACAGCCAAGGAACAGACAGTTGTGTTGAGTTGAACCATGCAAGACAATCAGCTTGTAGGTCGAAATGTGGCCAAAGAGCAGCATTTCATGTGTTCCAGACTTGTATTTAGAAAACTCAAGGAAGAGTTTTCTAAATGGAGTGGATAGAATAAAGGGAGGGGGGTGTGGAAATATAAGCCCTTAGTAGTGGGCCACATGTAAGCCTCTATAAGCCATGGGAGAAGGCTAGAATTTATCCCAAGGGTACTGGGGAGCCATTGAGAACTGTCAGAAGGGAGCAACACAATCAGATTTGTTCCTTTGCAAAGTCATCCCTGTGGCTGTGTAGTGTGACTACAGGGGCAGGGGCTTTGAAAGTGGAAGCTGGGGGGCCGTCAGGAAGTTGTTTAAGTAGTCCAGGTGAGAAAGGGCAGGGAGATGTGTGGGCAGATGGAGGGTTGTTTAAGAGATCAGGTGTCCTCATTCCTGGTCCAGGGCTCTCCCCAGAAGCCAGCTGTTCCCTTGGCCCCAGGCCTGAACCCAGGAAACCAGGCCATGGTACATATGAATGGACCCTCCACAGAACTATGCACTTGTTTTCTGAGCCCTCTGTCTATGGATATCACACCCGGTTGTCTGAGAGCTCAGCTGGGCCTCCAGCCCCACTGCATGGTTCCCTGGTTGGACCAGAAAACCCTTGGTGTGTTCTGTCCCATGGTGCGCAAGACAATGAGCACTCCATGGGCTGTGGGCTGCTCACAGTCTCTTCCAGCAGGCCGATGGGACTTGGAAATGTGGTCGCCTGGCCAGACCTTCTGCAAATCCTAGCTCTTTCTGACAGCCTGGCCAGGAGGCTTGAGAAAGGAAATCCTGTCTGTCTCCACTTTCCTCTTCAAAATCTATGAGGGGCTGGGAGCTTCTCTGTGGGTGAGCTGAAACCCTTCTCCCACTGAGGACGGAGCCCTCCTTCTCCTTGGCAGAAGATGGAGGGAGTAAGAGCTCAACCTGCAGGACAGACGCCGGGGTCAGTACCCCCGAGGACTGCAGCATCAGGCAGGGGTGGGGGGGGGGGGGGTAGGGACAGCCACATGCAGATCTGGCTGGGCTGTGCTTCCCTTATAGTTTCCATCTCCAGCCCCAGTTGCTAACACACTGTTACTGTGCTCCTAGACATAACAAGAGTGATCTGTTAGAGGCTCGTGATGTGCCAGACGCTGTGCTAAGCATCTTCCTGACATTCATTCACTTAACACAGCAAATCAAAGAGGTAAGGACTTTGTTCCCACTTTAGAGACAAGGAAACAGAGCCTGGCGGAGTGCATGCAGAGAAAGCATTCAGAAGGGTTCATTGATACCATCATTGTCATCCATCATCAGGGCTGGCAAATAACGGATCCAGGACTTGTCACAGAGCTTGGCATAAAGTGGGGACTCAGGGGATATTTCTTGATTTTGCTTATACAGATTTGGGCAGAAAATGGGGTGAGTGGCCTGGGTCAGGATCATTGAGAATCTCTTGCTCCCATCTCCCACCCCTGGCAGGTGGGGCTGTTTCTGCCTTCTAGCATCTTCTGTGCTTCACACCTGGATGCCCTTCCCTCTGGCCTCCTGCCAAATTTCTATTTTCTCATACTTCCTGTTCTGTCACCTCCTCCAGGAAGCCTCTGATGCACCTGGGCAGAGGCATGACTTCCTCTGCGCCTCCTGGAGCCTCACTCCAGCCTCTTTTTTACAGGCTCCTTTTTACAGGTGCAGAAATGGTCTCCTTCCCCTTGAGCCCCTGGTGGCCCCAGAGCTCACAGGGAAGCTTGGGAACCTTGTGTGTTTGCTTCCAACTGTGTTTTTGTTTTTGTTTGTTTGTTTGTTTTTTGTTTAGTTTTGTTATTAAAACAACAACAGCAACATCTTTGGCTGGTGTGCTCTCTTGAAAATGAACTTCTTTGCCTCAAATTTAAGGAATTCCACTCCTGAACTCTTTTTCTAGGTTCTGCCCTCTCCCACCTGTACCCCCATCAATTTAATTTTAAGCTGAATTAGTTTTCTAAGTTGAGTTAGCCAACATTCCAAAATTGGGATGTTTTATGTAACAGTTTAGGTTTCTGGCTTCTTTTACCCCGTTGCCACATGCCACAGCCCCCACCTGTCCTTACAGCACATCCCCTGAGATAGGGCCATTCACGGTCATGGTCAGGCATGAGCTTGCATGCAGCAGCATTGAGCGGGAAAGGGGAAGCATTCTTTTTTTTTAAAGATTTTATTTATTTATTTGACAGAAAGAGAGAGGTCACAAGTCGGCGGAGAGTCAGGCAGAGAGAGAGAGAGAGAGAAGCAGGATCCCGCCGAGCAAAGAGCCCGATGCGGGGCTTGATCCCAGGACACTGAGATCATGACCTGAGCCGAAGGCAGTGGCCCAATCCACTGAGCCACCCAGGCGCCCCAAGGGGAAGCATTCTGTGTGACTGTGTTTTTATTATCAGGAGCAAAGAAGAGGCAGAGCAAGGGGGCCGTCTATTTCAAATGTCTGTGTCTCGCCAGCCCTGCTTCCCAGTAGGGTTCCTTTTGTCTCCCCGCAGGCACTGGGTCCCTGACCCTCACCAGGACCAGGAGCTTCTCAAAGGCAAGGACCTTATCTCATTCCTCTTTATCATGATGGTAAGAGCGAGTGTTCTCAGAGCCTTCCCATTACCCCCTCTCCATCTCATTTAACCCTTACAAGGTTCCTAAGGTCGGTGCCATTATTCCATCTTTCCAGTGGAGGGATCTGAGCCTAGCACAGGGAAGGACCCATTCCGGAAGGGATGGTTGACAGATTTGAATGCTGGTCTGCCTTGCTCCAGCTTGATTCCCCTGAGTGAGCCCAGCATCTCACCAAGCGAGGCCCACAATAGACAATTCAGCGCCTCACAGATCACACTGAATCCCAGAGTCATGGATGGACTGGAGCCTGGGATAGGTCCTCCCAGCAGTGGGCGGTGAGTGGCATGTTTGGGATGCTCCTGGCTCTTCTTTGGGCGCCTGGGTGGCTCCAAGTGGTGCTGTGCATCTCGAGGCAGCATTACCCAGAGTTAAGTTAACATGTTCCAGGCAGAAAATCTGCTGCGAGTCCCTTCACATTACCATGTCTCTCAGGCACCAGGAGATGGTGGGAGTGTTCTAATAGCCTCTGTCCTTGCCCACTCCCTGTAGGCCTGGCCGTGGCCACAGGCGCACTGTGCCGACACATTCCTAGCCACTAACCAGGCCTGGAGAAGAGGCCACGCAGACACCCACTCTTTCCCTCCTGCCTCCAGACTCTGAGCAGGGGACACAAAGTAGAAGGCCCCGCAGAGCCTCCATTTCTGCTCGGCCAGGGTTAGGGAGAGCGGGGAGAGACTGTGCCCACAGCCCGGCAAGGGTACCTACAGGGAGAGGGTGGTCTGGCTGGTGTCATGGGTCAGGCAGCAGCTGCAGAGGGAAACTTTAGCAAGAATGAAGGGCCGGCTCTGCCTGGGAGAGTGTCTGTGAATCTCGCTTTGACCAGACACATTCAACTTGAGATTCTAGACATCTGGCCTTTCTGGGTCTGGCAGCGGGTCCCCTCACGGGGAGGGCAGCCGTGACTGATGATGTTAGATAGACATCATGGCAGGTATGAGGCGTGGCTGCCTTATTCCTGCCACCCCCTCAAAGCCTGCCTGAGGTCTCCTGGCTGCACAGTCCAGGGCCTCCGCCCCCCGGCGACTGAGCTCAGCCCCGCCCCACCCCACGGTAGGACCCGAAGGTCTCCATTTCTGGAAATTGTGGTGGCCCTTCAGATTTGATTGTGGAAGTCCATTTGAGTAGCCTTATTTCTTCCCAGTGCTAAGCAGTCATGCGGGGGTCGTCCAGCCCCAGCACCAAGTCAGTGGATCTTGGGTTTCCACCTCCCGGGGTCTTAGGCCTGTTAGAGGAGTGAGAAGACCATGAAATATGCCACCTCCCTCAGGGTCAGCACTTTGGAAGTGACTTGGGAACATTGTTAAAGGTGAGACACAGCCCCCTTGCCTGGGGTCATGCCAGCCCCTCGGGAGGACATGAGAAGAGACCTGGCAGGGGACCTTCCAGAGCCCCCCAGCTTCCCTGTGCTTTAGCTCATGGTCTGCAGGGAGACAGGCTTCCTCTGCCTTGGGGTGGGCAGCATGGCCTCTGTCATCAACCCATCCCTGCGGACAGGCTCCCACTTAAAACAAAGAAGCAAAAAGAGAACTGATAGACCAGGACCAGGAAAAAAACAACTGCTGCTTATCGGGCGCCTACAGCTCTGGGTGGTATAGAGCAATTCCGAGTGCTCATCAAGACCCTGTGTGATGGCCCAAGTATCCCCATGTTGCAGGTGAAGAGCTTGTTGGTTCAGGGAGATGAAAGGATGGGCCGGGGTTACTCAGCCAGCAGGCGGCAGGGCCTGGGTGTGTTGCGTCCTGGAGATCAGCCTCCGAGCCCCGGCCCTCAGCCATTATGCCAGGCCATGACTACCTCCTTAGAGAAAACCCGGGATACTGGGGAGTATGGATTTTTCCAGATTCCTGAACCTAGAGTCCTGATAAAACCCAGGCAGGAGCTTCCTGGGCTTTAGGATCCCTTGATGCTAAGACAGGAACAGGATGTTTAGACTCTATTTTGAGCCCACTGTTTTCATCCCCGAATGAACCCGTGTAGATGAATTCTGAGCAAGAGACAAAGAGTGAGTCAGGAAGAGGAAGCCGGTATTTGAGACGGAGACACTCAGAACAGAGGAGACAGGGAGAGACAAAGAGATGGGAGAGAGACAGAGAGGAGAAAGGGAGACTCCGCACGTTCGGTACCGAGACAAACCAGCCGTCAAGTCGCCTGGTGGGATCAGAACGACCTCATAGTCAAAAGGGCAGGTGCAAGTGTCTAGATGCCCACTTGGGATTGCCTCTCTCTGGTGCCCCACCAGTGCCTCAGGCTTGCCTGCTTATCTCCAGCTGCTCAGCAGAGGCCGCTGGGTGTGGTTTACCTTCTGTTGGTGGATGGGCACCATATGCAAAATCCTTGAGGTTGTACCAGCCTGGCAGGGCAGGGTTCACTGGGCTACAGACAGAGTTGTCCCGGAGGAAACCGATCTTCTAAATGGGATCTACGTGAAGAGATGTCTGGGAGTCAGCCGGAAAAGGAACTCTTAGGCCTGGAATACACCCATGCTGGTCGGTTCTCAGAAGCTGGTCTGCAGCTCATCTCGCTCGCCTGGCTCCTTCCTGCCTTTCTCCCTCCCTACAGCTTTCCTTCCTTCCAGAAGTGCTGGTCGAGCATCACTATGCGCCAGGTGCCCCAGGTCCTGGGTCTAGAGGGATGAGGGTCCCTTCTTCATGGGATCTTGTCTAGTCTATCTGGGATGACGAGCACTAAGCAAGTAAATGCACAGTTGGAGATTAGAGCAAATGCTTTGCAGGAACATACTTGAGAGGCCACTCTGTGCTTCTGGAAGCAGGGAGGGCCTCCCTGAGGAGGTTGCATTCAGGCGGAGGCCTGCAGAGTGGGAGGAACGGCCATGGGAAGGATGCAGGGGAGCGTTCTCAGCAGAGGGAACGGCCTGGATGAGGGCCTTAAGAGTGGGAAAGAGTGTGGGCTGGCCAAAGAACAGAGAGAAGGCCCGTGGGGAACAGAGCGGGGAGGTGGTTTCCAAGGTTCTATGCTCAAGAACCGAGCTGGCACAAGTTCTCAGCCGAGGCACTGGCCGGCTTCATACCACAGACCATTGGTTTCTCTTGGAGAGTGACAACTTTTCCCAGCATGAGGGCTCACCCAGGCCTGCTGGGACAGCAGTGGAGGAGCCAGCACTGGCCCACAGAGTCCCAGGCTCTCTGCTGTTGGGGGGGGGGGTAGTTAAACATTGAAGACTCTGATTGGCTTGTTCTATGCACCGTGTGCCAGAATGTGTACCGAGGCTCGGCCCAAGCCTCGACTGGGACTGGGGGGGAGTCCCCATGCTCTTTGAGGCATCTGGAATTTTGAGGATGGGTCACCAGGCCATCTGGCTCAAGCCACTGATAAATGATTCAACACATATTAGGGCCTGGGTCCAGGCTGGGGGCGCTTTGAGGAACCCTAAGAAGAGGGTCCATCATTTAAGGTAGCAGAATTCTCTCCGGCTTGCCAAGTGCATGCACGTTTGTGTCTTGTTCAGTGCTCCCAGCAGTGAGCTCCGCAGGCAGGGGAAGACGGAGGCTCCCCAGTTCGCTAGGAAGAGATGGAGGTTCTGTGAGGCCAGCTCATTAATTCAAAGTCACATGAGTAACATCAAGAAAACCCTGGTTTAGGTTTGAACAGTGAGCCACTCCTTCCCCATTTAGGGGCTCTGCGACCTCAGGAGCACAAGGTCGGCCTCATTTTTCCTCATCTGTAAATGCAGGAGACATGCTAAGCATAAAAGCACGTAGCTGGGGGCCCGGTAAAGAGTAGGGGCTTTGGAAATGGTCAGCTCTGCTTCCCTCTGGCCCTCTGACCCAGCTGTGGGGGCCTGGGCCTCTCCGAGCCCATCCGTCCTTCTCTGCCTCGAGAGTTTCAGGTTCATTGTTGTGACCTTGCACAGAAATGTCTTGATATTTGCTGCCAGGTAGACAAAACATCTGGAAGATTGGCCCATCTTTTTCCTCTCCATCCCAATGTTTTGGTGTCATGAAGATAAAGCCACGGAGACGAAACTGCCAGGGCCCGGTTCCCAGAAGGCCATAAAACACGGGCGGTTCTGCCTGGCGCCATTCCCCACAATCCAGTAAAGTGCTCCTTGCATCCAACACATGGTTATTTTTTACAAAATCGCTGAACTAGCCGTGTTAGCTGTATTGATCAATAAATTACTTTGATGAAAACTCAGTAGGCAGTGTCCCCTTGGCACTCGTTCCTACACAAAGGAAGGGCTCTCCACACTTTTCACTTCTCAAAAACCTTGGTTCCATTTCCTGTCCCATTTCTCTTCTCTACATAGGGCTCCCAGGGCCACTGCCCAAGCCAGGACGCACCCAGACAGGAGAGCAAGTATTCTGGGACCACTGGCCGGGCTCCGGTCTGTGGCATGGAGTCTCCCTCATGGGACAGTTCGTTGCTCCATCCACCTAGACCTCCAAAAACAGACTTGCTTTCCAGGGCACGTTGTACCCAGAGCCACCTGCTGCTGGGTGTCCTCCCATCTGTGAGAAACTCCTCATTAGCGGCCCTGCTGTGGGGATGACAGCCAGTTACAGCATCAGTCTTCTTGCTTGGAAGAGCCAGGAGCCAGAGCGGACCCACGGTCTTTCCTTCAGTTCTTTCGTTCTTTCATTCACGTGACATACTTTTGAGCCCCTGCTATGAGCTGGGAACTTTCTGTGTCATCTTACCGAATCATTACCGAAAGGCAGGTGTTGGAAGTTGACTTGCCCCCTCCCCCCCACCTTTAGGTGTAACGACACCTTTATTGCATGTTTAAGGAAAGCAGGTGTTGTCCTAAGCGTGCCTGCATTGGGCGAAGCAGCGGGGCCTGCTAAGCAGGAGTCCAGACATGGGGCTTTGCTGCCTGGGTTCAAATCCTGGCTCTTGACCTTGGGCACGTTCTGAACTTCTCCGTGCTTCAGTTTCTCCATCTGTAAAATGAGGATGAGAAAGCGTTTACCTCCTAGGGTTATAGTACAGACTGAGTCACTGTGGGTAAACACCCCGTGCCTAGAACTTCTGAGCCCCATGCAAGTGTTGGCCACTCCCAGCTGGTGATTCAATGGGCTAATATGGCAGAAGTGCTTACAGCAGTGTCTGCCACATAGAGCTTGGAGCATGTAAGCTAAAGTCAGTCTCATCCGATCCCCCCAGCCACGCTGGACCAGGAACACTTAGCCTCCCCGTGTTACAGATGAGGGAACTGAGGCCAGGTAGATCACCCAGGATGTTGGAGCAGGAATCTGGCCGTGGCTGGTCTGATCGCAGCCTCCGGGCATTTTTCTGTGGAGCGATCGTGTGCTATTGTGGGGGCTGGAAGGCCCCTGGGAGATGCTTGGGCCAGCAGAGTACACATGGTACAGAGCGGGGAGTCTATCAACTAGAGGGGTAAAGTGACTGGCCCCTCGGGGAGGGGTGGGGGTGACTCCTGGGTGCTTCCTGCTTGCATTGTAGGCAGGGACTGTGTGTCTGGACGTGGGCTGGGCTGTCATGGCCACGCATGCCCCTACCCTCCGGGAACATCTTGAGAGCTCCCAGCGTAGCTGATAGGCCAGTAGGTTCTTGAATCAGACTTGCTGGGTTTGATCCCGGTCCCACCACTTCCCTTCTGTCATGCTTTCTGTGCCTTGGTTTCCCTTGCTTATAGAAAGGACCCGGCAGGAGAAGATGCCTGGTGTGTAGCAAGCCCTGGGTAGATTTTACCTCATTTTTATTCGTCTCAAGAATAAACACTGAAATAACAAGAATAAACGTCCCTTTGTACAGCTCTAAACATTTACAACTCCTCCTGACCCTCGGACAGCTCTGGAAGGTAGAACGGGTACTGTTGGGTCCTTGGTAATTTGTAGCTGAGTGAAGAGAGGTCCGGCTTAGGGGGCTTAGGGGCTGGGTCACACAGCTTGCGGGGGAGGGAGGACAGTATCAGACGATCTGCAGGCCTGCAGAGGAACCTTCCACCTTGCTGCTGCAGCTGCCCCCCTACGGAGGCTCCCAGCCACCCCCCAGGACACCCCTCACGGAAGCTGGTCTCCCAGGCCGCTTTTCACCCACCCTGCCCCAGGTGTGGGTGCACTCTCTTGCAGGCACAGTGCCGCCCTGTCACAAGGGGTGGGTGGCCCCACTCTTGCCCCCTCTTCATTATGGGGACATTGGCTGCCTCCAAGCTCTGTCTTCCCTGCTCCCTGTCCCCTGCCCCCGCCCATCTGCATCCTGGGGTCTGTGGCTGCAGGCCAGGGGACATTTTTCCCAATTACTGCTATCACCCAAGTTCCTGATTCAGCCTGGCCCTGCCCAGCCCCATTTGCATACCATTAGCTATGATGCCATGCATTATGGATTCATATTTAATTTTAGTACTTTTTGGAGGCAACTCTAACCTAATTAAAATCTCCTTCTCCAAGAACCTGACATTTCCCCGAACTCTGGTAACATGGGTTCTGCACAAATGGACCACACACACACACACACACACATACACACACCCTCCTCCAGCCATAGACACACACTGCCATTTCAGCCCCCGTTTCTTAGATTCTTTTTTTAAATGAAAAGGGAAAAATGAAAAAAAGTCTCTCTCCTCCAAGTTGATTTGTATGCAGACTTATCTCTGCGAGCCCCCTGGGGCTTGTGCCTGGAGAGGCTGCCAGAGCTGGGCTCTGCAGAGCATCTAGGGCTGGGGGAGTGAGGGGACCCAGGCTCCGGCTCAGCCTCGACCTGCTTCACTCAGAGAGTCACCGTGCCTGCCCGTGCCTCAGTTTCCCCTTCTCCTTGAGATCACTGCAAGATAAAAATCTCAAGCACATCGTACCATTATCTTTTGCCCGTTCGCACTCAGGTAATCTGAAATGAAGTATGTGGAATTCTTTTTCCTTAATCGAATGAAAATAAAGTAGTGGGGGGGGTGAGGGATGGAGAGGGAGAGATGAGTAAGTGGCACACAGGGGATTTTTTAGGGCAGTGACTGTCTTCAGTATGATACTACAATGGTAGATGCAGGTCATTACACATTTGTCAAAAACCACAGGACATACAACACCAAGAGTGAAGTCACTGTAGGCTCACGATTGTACCAAACCTACCCCTCTGACTGGCATCGTTGATGGGCATGGAGGCTGGACACGTTGCAGGGGTAGGTGGAAACCCTCTCTGTTTTCTGCTCATTTTTTCCTATGAACCTAAAACTTACCTAAAAAATACGTTTTTAAAAAAATAATAAATAGCTCAATATTTCTTTATTTAAGACTTATCTATTTTAGTGGGGGAGGTGCAGAGGGAGAGGGAGGGAGAGAATCGCAAGCAAACTACCCACTGAGTGTGAGCCGAACACTAGGCTCGATCTTGTGACCCTGAGATGATGACCTGAGCTGAGCCCAAGAGCTGGACCCTTAGCCAACTAAGCCACGCAGGTGCCCTGAGCTCAGCCTTCCCCATATGTTAAGCATTTCACATGCATTAACTAATTAATTCTCGTGGCAACAACTTGAGGTCACTGTATAATTATGACACCCCCACTGGGCAGATGAGGAAACGGAGGCTTGGAGGGGTACATGGCTTGCCCAAGGTCACACAGTGAGCAAATAATAGAGATGGGATTAATTCCTAGTCTGTGGCCTTGACTATCACCCAACGGCCTCCTCCTTTTCACCAAAGAAAGAATCAATTGCTTCTTTGATCCAATTCTGTGGTAATGACTTCCTTCTTGCCTGACTTGGGAGCAAGGGATCGGTCACTCTCCAACTCCCGGATGCTCTTCAGAAATCAGCTGGTCAGAGTTTTCCAATCGCACATTGGAGGTGCTCGAGGTGCTGAAACACAGCCCCCACCTGGGCAAGCTGGGCCCTCCCTTGTCTGGGATGGGCGTGGTGAGAGCACAGACGTCTCCAGGAAAGGGGGACCATGCACCATCCCCAGGCTTTCACCATGACCTTCCCACATGTGAGAGAGCCAGAAAAATGCATCTAAGTGGGTGGCTTGGTCTAGGGCTGACCCTAGGTTTGCAGTGTCAGGGGAAGAAAATAGGGTATTGACTTTCCCCCAACTTTTTTTTTTTAAAAGATTTTGTTTATTTATTTGACAGACAGTAGGCGGGTGGGGGGGGGGGGCAGGCTCCCCACTGAGTGAAGAGCCTGATGTGGGGCTCAATCCCAGGATCCTGAGATCATGACCCAAGCTGAAGGCAGAGGCCTTAACCCACTGAGCCACCCAGGTGCCCCTCCCCCAACTTTTAATGACTATATATATATATATATATATATATATAAATGTACAGAAATGTTGAAAGAGTTAGACGTGAATAGCCAGACACTCATGTGGTATTTCTTTAGTGATCGTCTGCCTTGTGCTCTGGCATTGGCTGCCACTGTGGACAGTCATTTCAGCCCTCGAGCACGACCCGGGGGAGTAGGGCTTCTCACACCCACTTTACAGATGAGGATACTGAGGCTCAGGCAGCCAAAGTTGCCTGTCTAGTGCCATCCGGCCTGGCAAGTATAGAGTCGTAACCAGAGCTCTCTTACCCCCAAGGCTGCTCTTTATCACTCTTCTGTCTGTTAACCCATGAGACTTCAAAGCCCCCTTTCTTTCTTTCTTTTTTTTTTTTAAATTTTATTTATTTATTTGGCAGAGACAGAGAGAGGGAATACAAGCAGGGGGAGTGGGAGAGGGAGAAGCAGGCTTCCTGCTGGGCAGGGAGCCCAATGTGGGGCTCCATCCCAGGATCCTGGGATCATGACCTGAGCCGAAGGTAGACGCTTAGTCAACTGAGCCTCCCAGGTGCCCACGAAGTCCCCTTTCTAGTGGCAGGCAAAGCCATCCTCACCCAAGCCCCCTTGGGTGCCAGGAGGACATATGTGTGGCAGTCAGAGAGCAGAATAGAAGCGGAGGCAAGATGCTGGGTGTTCCTCTCAGGCAGACTTGTGCTGGGCCCATCACCCTCAAGGACAGGCGCTCCTTCTCCTGAGACTCTTGGCCCCGGAGGGATCCGGAGCTCTGGAGGGCAGTAGAGGACTCAGATGACCGGGCAGCTCCTGGGCTCCAGGGTTCTCCCACTTTCCCACAGCTGCCGGCTTGGCTTAGGGTTAGGGTTGTGACCCCCTTGCCGCCCTCTTCAGAAGGCTTCCCTGACTCCCACTATGCTCAGCCCTCTATGTGGGACAGCTGTTCTTCAACTGTCATGTGAAGAAGTGATTGTTGGACCAACTGCACCTGGTTGAGGGTGTTGAGGAAATGTGTGGAAAGTGCCTGGCCCGGGCCTGGCACCCAATGTGGGAACTGTTCTTGGGGTCAGCTGGAGCTTCCCGAGATTTGTGTTCCTGTCCCCAGCCAGGCCTGATGGCTCCCCAGTACCACCGCACATGCAGGCCTCCTCTCCTGTGCTCCTTTGGTCCTCCCTTCCTGGAATGCCTTGCCCAAAAACCACCAAAGTCAGATCTCGTCTCCTCTGGAAAGTTCTCCAGTGACCCCCTCCCCCTCCCCTGGCACGAATGACTTCCCTCCTCGCCTTCTCCCTGGCCCCTGAGCTCCATGACGATGAGCACAGTCTGGTCCTGGAGCTGTGTGGCTTGACTTTCACCTCTGTCACTTGGTGGTGGCCTGACCTTGGATAAGTTACCTGGCTGTTCTCTGCCTCAGTTTCTTCATCTGCAAAATGGGTGTGATGATAGTCCCTCCCTCCTCATGAGACCTGCCTGAATTAATGATGTGAAAGAACATTTGCCCCGGGGCCCCAGGGAGGGGGGGGAGCAGGGCGGGGGCGGGGAGGCGGCTTCCCATGCTTTTCTGCAAAGCTGAGCTGACTGCATTCGCCTCCCCATCCCCACCCCATGGGAAACTCCATGAGGAGGAGGCCCCACAGGTAGACAGAAATGTTCCCCCAGATGGCAGAACTCAGGACAGCCCATAGACAGGGGCAGGGAGCAAGCACAGCGAGGGGAGGGGTTGAGGCAGGGCCCTCTCCTTGAAAAGGTGGGCTTCCTGGGCTGCAGGACTGCGGGGTGGGGGGTCAGGGCTATGGAACCCCAGCTCCAGTGCCTGTAGGCCTGAGTTCAAATCTGGCCTGCACTGCTCTTCTGCTGTTGTAGCCTCGGGCTAGTTCCGTGGCCCCTCCCAAGCCTCAGTTTCCTCTTCTGTGACTGGGAGAAGCAGTCGGACCACCTCCGAGGGGGTTCGGCGCAGCAAAGCTGCAGAGCTTCTCGCCCTTTCCATGACTACAGTTGGGCTCAGGCCCATCTCGACTGCCTGCCTCCCTCACCGGGACCCTGCCGGTGACTGTAGGCAGAGCGCCGACGTGTGACCCACGTGCCTGGTTTGCATGGAGACCGCCCTTTGTCCAGAGGGATTTCGATTTTTAGATTTCTCCCGAAGAAGTTCACCTGAGTCCTGCAGGGCATTGACCGGGAAGGTCTTTGACTCGAACCTCCATTAGCTGCCGCCTCCTCTCACGCTGAGGCTTTTGCAGAAAAATCATTTAATGTTTTCTCTGTGTTTAAAGAAAGCTCCGAGGACCCATCAGGCTCAGCCTGGCTGCCGTGATCCCGAAACAAAGTGCGGTCCCCAGAGGAACAAGCCAACCTCTGCTCTTAAGTAAATTCAGGGGAGCGTTTGTGCACGTGGCCTGGCTGGCTATATTTAGGCCTTGCCAGGCCTTTGAGTTCCTCCCCACTGCATTATTAAAGCCGCTTGGAGCTGAGGCGCACAGGGCGGGGGCGGGGGAGCCCCACCCCCGTGAGCAGAGCTGGCGTTTGCCCGGGAAGGTCTGGGATTCACACTTGGCTCCGACAGGTGTGTGTTTAGAGACAGGAGAGAGGGCCACAGACCCCAAGGAAACAGATGGTCTTCCCGAGGAGGTTCCCCTCAGCATGGGCCTCCTGAGTTCTCCTTTCCCTCCCATTGACTCATTCGCACGTCCTTCTGTTGCTCCGTTTTCATCCCTGCCTCGACCTAGGTCGCCTTCCGTGTCCGTGATTCTCAGTCTCTGGTGTGTCTCTGCAGGTCAGCTTATCCTCACTCAGAAACCCTAGAGGGCTCCCCAGTGTCTGCACGATTAAGCCTAGCCTCCTCAGCCCAGCATGCAAGGCCTTCCATGATCTGACCTCCGCCTACATCTACATTCTATGGGAATAACGGCTTTTGTGTGCTTTATTTAACCACAATATGTTAGTGCTTTGAGGACTGCCTGGAACACTGGAGGTGCTTGATAAATATTTGCTGAATGAGAATGAATGAATGAGTGAGTGAGTGAATGACTAAATGAATGAGTGAATGAGGCCGTGATCTGCAGTTTCCCTGCCCTCGTGTTTTTGCTCTGCCAGCCATGTGTTGCCAGGCAAGCCTTCCCACTTCATTGCCCACCTGTGTTCTACCCTTTAAAGCCCAGATCAGGTCTGCCTCCTCCAAGCCCCCTTCCTTGCTAACCCAGGCCCTTGGTCCCTCCTAGTAGCTTTCGCACCATCTGTTGTTAGACACCCAGTGCCTTCCTTGTTATCTGGCTTTCTGGAGGCCCCAGCTGCCGTTATCCTTGGCCTCACACCACTGAGGTCTAGGATGGGCGAACAAGCCTCCACACCCTTGTCCCTCAGTGCTTTCCAGAGTTCCTGCATGGCTTTTAGCAGATGAGAGGGAAGGGTGGTCCAATAGGATGAGACCTGTTCTGTCCAGGAGGGCAGAAGTGGAAGGTGGGGGCAGAGAGGCAGCCGCAGGTGGGGAATGGGCTTGGTCCTTTCAGGGCAGAGCGCCCTGTCCAGAGGGGTGAGCCACAGACTTCAGGTGGGGAGGAGTCTTAGAAGCAGGTGAGGTCCAGAGCTTCAAGGCTACAGACAGAAGTGAGCCAGGGTTAGGGGGTGCTATCACTGGAGAAACTGTCCTTAGGGGGAAGAGGCTGTCAGGCAGGTGTCCAAGACTGGCCCTGAAGCCCAGGAACTAAGGCAGCAACCCCGTGTCACGCTCGGCGATGGAGGTTGGCGCTCCAGCTGGCCAAAGGGCCGGCTCCACGGTGGGCTCCCTCTGCCGTACTGGGCTCCTGGGGAGGGCCCCAGAGATCCGGAGAGCTGAGCTGGGAGGGGGTCCAGAAGTCTCACAGCGGAAGGCAAAGGAAGAGGCCCCAGGTAAACACAGTAGGGGTTTTGTAAACGTGGGTTTCAGACACTGCAGATACGGGTCATCTGTCCCCACCCCCATCACCCCCCCCCCAAACCACACATGGGAATTCTCCATGGGAAGGCATTAAGGGACAAACAGGTGCGCACACACATGCGTCTACGTACACACAGATATACACACATGTACGCATGTAGAGAGAGACACAGACACGCACACAGACACCCCCCCCCCCCCCATAGTTCAGTGACAACAAAGAGACACCAGGCATGGAGCACAGGGAGGGACCAGACAACCGCCCATGCCTCCGAAGGCCCCTTCCCTGAAGCTTGTTGATTCAAGGGCACAACGGTGAACAAAGGGAGTGGGGAAGGGGGCTGAAAGCCTCCTGGACAGGCCCCCCCCACGCCCCTACTCCACTCCAGATCCTGAAACTCAATATTTCCCTGGTTCTTCTGGGGTCACTTAGCTCTCAGAGGCAACAATTCTCTGCTTCTTTGTGTGATTCTTTATCCTTTTTCAAAGCCCTTTTGTGCACCGTTTTCAATTTGATACCCCCTCCCCTGCGAGGTGGGCAGGTATTCTTATCTCTGCTCTATAGATAAGGAAATCGAACCTCAGAGAAGGTGCCTGGCTTGATGGGGCCCCTCAGAGGGTGGGCTGTGCAGCGGGGATTAGAACCAGGAATGTGGGCCTTTCTGCCCCCATCGAGTTGGCCTCTGCCCTCTGATGCGTGCCTGTGTCCGAGGGCCGCCTCCTTCGGCTGCAGGCTTCCCTGCTGTTTTTTCCTGGGGCATGTGTGTGTGTGTGTGTGTGTGTCCCCCAGAGAGTGCTGATGGCTGTGCTGGGGCTAAGTGCTCTCCTAAGTATTTTATCTCCCCTCCTTCAAGTTGGCTTTGGGCGTCCTGTTGGCAACAGGTACCCATCCCAGCACCCTCGCTCCCTCCCCCCCCCCCCGCCCCTGGGTGCAGCACTGGGAAGAAGACAGTGGGAGCTGGTGAACCGGTAGGGGGTGACCACAGGGATGGTGGGAGGAGAGATGGCCTTCTCAGCCTGGAAGGGTAGCAGCCGGACTCAGAATCTGTCAGTTTGAGAGAAGCAGAACAGCCCTGCTCTCTAGGAGCCACGGTAGGGGGTCTGTCTTGGAACCCAAAGGACAAATTCCAGGAGAACTCAAAGAAGATGTTAAAATTCTTTCGGAGAGACGTGGGTTTCAGTCAATTGCCTAGAAAGGCCAAGAGTGGATTTAGGGTACAAATGAAAATGAAGTGAGCGGGCATTCTATCTGGATAGAATTCTATTTGGAGGGGCAGCGAGGTGGGGGCTGGGGGCCTCTTGGCCAGACCCAGGCCCCTCCCCCACTCCAGATCCTGAAGCTCAGCCCTTTTCACCTGTTGAGGCTGATCCCATGGACATTAAGCAAACATCTTTCTCTTTCTCCTGTGCAAGGCAGACTCAGCGTCTGAAACTTCATGGCGCTGACCTGGGAGGGCATTGTTGATATTTTATGCTTGGGTCCAAAACTGCAATTTGGGCTATCAGCTGGGATTCATTTTTTAATTAATGAATTAGGAATTAGTCCATCTTATTCCACAGAAATAATTTGAGGCTGTTTACCAGAATTACCTTTAATAAGGTCGCTAACATATTTTTCAAAGAACCCGGGACCAGGAAAGATATGAATTTGAAATTAGATGTGTCCTGGGAAGAATAATGAAAGACTGTTGTTAAGTCGTGATGTCCATGATTGTTACCACAGTGGGGCCAAATATTTGACTCCGCGCTTCCTAGTGGCCAATACTACTGGTTATAAAAATTTTACCTTTTCTTTATAGAAAGATCACCCTGGTAGCTCTATGACAAAATAAAGCATTTGTTAATCCTTCATTTTAGAGTAATGTCTTCGTCTAGGGATTTATATAGAAGGTTCTGAGAGTTGCAAAATCCTTCTAGCAAAGGACAGTAGCAGATTTCCTAAGACTGAGGCTGGGTCTTGACCACTCTCCACGTCTGCTGAAGCCACATGACAAAACTCGTAATGACAAGATGAAGCCAGGAGCCTACGTATGCTCCAAGCACACAGCTTGATCAAGGAGAAATGCTAGAACGGCTGGCCTGCCCAGCCTATTCTCCAAAATGCTGTTTTTCCCCACCAGACTTTGGGTTTGTGTTGGGCAAGAGACACTTGATGCCACCGTCCCTGGGAAGATCTGACAGCCAGGTGGTTGTTTGGTCGGGGGCTGCTCCATTTCATTGCAAGCAGGGATTGCTAGGATTCTTTGATTGATCATGATCACCCCCTACTATCAGACTTTTGCATGCACCTGGATAAATGTTGCTTATTCTTTATGTATTGTATACAGGTATGCCCAGCTCTATATGCTATGTGCCTTAAACCTTACATGTGGAAATAAGTAATTGAAATGGATGAGATTCAGATCAATGTAGGTAGAAGCTAATTTACATATATATTTCATATATATATATATATTTTTTTTTTTTTTTTGAAAGAGAGAAAGAGAACACAAGTGGGTTGGGGGGAGGAGGGGCAGAGGGAGAGAGAGAATCTTAAGCAGGCTCCCTGCCCAGCCTAGTGAGGATTGGGGCTCAGTCTCATGACCCTGAGATCATGACTTGAGCTGAAATCAAGAATCAGATACTTAACCCACAGAGCCACCCAGGCACTACTAGAAGTTAATATTCTTATTCCTCTTCCCCATGCCTTTTCCAGTGTCCTCCCTGGCCTGGGCATCATCTCCTTTGGTTCATCTGCAAGGCCGGACTGCTTACCCATGCCTGCAGCTCTGGCTGGGAGCAGGACCGTGCAGTGAACCCTCCCCCACTGGCAGGCAAGGGCTTCTCATCACTACCCCTGCCTCCTCTCCCCTCCACTGGGATAGCCCTGAGGTGGGCTCCCCGCCGTCTCCCAGATGTTCCCCATGATGGCTGGGTTGAGCCCAGCTGCCCACAGTGGTAATTCACTTGAGAAAGCATCCTCTGTAAGCCACCTCTACCTCTGTCACTTCCCTCTCCCTACCAGCGTGGCCTGAGATCCTCTCCCAACTAAACTATTGGCACTCAACCCTGTGTCTTGGATTCTGCCTCTGGAGAAATTCAGATCCCCTCCAAGCTTTCTTTTGAGGGATTGAGGAATCTATCTAGATTCTCCTGGCCTTATTTCAGCATGAAGGGGGGGCCTGAGTTTTTCTTCTTTAAAACGTTCCCAAGGCAGGCTGGCGACAGAGCCTTGTGCCTTCCTGCCAGGGGAATCGGTTGCAGGACACCCTCCCCACCACTGCCCAAGTGAGTAAGTTAAGTTCCCAGCCCTACATAGTTATTGAACATAAACTCATTAATTTTAAGAGGACAACTGCCAAATGCAATTGATGTTTGCTTTAGATCCATTGATCTCGGACAATTCCTTCTGACAGTAGGCCGATGAAGGACCCTTGTCCGGAGACTCGTGGTTTGTGATAATATGCTGGAGCCATTGGCTCATCTTTCTGAGTACGGTGGGTGGCAGGGGTCCCCGGGAGACACGGGACATACCTTTCTAACACCTAAAGGTATTTTGACTCTTGAAGTTGGGAATGAAAGTTACTGGTTGGTAATCCCAGGAAAACCCTTGGATGGTTATGGACAGAATTGAAGTAGGAGCTGCAGCCAAAACCACTTTACTCGTTCACCTCTGCAGCCAGAGAAGGCTGCCAGCTTCCCTCCCTGGGGATTCTGTAAAATCAGGGCCCCCCCAGCACCGTACTTTGGTGGGTGCCCGTGGATGTTTGTGGAACGTGGATTTTAGAGGTGGAAGAACTGCCCACAGGCATTTTGACCCAAGAAAGGAATTGGGATCAAGGCCATCATTTCCAAAGCTTACCATCTTACCCACTCTGATGTCTATTCCCTCTCGATGTGGTGGGAAGCTTCCTGCCCGGGTGGGCATAGGGGATAGTATTTGGATTCAGAGAGATGTGGAGTTGAATTTGGATTCAGAGAGATGTGGGGTTAAATCTTGGCTGTGCACCTTGCTAGGTGGGTGACCTTTTGACAGGTCACTGCATCTCTCTGGGCCTCCGTTTCCTTTTCCATAAAATACAATCATTGCCATGTAAGAGAGTCATAAGCATTAAATGATGTAATGTAGGTGAAGCACTTAGCGTGGTGCCTAGCACGTGGCTGTGTGACCTTGGGCAAGTGACCTTACTTCTCTGAAGTTCCCTTGGGTTAATAGCACTTACCCTCCTAGGGTTGTTGTAAGGATGGCCGAGATTTATGTGCGTACAACAATGATCACTGGACCTGGCACCTAGGAAGTGCTCAATAAAGTTGGCTATTAGCACTGTAATTATTATTCACTCCTATATATAATTATTATTCCCTCCTATATGTGATAGCAGTCATAAAAGGAACACCTGTCTTGCCGACCTTAACGATAGGAAGGCTGGAAGTCCACGTGAGACAGCAATTCCTGAAGGTCATTCATTCAGCGGGTAGCTCTTGAATGCTTACTGTGTGCTCGGTCCTGTCCTGAGCACTGGGGAGTGAGCGAAGAGCAAAACAGCCAAAGTCCTTGCCCTCAGAGAGCCAACATTCCAGCAGGGACATTAACCGCAAGCGTAGTAATTACAGTAAAATACGGAGTGTGCTTCATCATATCAGGTGTTTAGGAGACAAAATAATACAGGAATGAGGAGGAGGTGGAAGGGGCAGTCACATGAAATCAAGGTCTGCCCCCTCGCCCCCCAGGACCTAGAGAGAAATCTGTCTAAGCAAAGACAGGAAGCATAGAATAGAGCCTCAAGGCGGAGAGGGTCCAGGGGCAGGGGCTGGGCCTTCCCTGCAGATGTCTTCTGAGAGGTGTGGGCCAAGGGGGCAGTCCAGTCCCCAGACCCAGCCAGAGGACTCTGCCTGGGACTAGCTTCTGGGGTCGGGGGAGGAGCTAGAAAGTCTAGGCTGGTCAGGGCAGGGAAAGAGAGCGCTTCCTAAGGCCCCTGTCCTGCTGCCTCCAGCCTCTTTGGGAAACTGACTTAGATGTGGGGCCTCCTGTTCAGAAAGCAACCCTGAAGGTCAGATGCAGAGGGCTGAGCTCCCTGCCGCCCCTGGTGCTCATCTGGTCTGCCACACCTGGCTCCTGACTTGCACTTTCTTTCCTTCCTTCCAAGACGGGAGATTTGGTCCTGGTGTGGGAGAGTGACCTGCTCCTCCAGCTGCCCCTGCAGCTGTCCCTGTGCCTTAGTGCCCCTGGGCCCCTTCCCCAGACCATGCACCTCATTCCCCCAGCTCTGTGCTCCCAAGCCTCCCTCTGTGATTCTGGTGTCCCTCCATGTGTAATGGGCTCACCTTCTGCATCCAAGCCCCCCAGCCTCAGGCCTCAGAGCCTTCTGCTCTGTACCCCATGTCCTACCTCTTCCCCCCAGCTGCCCTCATCCCTGCTCCTTCCCTCCCCACCCCCCCAGCACACATACACACATCCACATGCACCCCACTTCTGAGACTCTGCAGAGCAAGCCCAGGGTGGTGGGGATGGAGGAGGTGTGATGGGAGCGGCAGCTCCTGGACATCCCAGGATACAGCAGGAGGTTCAGAAACCCCTGGGGCTTTAGCAGGAGGGGCCCTTCACTGGTTCTGGGGTCTTAGGGACTTGCCCTGCCCTGCTTCCTGGGAAGGGAGGGGCTCCCTTTACCACCAGCTTGATTTAGGAAGAACAGTGGAGGAGGAAAGGGAGTTTCTCAATAAAATGGAGATGGAGGCTCCTGGGCAGCACAGTCAGTGGTGTCCAACTCTTGGTTTTTGGCTCAGGTCATGATCTAAGGGTCGTGGGATTGAACCCCACATGGGGCCCCGTGCTGAGCACAAAGTCTGCCTAAGTTTTTCTCTCTCTTTCTGTCCCTCCCTGCCTCGTGCTTTCTCTCTCTCTCCCCACTTCACATAAATAAATAAATCTTCATTTAAAAAAAAAAAAGATAAGCAGACATCACAAAGCTGTCGGGAGAGCCAGGTGATGTGGGCAAGGAAAGCTCTGCGCACAGCGACTGGCCCGCGGTGGCGAGGGTAGCCAGTGACTGGTGCCGCGAAGAGGCTGCTTGTCCATGCACCTCCCTCATCGGGTCCTTACAGATGCCCCTCACAGGCACGTAACGTCTAGATCCTCCCTGATATGGGAGAGTAAAGTCGACGTGGGGCCGCTTCTCAGGGAGACCACGGTCTTACTGGGGAGGCGCTGTTAAGGCTCCAGGGCTGTGTGCTCAGGTTCTACTGGGGGTGAGATGGAGAAGTGCCGGGGAGATGGGCAGTAGGGCGAGGTCAGGGAACAGCTCCTGCTTGAACCTGATAGGGAGGGTCCCTCATAGTGGGGTTTAGGCCGCTTTACGGCCTTTTTAGGAGGCGACATACCAGCCAGGGCTCTTCAGCCCTGAATTCGCATTCGGCTCATCGCCGCCTCTTTCCTTTGTACCCTTGACTTCTCCAGTCAGAAACCTGGGCTGAAGGGAGTGGGCTCTGGTCCCTATAAGGTGGGCCCAGACACCACTGCCTCCTCCCCTGGACCGGTCAGCTCATGCCTACTGGGTGCCAGGCATTGCTTCGTGCTCCAAGGCAGGGAGCTGAGCAGATCGGGGTCCTTGGCTTAGGTTGGTTCTAGTTTGTTCTAGATAGGGGAGAGATGGCCAGTAAGTGGGCACAGGTACCCTTGGCTCCTCCCAGCCTGGGTCTGGCAGCTCTTCTTTTCCGCAGAAGTAGCCAGAAAGGCAGGAGCTGACAAGGGCTTCGGACCGAGTCCCTCTGCCCGGGGGCACCTCCGCCGCTCCCAGCATGGCGGCAGTCGGTCCCTCGTGGCCAGCGTCACGGCGATGGGGGCCAGTGGCTCCCCCTCACTGTGTGTGGCATTGAGCTCTGGAATTATATTTCCTGATTTAACAACTGCAAGTGTTTGCTGCGGCTTTACTGCCTTAAAAATGTTTTCTAATAATCCCCAGGTGTTTCTCTCGCATACAATAGCCTGGCTTGTTACAACCCAATTAAATCCTTATTTGAGACGCTTAATTAAAACTCTGAACGGAACAAGCCATAAAGCTTGCTCCTTGCCAGCTTCGTGCCAAAAGTGCCTGTCCCTGCCCCCGCCCCCACCCCTTTCCAAGGCAGGCCTGCCGTTGGCATTGGCAACTTCCGGGTTTGTCTTGGTGGAGGGGCGCACCCAGTTTCCTGTCGGGGGGCAAGGAGGGGGTGTGAGTGGGCTCTGATTCTGAGCTTCTGACCTAGAGACGGCAGGATAGGCTCCTCGAGCTCTTGGTTCCCAGTTCCCCACCCAGAGTCCCCAGACTCAGCCTCTTCCAGCGGCCCCGGAGCTGGGGCTCTCAGCCTCGTAGCTTTGGGCCAGATTCTCCATGATGGGCTGCTGTCCACAGGTTGTACCGTGTTCAGCGGCCTCCCTGGTCTCTACCCAGAGGACGCCAGTGGCACTCTCCCTCGAAGTTGTGACAACCAAAAATGTCTCCAGACATTGTCCAGTGTCCCCTGGGGGCAAAATACCCTCCCTCACTGAGATCTTCCTTTGAGAACGGCTGTCTTAAAGGGAGGCACCATCCAACACCACCGATCCCCAGAAACCAGGGCCCAGCTTGGGAGCTGCCAGAAATTCATTGTCACCCCTCTCCCCACATCAAGGGCTAACAGAATAGGGAGATACAGGCGACAGAAGTGCATCTCTTCCCACTCCAGGACACTGGGAAAGGGTCTCGTGGGGAGCTGAGAGAGGAGGAGGGCCCTGCCTTGGAGCCCGCAGACACACATCTCTGCCTGGAGAACCAACCTGTCTTCACAGCTTCTTGGTCTGCCTCTTTTCTCCCGTGCCATGCTCAGCTTGGGACAAAACTGAGCCAGAGCTCATGGAGGATAACCTCAAGGTCAGGCAATGAACTTGCCCTGGTTTGCTGTGACTTCTCCAGTTCTAGCCCTGAGAGTCCAAGGTCCCAGAGACTCCGTGGAGCCAAGTGGGATAGTGGGGAAGGTCTGTCCATTACTCACCCCACCATGGGGCCCATCAGGGGCTAAGAGAACTGCCCTGTAGGAAGGAGTTCTTTCTGAGAATCCATGGGCCCTGCAGGCATCAGCTCCCTTGATCCCACAAACTGGTGGGCTACAAGCTTCATCTTCTGCATGGAGAAACCGAGGCCCAGAGAGACTTGCCCACAGTGACACAAAAAGCAACAGAGAGCCAGGGTTTGAACCAGGCTGGTCTTGCCCATGCCACTCTCCCATGCCTTTTCCATAAGTTCCTGGAAAGGAAGGACTTGGACACTCTGGGTTCCAATACATGAAGCTTTTCTCCTTGGTCTTGGCCTTGACCTTGGCCATGGAGGAAGTGGAACGTCTTTCCTGGTGCTACTGCCCACTGATGCAGAGGCAGGGGTAGTGGGGACAGGGAAGCCGGACCTCCCGCAACAGCTGGGTGAACCCCTGGTTCTGCACAGAGCCTTGAGGCAGTTCTAGACCTGCCTTATGATAGTCGCAGCTCCCGGAGCAAAAAGAATGTGACCAGAAGAGCCACTCGGGACCAAATACTCACCCACAAGAAGATGACTAATGAAGGGACGTGATGGGGATCAGCTCTGTTTGTGGTTCCTGGGGAAGCTGCAGCCTGAACTTCAGCGAGGAACATATCAAAGCTCAGAGGACACGTGAGCCCGTGTCCGTGGCCTGAGTCCGTTGGTGGCGGGGTGGGGAGGGGGTGCTCAGAGAACTGGGACCATTGCAGGCTCCTGTTTCTGACACGGTATTTGCAAACTGACCCTAGGAAGTAGAAGGGGTCTGGGGCCGTTCCTAAGGAAACCTGTGTGATGGCTTCGGGAGCATTCTGGATAGGCTAGGCTTACAGTGGTTGTATCCCAAGGATGGATAGAAGAGAGGTTAATTGAGAAGGCACATCAGAACAGATCTGCTTCCGGGAACCTGTCATTCCCAGGAGAGGGTCAAATGCTGAGACTTGAAGCAGTGTATAGAATATGTTTAGAGACAAGTAATTATAAGTCATAACAACAGCCATTCTTTATTGAGTGCTTACTGCATGCCAGACAGGATGCTAAATGGGTCATGGCTGGAACCATCCTCACAACAGCCCAGGAGGCGGGAAGGGTCGGCTACCCTGGTTTTTTAGATGAGGAGATGGAGGCAGACAGCGCCTAGTCCGGGGTGGAGGCAAGATTGCAAACCCACAGACCTGGTTTCAAGTTACGATTTGGTCACTTCCTAACACGGTGTGTGGCCTTCACTCACTCAGCGGTGTCTCGTTTCTAGATCAAGGGTTGTTTGTTCATCCACGTCGACGTGTGAACACAGAGATGGGTCTGTAGTCTGTGTCCAGGAAATAAGAGATTCCCTTCCGTGTAAGGGCCATGGGAATGTCAGAACAGCCTCAAGGGGGAGGCCCTGAATGGGCTGTGGAGCAGAAGAAGAAGGGAGCAAAAGTAAGGCAGGAGGAGAGTGCAAGTCTTTCCAATTTCTGTGCAGAGCAAGGGAAGGATTTCATGATCATGGGTGAGAAGGGACTCACAGGTGACACTTCACACCCCTGAGGGGAAGGATGGTCAGCCTGAAGGCGTCAGCCAGACCTCAGGGGGAGAGGGCCCCAGGGTAGTCACGGGCACGGAGACAACGTGCCGCATGCCTCCCTGAACCGCAGATTGCTGGAGAACGGAGGACGGGAGAGCCCTGGGAGACCAGAAATGGCGGATCCCAGAAAGGAGAACGGTTTCCAGAAACTACAGATCAGGGAGCTTGCTCGAGGCTGAGGTTTGTGAACAGTCATAGACCAAAATGAAGCTTTCTTAAAGACCTGTCATGGGTCACATGTCAGGTGTAGGTTCAAGTTCTGCCCAACTCAACTTGCTCTCCTGGGCAGAGACATTAAACTTGAGACCAGGGGCAGGCATTTGTCTGAATTCCCCAAGCATTCAGATAGGCTTCTCAACTGTCCTTGTGGACAAGGCAGAGAGGCTCAGATATCAAGAGGGACAGCTAGGTGCATGTGTAACTGGCCTGGTGATTGCATTCCAAGCGTGCTTGCTTATCAATGGTTCTGACCACAGATAAGGGGGTTTCTGCTGGAGAGCCTCAGGGCTCTGTCCTTGGCTCACAGGTATAGGGCATGGGCTGCTAGGTTTCTGTGTGCAGGACCCAGGAACTGTGAAAGAACCAGGGGTCGCTCAGGGCAGGGGAGAAACTGAGGGGTGGTTCAGATCTCTGACCAAGGTCTGGAGACCTCAGCCACAGTGGTGACGCAGGTTCCCCAGCTTCTGCTTTGTCTTCCTGACTGGCTATTTCTTCCTCCCCTTATTCTCTGGCTCAGAGCCTATGCTCACGTGTTGTTCCTGGTCCCCTATGCTTGTCACTTCCATGTGGTCTGTCATGACCTCTCCCTCCTGTCCAACCCAGTGACCTTTCAGCTCCCATGGGCAATGGCTTCGTGCTCAACATGGCCTTGTTGACACTTCTATCAGAAGGAATCTGATGGGACTGTCAACAGTTCACACGGGGCCCTTGTCGGGGGCCTTGGCCCCACTGCAGACTGGCCTCCATCCTTAGTCAAGCACTTGAAGCCCTGGGGGGATGAGGGCTGGAGGGGTCACAGGATGCAAATGAGAGGGGACCGAGGGCTGCCCTTTTGGCAGGAGTGGTGGATTCAACGAAACCACCGTGAACAATAGTGATCAGTTGTCATTAATGGCGGTGTGACAGGTACAAGGATGTTAATTTCGCATTGTAACATGAAATCGTGGGAAATTGCAATTATGTCGGGTGACAGCAGCAACATTCGTGACTCTCTTGATGGCTCTGTCATTTTCATAACCAGTCCTCCCCCCGGAGGGGGCATCTGCACCGCCTGTCATCAGCAGCACATTGTCTGTCCCCACCACTCTGCTGAGGTCACCGGCAGCGTCTGTCCATCTCATTTGTGGGTTCTCTCTGCCATCACGTTCATGAAGGACTTTCACTGTCATTTCCTCCAACCAAATAGCAGAGGCTGACTGGGATGGTGCCTTGCACGCAGGTGCAGCATCCAACCTGAGTTCAGAGGCAAAGACACGCGATGAAAGAATGTGTGCAAGTGTTACAGGAGGCTTGCGTATCTGTGTCTGTTTTCTGCCAGGAATCCCAGAATGAGGCTCAGTGTGTGATGGCTTAAAAGACCCATTCTCCAAAAATTCTGGGCAGATCCTTATTCAAAGTAAAGGATCTGAAAGGTAGGTGATGCGCCTACACCTCTCAGCACAGGAGAGACCATGGCCCAGAGCAGTGTGTTTGATTCTGGGTACCAACTGGTGAACGAGTTCTGAAAATAATGGCTGACATTTATTGAGCACCTATTGCATGCAAGCCACTGTTCTAGGGTTCTTTATGAGATTGATGCCATTTTGCAACTCTTAAATCCGAGGAACAGAGAGATTATGTAACTGGCTTAAGGTTGCTCAGCTTAAAATAACTTGAAACCTGGGCATTTGTATAATTATCTTGAGAAATTGGGAATGAGAAAATGGAACAAGCAGATGGTTGGAAGGCAGAACCCAGGTTACATAGAAGGCAGGGCAGGAATATCTTAAAAGAACACTTAACACCTATGAGCAGTAGGGGTTACTGGGCTGATTTGATGGAGGAGAAGGCCAACGCTCACCAGCATAAACTGACATGTCCAAGGTCCCAGAACTAAGAAATGGGAAAGGGGGTGACGCTGATGGGTGTTCACCACCCGGCTGGATGATGTGTGGGACCCTCAGAGCGGCCAAAGCTGCTGCCTGTTGGAAGAACCCGATACTGCCTGGGCAAAGCCACTGATGGTCTCGGCCACCCAGGGTGGTGGAATCTCCATCACCGTCACCGATGGAGTGGGCTTGGTGAGCTGCTGGCAGGATGTTTATCAGGAATGGCGCTTGGGACCCACATCTGCAAAGGGAGGGGGTGGGATGCGGGGCTCTGCTGAGAACCATGTTGATGTGGTGTATTGGCAGCCCGGGTCCCACGAGCCCCACAAGGTGCTCCAGAGCTGGGGTGCCCCTTCCACGGCCCTGCACCCTTGTGTTGATCAGGTATTCTGCACAGGGCCACCCCTGGAGGCATGACCTTGGGCAAGGCCGTTTTCTACAGGAGAGGATTCCCAAAGCAGGCTGCTGGCGGGGGGCTGTTCCCACGGTGGGGGATGATCTTTCTTATTTCTAATAATCCCAGCTGCCCCCACACCCCCTCCTTGTCTTGTACACACCTTGCCCAGGCTCCCATCACATCGCCATTACCGTGAGGGTGCTTATTAATATCCATCAGATTTCCTGTGAACAAAAGGCTCTTCAGTGTTCTGTTGCATCTTATCCTCCCAAAAGCCCCATGAATGGAGTATGATTAACGCCCCCACTTGATAGAAGATGGGCTTGAGTGCTCAGAGTTAAGAAAGTGGCTCAAGGATGCGCATCCAGCAGGAAGTAATGCAGGGCTCCCTGCCCCCAGCCGGAGCGCTCCTTGCACCAGGCCCCGGGTGCTCCCTCATGGTACACGTGTAGGTGGCACCTTGGACTTCCACATTTGGTCACTTTGCTGGCTTTCCTATATGGCTGGCCTGTTGACCCCCCTCCCCCGCTGTGGGGCTTCATCTCTCCTGTCTGTGCTCATGTCTCCAGAATTCCCCCATCCCTGCTGAGATTCAGGCACGCATTTTCTCCCTCTTAAGCCACCCGGATGTCCCAGAGACAATTTGTACTTGTACTTGCCATATCCGGCACTGGCCTTATCATATGACCTCAGGGCTGCAGGGCAGGGAGGTGGCAGGAGCTCAGGCCCTGGAATTCAGCTGGGTTCTCATCCTGGCTCGCCGCTTAGGCGCCATGGCCTTGGGAGGCTACTTGCCTTTTTGTCCTCAGCCTTCCCATCTGTAAAATGGGGATGAACATGGTGTGCACCTGCCTCATGGAGGTGTGAGGGTCAGTTGAGCTACTGCATGCAAAGTGCTGACAGCTGGGCATAGCTCATAGTTAATGGTCTGAAAGTGCGAGAGTCATGGTGCTTATAAGTGCTGCCGTCCACCGAGTCCCAGGCAGGAGCAGGTGCTGCCTCGTCCTTGATGCGATTGGTCTCTGCCTCCCATGTCTTGGGCGCAGGTCCCTCCTGGCCTCCCCCATCAGCACTGCCTCAGGGGTAGCCGGCTTCATCTTGCACCTGGACTCAGTATTTCTTCGGAGGCTGCTCAATCCATCCCCAACTATTCAGGTACCAGAATTTGGCTTTTCTGATGTGAATATTTGATCATGACTCTCTTCGGCTTCCAGGCTTTCCATGGCTCCCTATCACTCTTAGGGTAAGGTCCAGCCTCCTGAGGGGGATGCTTGTGGCTCTCTGCCATCCCACCCACAGCGCTCCCCCCCTCCAGCCTCATCCTGCCCACGAAGGCCCCCGATCCTGCCTCTCTTAAGTGCCTGGCATCTCTTCTGCCTCATGACCTCTCTCACCTGGGTACCTGGCCTGGAGGTCAGTCTCCTTTTCATTCCCCTACTCCAGGAAGGGTGGTATATTGTTTGTCTCTGTGTCTTGGGGTCCACTCGTTATAGTTTAGTAAACCTGAGCACCGGAAGAGCGGACAGTGGGAGGGGTGCCGTGTCCAAAGGAGAGGTGGAGTGATGCTGTCTGCTGGGCACCCTCCCCGTCAAGCCCCATCTTTTCCAGATCCCCAGGCCCCGTTCCAGTCCCGTCTGTCTCCCTGGCAAGCCGCACACTCTGTGCTGCTGGGAGCAGCTGAGCACTGGCCACACGGGCCAAGCCTCTTCACCGCAATGGGATAGGGCCGGCAAGCCTCTTGATAACCTCACTGTTGTGCTCCCCCTTTTGTTTCCTGGGCCTGGGCTGAGCCTTCCGCTGATCAGAGGCAAACGGCCAGATGCTACAACCCTCCAGGATCTTCGGGCTCAGCTGGGGAAAGGCGGGTTCCTGGGAAGAGCTCCTTTGGGAACCCGAGAGACTGGGGTTCAAATCCCAGCCCTTCCCCTTGCTGGGGGTGTGCCGAGGGTGAGGCACAGTGCTTCTCCAAAGCCTGGTTTTGTCATCTGTAAAATAAAGGCTGTTGCCAGGAAGCTCATAAAGCAGCCTCTTGTGGAGATGAGCCCAGGGGGGCAGCCAGGGTGCTGGGGATCTCGGTTTGAGTCTGGCCTTCTGCCACTGATTTCTGTGTGTTTGAGGCTGCTCACTGCCTTTCTCTGGGCCTTCCAAATGCAGGGCTGATTATGATGGTTTCTGTGGCCACTGATCTGTGATGGTCTAGGACTCCTGCAAAGGGGAATTTGAGAGAGGTGAGAGGAAGTATCAAGGAGCTAACATTTAAGAAGCACCAACAAGGTACCAGCACTGTGCTGGGTGCCCTTGGTGCCTGATCATCTGATGAGCTGAGGGTTGTTATTCCTAGTTTATAGATGAGAAGACAGGCTCAGAGAGATGCGGTGGCTTACCTGAGGTCACAGCACGGAAGTGGAGGTGCTGATTCTGGGGCCCATCTGCTTCCCTCAGGTCGCTCAGGAGAATCTGCAGCCCCATTTGCCTGCACACACCCAGGAAGGGGTAGCGGGGAAGTAGGGGGAATGACAGGTGGGTCAGGACCCAGGACCCAGTCTCCACTACCCACATGGACTATGGAGGCCAAATCATTGTCCCTTCCCAGGAAGCTCATGACCCCAACAAGGCCCAGACTAGACCTTGCAGCTGAGCACCTTGCCTTCTCTCTGCTCCCAGTGGCCCTTGAGATCATCCTCCCCACTCCCTGGGACTCTGGCTTCCACAGCCCTAGGCTTGGAGGTATGCCGCTGCCCAGCTGTCCCTAGTGACCACACCCACATTCACGAAGGAATGGTGACATCCATTCCCTTAACAGAACCGAAGATCCTGTAAATGCCTTTATTTGCCATTAAAGATTTATGTATTTGTTTTAGAGAGAGAGAGAGAGAGACTGGGAGCCGGGGGAGGGGCAGAGGGTGAGAGAGAGAATCTCAAGTAGCGATTCCCTGCTGAGCACGGAACTCCACACCAGGCTCGATCTCATGGCCCTGAAATCATGACCTGAGCGTTTGAGAGTTGCACGCTCAGCTGACAGAGCTGCCCAGGTGCCCCTGTTTCCCCCCTTTTTACGTTGGACCCCAGCCTTGGCCGTTCCTTGGAACTCAAATATTAAAAACAGCAAATTAATGGGAACTTTCTGGCTGGAGCCCTGTATGGGTCCAAATGCTTCCCTGGGACTTCTCGCCAGCCCTCCCAGTGGCCTCCGTCTGGAGCCAGCAATGCCTGGACTTCTCCCAGCCACCCGGGATGGGGGCCCATTGCTGGCCCTGGTGCTGCGGGACCAGGTCTTCCCAGCTAGGGCGTCAGGCAGGATCTCGTGATGAAAGAGTCAGAGAGGGTAGCTGTGGCTGTGTGGAGGATGTGCCCAGAGAACGAAGCAGGATGCAGGGGGGCCGGGGGGGTGGGGGGTGTCCAGACTGGTGGTTCCAAGGGCTGGGCAGGTAGCTCAGGGCTCGAGCCCCTAGGTCTGGGCTCTGCAGAGCTATAGTCACAAGGGGTCTGGCAGACCAGCAGGGACAGCCTTATCGAAATGTGCTGTTTCCCTAGGGCATGTGCTCTGAAGCTGGGCTGTTGGGGTCAAATCCTTACTTTCTGTTACTTGGTCTAAGATCTTAGACAAATTACAGAGTCCACCTGGATGTCATTGGCTCCCCCCTCTGGAAATTGCAGATGAGAATAAGTATCTGCTTCATGGAACTTCAGCGAGGCTCGGGGGTGTGCTGTGGGGATGAGGCTTAGCATGGTGGCTGGGATGAAGTCAGGGTTGGGGGGGCTGTCATTGAAATTGTGCTGGGGGTGCCATATGGGAGAGATTGTGATTTAGGATGACCTCAGGCCAAGACTGTGGTCAGGACATGCTATGGTCCCAGCAGGACATGCAGGAAGAGGACCCCGTGGGCTCCAAAGTGGGTCAGCATGAGGGCAGCCAAGCTTTCCTGGGCCAGGTGGGGAGCTGGCCGGCATCCACAGCAAGGTGGGTGAGGCTGGGAAGGAAAGCGGTGGGGGCCCCGGTTTGGGCTCCCCCGGAGGATCAGAGATCGGAGCATGTGATTCGGATGGGGCCATTTTGCTGACAGCTCCCTCTGCCGCACCAGACTCCAAGCAATTAACCAGCCAGGCCCCTGGGAGGAGTGCTCGGCGGCAATCAGAGGGTAACCTTGACCTCCTTTGCACACTGCTGAAGCCGCCTCCTACTTCCCCGTCTCCAAGGTGCTCCGGTGTTGTTGAAGGGCAGCTCCTCCCCAACTCGGGGAGCACTGGTTCCCCTCTGACAGCAGAGCAGTTGGCACGGGCTCCTGGGCCACCGACACTGGCTCTTGGGTCTCCTACCGAGACAGTGGACCTCATTGAGCTATGGTCCGGGGTGCCTTTCTTGGAGATGCACAGCATCCTCAGCTCTGTGTGTGTGTGTGTATGTGTGTGTGTGTGCACAAAGGGGAGGAGAAGGGATGGAAGATGTGCTTTGGAATGCAGGGGTGGAGGCACCTGTATGCCTTTTGCATGAAGGGAGAGGCTGTATGATCGCTCCGCTGCAGGAGCATGGATGGAGTTTGTAGGAATGTGGAGGGGGTGTGAGGGATGTGTCTTGTGGGGGTGGGTGGGTTGGAGGGGGGGACACGCATTGAAGGGACAGGAGCTGCCCTGGGGGGGCGAGGGGGGGGGGGGGGGGGTCTGAGCATCACAGGGGTGGGGGCTCGGGGGGGGGGGGTGGGTTGAGGGGTGCGCCGGGCTTCGGTTTCAGGATGTAGGGACAGTATGCTCCCTGCCACCCCCTCTCCACCAGCGCGGGCCTGTACGTTTCAAATACTTCATTGTCAGTCCTGGTAAAGCCTTTATTTATAAAGCGCGGGTGTTTCATTCAGCTTAACTGAAAAGGCCTTTAAATCACCGCAGCTGGGATGGGCTAATTGCAGTTAGAGTTGTCAAGGACTCTCTTGTCTGCTTTTGCCATCTGTGACATAGTGAATGCAAAGATCATTTTAAACATAGGCAGTTAATGTAGAGAATAATTTGAGAGCTTTAGATATTTATGGTAAATTATTTAACTTTATAGTTGAGTTTTATTGCCTCATTATTCTATGTGTGAAGAATCTTGGCGTTTTCTGTGACTCTGCACTTTGTGGAGTTTCTCTTTGCGACACTCAGGAGTGAAGTTCCTCTGTACTTAACTGACGTGAGATCTGGGCACATTGCTAGTCCTCTCACGGAAGGGGCTCTCTGATCTTTGCCCATCTGGCCACGGCTGCTTCTGGCTCCACCATCAGGGTTTCTGGGCGGGCTTGGGTGCTGCGTGAAGCTTTGGGGTGCCTCTTGCCACCAAACCAGCCCGACTGCTTCCTGCTGCCCTGCAGGGGGGAGGGGGGCAGGGAACAGCGGCTCTGCCAATCATAGCGTGGCTCTGCCATCATCCATCTGTGGGCTCCACGGTAATGTGGGAGGTGGGGGATACAGGTGGGAGTCCGGGCTCTGGGAGCATGGCACGCAGGTGTAGGTTTTCAATCACTCTTAGGCACCGCTGTCTTGGTGCCTTTTGTACCTGCCTGAGTTCCAGTAGGGCAGGCACTGGTCATCTTGATGTCACTGATGGGCTTGAGTTGTCATCGATCGCTGTTTGGAACCGAACCTTCCAATTATACTTAGGTTTCTTTTGAGTGTCTGAAACTTAAGACTGCCTTCATGCTGGGCGATAGCCCATCTCTCCTGGCCGCGAGCAGTGGGGGTCCTGGCATGGGCATCGCAGTGCACGTACTCACTATTCCAGGGATGCTGGCAGGGTTTGGTGGCCAGCACCCGAGACTCCTCCCCCAAACCAGGGTCCCGGGGTGCAGAGGCTGCAGGAGCAGCCTTCAGCCGGTGTTGGATAAGAATTGGAAAATAAGTACCCTGCCTTCTTTGCTCCTCTAGTGGGATAATCCTGGGGCATAATGTGTTCTGTCTCCCAGCACGGCCCAGTGAGATTGAGCCCAAACTGCCCTTGGCCATAGCCCCCTTTTTGGCTTCCTTTCCTTCCTTCCCTCACTGCCCCTCACCAATGTTTCCTGGCCTCAGCCCCCAAAGAAACTACTCCAACTCAGATACACATCTCAGGGACCAAATTTTACAAGCTTTACTAGGCACACATGCACTTGACCCCTACCACTGCCCACTTGATAGACTTGGGGTGGTGATCCTTGAACTCTGCTCCCCTAGCCTGCTGGCTGGGACATAGCATGCCCATTGCTTTGGACTCTGCTCTGACCGTTCAACCTCAATCAGGGTTTCTGTGAGAGGAAAGGAGTGCTTAGCTAGCCAGAGATCAGCTAGCACAGCCCCCTAAATGAAGGTGCTGGGATTTTCACAGGAAGATTATGTCCTTCAGAAGGGTGAGTGACGATTTTCTGCGAGGCTCCAATTCCTAGTTCAAGGTCTCAAATGAGTGCATCAGGTCCGAGCTCAATGGCTGGGGAGGATTCAGTTTGAACCCCAGAGTTATTAGTTGTGGAGCTATAACTGTCACAAGATACCTGTGAAGGATGTTGGAATGAGCTCTCCCCCACATCTCCCGCGAGAAGACTGCCACTCATTCTTCAAGACTCAGCTGAAATGTCACCTCCCCTGCCAAGCCTTCCCCAGCTCATCCAGGCTCTGGCTGATGTGTTTCCACCACCCTTTGTTCAAGGCTCGCTAATTGTACTTGCCACACTGTCTTGCCATTTATCTGTCTCCACATCTGGTCCCTGATGAGGCTGCGAGCTCCTTGAGGGCAGGGACTGTTGAGTCATCTTTTTTTGTTCACAGAGCCCAGGGTTTGGCACAGCCGTAGCTCAGGAAATATGACCTGAATTAATGGATGGATGGGGATGAGTGGGTGGATGGATGGATGGATGGATGGATGGTCCAATGGGTGGTTGGATGACAGAGGGATGGATAAATGGTGGGTTGGATAGATAGATGGATGGACAGGTGGACCGAGAGATGAAAGGATGAATGGCTGGATGGACAGAGGGAGGCCGGGTGGGAAGGATGGGCTTGTGAGTGAGTGAGTGGATGGAAAAGTAGGCAGATTGTTGGGGGGATGTTGGGAAATTGTGGCACTCTGTGTTCAAGTTGAGCTTCAGAACCAAGAAACAACTTTCTTCAATGACTATTCTTTAAGCAGTAGTCTCCTCAGGGTTTTCCCTGGAAACTCAGCGGGGAGAAGGTAGTGAGTCTGGGTCCTTGGGATTAGCATGTGAGCTCCTCTAGGCTGAAGGAAGGGGGCCTTTCCTTGGGATGAGGTAGCTGGGCTGGGAGCTGTGGTCCAGGGAGACCCTCCTCCTTCTTCTCTCAGAGCCTGCCTATTTCTCCACCGTCCTTGCCCTGTCCCTTTGCAAAGATACTGCAGGGAGGAGCTGGGAGGAAACTCAGCTGGGAGGGGGCTGCCAGCACCCTTTACTGAGTTCCTACTTGAGGGGAGACCAGAGAAGAGTCCCAAGTGTAGGATGCTCAGCAGGTGGAGAGGGAGCCCACACACAGCTCCAGGGCTGTGGCAGGAGCTCAGGGGGCAGGGTGGGGTGGCTGAGCAATGGCCTAGAGGCAGGAGGCAAGAGTGGCTTTGAAGTTTAATGACAGCTGGGGACTTAGGGCACTCTGAAAAGCTGGCTTTTGCCATTTGATGGTTGCATTGGGTGGGAGGAAGGTGCCCCAGCAGGAAAAGTCATCCCACCGCCATACCTGAGACCCATCCCTGCCGCCTCTGGGGGCAACACCCACACCTCTCGCCTGCCGTGACCCCGGAGGCCAGAGAAGACACAGGAGGCATGCGCCCATGTGCGCGCCCAGCCTGCGTGTGCCTTTCTGTGCACGGCACTGAGCACGCGGGTCTGAAATTCACCACGCCCGTCCCCGCTGCCTCTGCCCCAGACATCAAGATGCTTTCCATGAAGACTGCCCTCAGGCCCCCGCCCCCGAAGGATGGCAGCCCCTGGGAGGCAAGCAGACATGAGGGGCTCGTGGCTGGTGGGGAGCCTCTGCTGCAGGGGCACACCAGGCTTTTAGCACTTCTGGCTGATTTATTAGAGACAATGGGGAGGAGGCAGAGCAGGAGCAGCACCCCAAAGCCCTCACTCTCTCCCCAGGGTTCTGAAGAGGAGGCTCCACTTGTTGTCACCTGTCCCTTGCTCCTTTCTCCCCATCCCCTCCTTGTTGAGTCCAGTCTTTTCCCTGACCCCTCTGGCCATCTTCCAGAGCCTAAAGTGGCCCCTACCCTCATGGGTGCTGGACATCCACTGTGGGGGTGACCCTGTATGTGGAGAGGGGGTGCTCTGAACATCAGGGCCCATCAGGGAACATCTTTCTTCCCCAGCTTCATGGAACCTGTGGCCACTGCACTTGTCCCTGCCTGGCTTTAAGCCAGGTCCCAGCCTCCTTTCCAGCTGTCCCACCACCCCCTCCTCGGCCCCTTCTGTATGTGCTAGGCTCTGCCTGAGATGTCCCTGGATCACCCTGATTAACCCTTGGCCCGTTCCCCGTGTTCACTCCAGCCCTCCTGGCCTGGGCCCCATGCTCTAGTCACACACATGGTCCCATGATTCTGGTGTGGAGGCGCTGACCCTTTAGAGGGGGCACCGTGGAAAGGAAGGGTTTGCTCCCTACCCTTGGGCAGACCCTGGCAGCCACCCACTGCCTTCTGTCTTCCCTCCTAGCTGCCACCACCACCACCCCCCACGTTCTTCCCACCCCACACCCACCCTTCCCACCCACAAAGCCCCTCTTACCCACACAGGCCCATCTTCCTGATCCCCAGAGCCCCTGTGTCCTGGAGTTTGTGCAAACTGGGAAGCTGGGGGCAAGACTCTGGCTGCCCGAGGGGTCACTTCCTGGGACCAGGTGCCCTGAGCTATGACTTTCCTTTCTGTCAGCTGATGAAGTCCTGGAGTCACCCCCCTATCCCCACCAGTGTGGGGATGGGTGTGTCTGTGCATGTGTCAGGGCACCTGTGAGGATACAAGTGGAGTGATGGCATGTGGGTGCTGAGGCTGAGCGTGATGTGGCCAGTGTGTGAGGCCTGGAACCCCAGCTGTTGCCTGTGAGCCTGTGTGCGCAGACACAAGAATGTGTGGTTGTGGTGTTGTCTGTCTTCCTCATCCTCTCCCGCTAAGTTGCTGTAGAGCGTCTGCTCTGGGCCAAAGGTGCCTGTGGGCGGTCTGGATGGAATCTGGATCCCCGTGCAGAGAAGGGGGGGGCCCACTGGGAGAGACGAAGACCCCCCCGCCCAGAACAGGGCCTGGCAGGGCTCTGTCAGTGTTTGTAGAATGAACGAGTAAAAATTAAAACAATCTCATAAATGTACCATTAACTGTGATCATTGACTTTGAGGAAAAGCCCAGAGCGCCCCAAGACCATATGTTAGAGCAATCTAATTTAAATGGGGGGTCAAGGAGGGCCTCAATTTTGAAGGTTTCTTGCTGTAAGCATCAGGATAGAGTCCTGGTCAAGAGCTTGGATTTGCAGGCCGGCTTGGCCCAGTATCTGCTGTGTGATGGGAGTAAATGCCTTAACCTCTCTGGACCTCCACATCTGTGAAATGGGACTGATGATGGCTCCTGCCTCCTAGAGTCACAGTGAGGAGTAAAGCCACGGAAAGCACTTAGGCTGGGGTCTGGCCTACGGGAAGCTCTCAGGGTTCCCTGGGATTCCTGTCCCCCCCATCCTAGGTGTGCTGGAAGGACTGGGTGCCCTGTGTATGTGTGGGTGTGAGCAGGAGCACGCATGTGACCGAGCATGTGACCGAGAAGGTGTGGGCTTGTGGTTCCATACACCCCAGTGTGTGTATCTGTAGGAACTCTTGTGCATATTGGACAGTGCAGGTATGATAGGGCCGGGGTGCATGTGTGTGCACACGTGTGTGTGCATGCGTGTGCATGCATGTGTATACTTCAGGCCAGAGGAGGCAGCCATTCTGCTGGTAGCCGTCAGTGTGTGCGTGGGTGAGAATTGCCTGCTCCTTGGGTGAGCATGTTCATGGCGCACACTGCTGGGCCATGGCAAGGCTGCGGGGAGGAGCGGCTGTGTGCGAGCAGGACAGAGCAGGACCAGGGGAGGGCTGGAGCCAGAGCCGTGCATGGCCGCAGCAGCAGGTGGGCCCAGGGCTCCCTCGGAGACAGCCGGGTTTTAATTGTCCGTGGAGAGGATGGGGCTCTGGGGAGTTGTCAGCAGCCCTCTGAGAGCCACCACTGGGCTCCTTGCCCTACTTGTAGGCCAGCATCCTTCAGCGCTGCTGGCAGCCTCTCCTCTCCTTCCTCCTCCTTCCCCTCCTCCCCCACTTCCTGCTCGCCTCCCGGCTCCCTCCTTCTCCCAGCCTCCTCCTCCTCTGGGCTCTGTGTCTGACCCCCTCTCCACCTCTTCTCCCTCTTCCCGTCAGCTTCCTGGCTGCTTAGAGACCCCTCCCTGCCCCCGCACCTTCCGTTCTCCGTCTAGAGACAAGCGTGGGTCCAGGAACAAGACACTGCTCCCTGAAGACCCTCTTCTTCAGAAAATGACCTCATGTGGTTCTCCAGCTGCACACATGGATTGTTCTCATGCACATCTGCCTCTGTGGCCTGGGGTAGAGCCTGAGACCCAGCATTTCCAACAAACCCTTAAGCTGGTGCTGGGCTGGTCTGAGGTCCACACGGGACAGGAGGAGGACCCAGCCTTGTGCCAAGTGGCCTTTCTCAAGGACTCCAGTGGCCTTTCTCAAGGACTCCATGTCCTCCCCACTCATCCTCTCTGGGTGGCTGGCCTAGCCAGGCCACCTCCTTTGAAAGCTATAGGAGCAGTGGTTGCCCTTGAGACCCTGGTCCTGGGGGACAGTACACGTGTGCCTCTGGCTGGCCAGCCTGGGAACCCACCGTGGGAGTCCTCCCCTGGGGTGCTGCCTCTCACCGGCACCACCTTCCTACTCCACCTGTCCCACCCAGTTCCCCTGGACAGCTCGAGATGCTGCCCTCAGGATCATAGGAAACGTGCCTTCTAGGGCATCCAAAGCTGAGCTGGCTGGGGTGGTGACAGCAAGAATGGGATCCACAAGCTGGGGCCTATGGAGGACTGAAGGGTAGGTCAGGGAGCCTGGGCAGGTTGGGATCACTCCTTCCTGGCCACCACAGTGCCTCCCCCCCAGCACCTGCAGCACTTCCACCCCCAACCCCACCCCCCTTGCTGTTTGCAGTCATACCCCAAGGGGGACACAGACATGCTGTTCCCTTGCAGCTGGGCTTGGTGTCATTGGCTACTTGACATTCTATTCTGCATTTATTGGCTGATTGCCTGACCCCTCAACAAGACTCTAGACTCCAGGAGGGACTTTGTTCAATATAACGTCTTCACTGCCTAGAACAGTGCCTGGTACAGGGTAGGTACTCGAAAACATTTACTGCTTGAGTGCCCTGGACAGCCTGTATGCCCTCCTAGAAAGAATAAACAAAAGTCATCAAGTCAAGGCTGACTTGCCCCTCACCCCCCATTACCTCCAGGAGGAAAGACCAGGCTGGCTTCTGGGAGGTAGAATGGAGCAGTTGGTAAGCAGATTCTGATCACACGAGCCTGGCAGCACTCCCTAGCATGGCCACTTACAAGCTGGGCGCTGTTAGGCAGATTGTCTTAAGAACTCAGTTTTCTCAACTGTGAAATGGGAGCAATGATCTCCAACCCATTGTAGCTGTGAGGAGTCTCAAAGCACCATTTAAAGGGAGCTTCCATGGGGTTTCCCTTAACCTTCCCTTCGGTCCCCCCTGACCTGGATGGCTGGTTAGTGGCTCCACCACTCCACCTCCCTGGTCACTAGGCAACCAGCTAAGGGGGCATGGTGACGCGGGACCCACTCCCCCTCCACGAGACCCAGTTCAGAACACTGTGGTGACGGCAGGGGAACACCAGCTGGTCCCTCTCTCTTTGGGCACCCTCCAGCTGCTTGCTTCCTTCCATAGGGAAGTCCCAACTTGGCCTGAGCTGATTGAGGCAGCCCAGATAGTAGAGTGGACACTTGCTTTCCAGCTGAGTTTAACTACCTGAATTTAAATCCTATCATCACTTAGTGAGTGGGAAGAAGTTAAAACCTCCCTGAGCCCCAGTTTCTTCACCTGGCTAGTGTGATGTTGTAAGAATGAAGTAAAATCATCCATGTCAGACATTTTGCTCACTGCTTGGTGTGTGGTCAACACTGAGTTCCTGCAGCTGTCATTATTTCCTTTGGATATAGCTCATTATTCGTCCAGCCAAGCCAATGAGACAGGAAAGGGGAGAAAGGCTAGATGGATGGTAAGAGCTTTAGTTTCCTCTTTCATAAATAAAATAGCAGGACTGTCCTTCATATGATTTCTTGCTGTTGTGGACCCTAAACTTGGCCCTTTTTTATCCATTGCGTGTCCTGACCCCTTTTCCCTGGGATGGGAGAGTCAGCCCCACTGAGAGAGTCTAGACCTAACTGGGACTCGGGGTGGGCAATGCCAACTCCCACATAGGTGGGGCCTGAGCTCCCTTGGCCTGTTATAAGCACCTGCCTACTGTGGGAGGCTGGTTCCTGGATCTGCATGGAAGGGTTCGGGTGTCCTCAGGTATGTCTAGTGTCCAAACCACACAAGTTGATCCCACTAGTCAGGGGGGCAGATGGCACCTCAAGAGGAGGCAGAGTGCCAGGTAGAGGGAGCAGCAGGGGCAAAGACCTTGTATGAAAAAGAATACGGGGGTGCCTGGGTGGCTCAGTGGGTTAGGCCGCTGCCTTCGGCTCAGGTCATGATCTCAGGGTCCTGGGATCGAGTCCTGCATCGGGCTCTCTGCTCAGCAGGGAGCCTACTTCCTCCTCTCT